>NC_142255.1:6805454-7108484 GCF_052056855.1 Sturnus vulgaris
GCACTAACCAAGCTGACACTTGTTTTTTATATCCTGGAATACTCCTTTCACAATTGCTGCCATTTTGCTTCCTCAGATACAGATAAAAGATAATTTTAAAAAATTCTCTTCCCTAACAAAGGGAACCAATATTGTAGCTCATCTCAACTCCTCCAAACGTTTGGGATTTTGCACATGGATCTTTTCATCTACTAGCCCACATGTAATGCAAACTTTTAGATCCTCAGAAACAAGAAATTAATTAAATTAAGCTTATCATGCCAATCACAAACTTCAGGAAAATTTAACTCATGTAAGAAGTGTCCATAACTATACATAACCACAAAGAGTTAACACAGGAAGTAAACTGAACATAAAGGGAAAGGGTACAAGAAGATTTAAAGTAGTAATGGATCCCAGTGACTAAACCACTGTAATCAGTAATTCCTAAGTAACATTTGCTACAGACCTTACAGTCACTGTAAGCCATATTTACATGTAACACAACAGCCTGGAATTTAATTCTATTTCAATACAGTGAAAAACCATTATTTGCTTTGAAACACAAAATGCAGCAGTAAAGACAAAAATGCTGGCTGTACCTTGTATTTGGTCATGGTGCTAAAATGGTTGTTCCTGAAGAACACACAAAGCTCTCCCTCCTGGACAGCTGAAGTCAACTCACACAGTCCATGGTATGTCAATTGTGTAGCTGTGTTATTTAGGAACTGCTCAGCTACAAACCCTACAAAAGCAACACATACTGTTATGTGTGTCTATTACACACTTGCTAATGTAAGACCTGGTAACAATAGCAGTATTTTTCCTATCTCCCCCCTATGTCCCCATATTGCCACAAGCCTTAGGGAACACATTCAGAGAGGGAACAAGAAATTCCAAAGTTCTAAAACCACAGCATTGTAAGCAAACCTTCCCATGTTCAGAAATGCTATATCCACTTCTAATATTACTCATGTTTTTCCTTGTTGTAATGGAGTATATTATTAATATTCTAATTATAGGAGATAATACATAGCTAAGTTGAAATCTGAATGCTGCCACAATAGGAGAAGTTCTTGCCAGCTTTTGAAAAAGTGTATTGAATAGATCAAGAGAATGCATCAGAAAAGTTGGGAAGACAAGCACAGTGCTGTGTGCCTGCCCAGGGAACACAGCTCAGCTCACAGAATGCAGCTCTTCCCACTTGTATCTCTACTCAGCATGACCCACATGGAAAATACGTAATTTAGATTTGGCAGGGTACATACTTTGATAAAATACAGAAAAACATTACCTACCTTCACTAACCAGTTCACTGTTTTCTGACTGTTTACAAGAAATTATCTTCTCCACCAGCTGATTGTAACTGCAGTTACCAACTGCTTTTACTATGTCAGCAACCTGCAGTAGGGAGGAACAACATGGAGAATTTACCTTTGAAAAGAACAGAACACAACTGCAAGCCAGTGGCAATTATTAATAAGACAGTAAGAATTCAATAAAAAGAAGATGCTATCCCCTTAAAAAAATCTAGGCAAAAACATTTTAGCCCAGAGTGTTACATATTTTACTATTTCAGATCCTATTTTAAATCTTTCAGTTAACCCTTAGCATCAAAAGCTAAGGCAGATGGAGAACATGGCATGAGCTGGATCAGCTAGGCCAGGGTAAGAGAACAGCAACTCTCACCAACAAGGCAGGAGAAGAAAAACTCTTAGGCACTATTATTCCAGCCAAACTCACCACTTTCCCCCTAAGTAAACAATAGCACTTTACTGTTTATTAAATAATACAATTAAAAATAAATTACGTTTGCTAAAGATGCAGTTCTCTCCAACCAGTTCCACTATCCTCATTTCTCAATAGCAGTGACTAATAAATCAGACCTTAAAAAAGGAGGAAAGTAACTCTGTATTCCTCACAAGTGTTCTCTAATAAGCTTTCAAAAATGATGACTGAGACACCAAATCTGGGGCAACTTGCTACTTCCCTCAGAAAAACAATTCTCCTTTACAGAGTCATAGAAGGCTTTTAAAGTAGTTTGACTATAGACCCAGGCTCTGCAAAGTTCCTGCACTAAAAACCACTCTATATTCACTCCTCAATTTTCTGACTAGATTAAAAAACTTCATTACCATATTCAATACTGCCTTGTTAAAATTCGGAAATACCACCCCTTGCACTAATAACATTAAAAATAACTTTTTTTTAATAATTGAAACAGAATAAGTTACCTGAGGGTCCACTAACCATCCATGGTACAAGGGGATATCAAGAAGATCAAACACTATGCATTCAGGTGTGTATTCAAATACTCGGACACCTGTGAACTTCACATTGACATCCAGACCCGTCTGCAACTTATGCAGAATTGCCATTGCATCACTCATATTCTGACAACAGGAAAAAAAAAAAAACAAAAAGAAAAAGGAACAGATGACCTAACAGAGCTTTGTTCACTTGGTGGTTACTCTTATAACCCTTCATCATTTAGTACTCATCAACTTAACACTTCAAAATAAAGAAAAAATTTAAAGGGTAAATTACCTAAACAAATGTTTCGATGCACATTCACCTTACACATTGTGCCAGAAGATGTATGAAATATAAGAACCTCCCTCCAATCACATCTATTTCTTTTTTACACCCATAAACTACTTTTAGGCAGTTCTGATTGCTCTAGGTCTATTTCCAGAAGTCACAAGCTAAATGTTTGCAAGAAAACTGAATTATAAGGGAATCTTCGAGGGACTTTTCTTGAGGTTTCTTGTCCCCTTTTAAGCCTTCCCTTACAAGTCAGGCTGAAGTACTTGTCACTACATAATGAACAGTAAGATCTACACAGACCCATTTGCCACCTCTAAAATTTCAGGGTTCAGTACTTAGTATCAGAATCTTAATTGTTCACCACGTTTTTCTTTAATAAAAAAACATTTGCTGTCTTATTTTGGGCATACCTTTCAATGGCCTGTAGATGCTACTGCAGAAAAAAGTCATGAAAGTAGCACTTATTATAGTAGTGATTCCAATGGAATCCTAAGGAGAATTATCAAGCTATGAAGTTCCAATCATGGAAAAGAAAGATAAGCAAATGTGCTTTGTGAGACAGTTATCTTGAACCAGCAGATAAAAAAACTTCCTGACATGCAGGAAAACAAATTTTCCACTAAGTGAGAAAAGCCCACAGAGTACGGTCGGAAAGTCTGTACAAAAGATTTGGGGAAACTGAGGCACTTTGCTGTTTGTCTGGGGGTTTTTGGGTTTTGCAACATTCTGTTGCTTAAGAGGAATTCAGGCTTACAACAATGGGAAAGTAGCATGACAAAGACCAGAAATACAGATTAGACAGGAGATGGAGACAGCAAAGATTCAGAGACTAAAATTACTGATGGTTAAAGGCAGTTGCTTCTGTTGTCTTCTGATCAGATTCTGCATTTGAGCACGGCTGCTATAAATGAGAGTTTTAATGTTTGTAGCCCTTTAACTGCTCTGTTCTGTCAGGTTTCCATGATCAGGAATAGAACAGCTCCCACTATCTTACTACATGTTGCTTCATCTTACTGACAACTTTGCTGTATCACATGGTTTAGAATTTAGCAAGATTTTGAAGTAATTCTCAAGACTGGCTTCAGCTTTTATTATTTTAAAAGCAAACCAAACCACCTTAACAAGTGCCTGTCATTAGTAAGGATCAGATATCAAATAAAAAAACCTGAGATGTTTTGAAAGAAATTCTGCCATAATCTTTGCTAAATGAATAAGAAGTCCATAGTAAGTCAGCACTATCCATCCACAAATTCAGACCATACATCTACAGACAATAGCTGCATTTATTTTGCAATGTTTACTTTGCAAACAAAGCAGGATTACATCAAACAGACCAGAAAACCACAGAAGATTCTCACTAGAATTTCAACATTATCACTTCTACTTCAGCTATTTCCGTACCTTCAAAGCAACTTAGAAGACTTCTAGAACAGAAGGCTTCTTTGAAATTACACAGTTAAAACCTTACTAGGTATGTGACATTTATGTAGTAAACCTATATATTTGAACAAAAGACATATATAGAGGTTGTACTTTTACCAGGCATAATAGTTTTCATCACCCTCCTGAAAGTTGATGATAGCTATAACCTTCTACAGCATGGAATTGTGTGGGGAAAAATAGCCAATTTTGTTATTACAAAAGTAATTTCTATAATCTGATACAAACCAATCTCAAGTTACTCGATTTGGTTTTCAACACTGAATGAGAACAAGAAAAAATGACCTAAGAATAAACAGAACTACCTCAAACTCTTACATCTGTTAAAAAATCCAAATTTGCTTTTCCGTAAGTAACCAAAAAAACAGCTATGAGTACAGACAGAGCTTGGAAAATATATACTAAATCAATAATTTTTAAAACTAATAGCATTAAAGACTTCTGTGATGACATATAAATAGTGGCCAGTGCAAATAATATTGCCTTTCATAACATGGCATCAACCTCTTTTTGTCCATCATGATTAAGAACACAGATCTCTCTTACTCAGTTTACATCCTCAGAGAGACTCTGGCAGGCACCACAGAACAGAGCAACTGAAGGACATGTAACAGAAGACTTCAAAATGCAATCACCCTGTTACATACTTTTATTAGTACCTTTGTGTTACAGTTTCTCATTAAAACCCATTTTACTTCATTACAGTCATAACAGGGGGGAAAAATTGTCTTGTGTTAATAGATACTGAGATTTTCTTCACTAATAGCACATATGTAAAATTATTACTCTACATCAAGAAAAAAATCAAGCTACAAACAATGGTCTGTATGCTTCCTGTTTTTAACAAGGTGAAAAACTCTGTGTGAGAAATGTAGTTTTAAGTTTCCTCAGACATAAGCAACTGTGTTTTAGGAGCAGCTCCTTACCTGCTCATAATTAAGTCGCTGAATTTCAGATATCTCTTTAGGTTTTGCGTCAAGAATGTAGTCTCCTGAAAGAAAGCAAAAATGAAATTAAATTTATTCCACAATCAAAGCTTCAACATTTCTATGAATATTTCTGACTGAAGCTGACTGATAATAAATACCACAACTGAAGTTTTCTACCGAAATAATGAATGCACATTGTTTTATAACTTGAATTACAATTATGGACTAAAATATGAATATTAAAAACTTAGTAAGATCATATTAAGAAATAATATTCAAATGGCCAACACTTTTGTTAAAGCAACATTTCATAATCTCTTGGGTATTATACCAATCTCTTCATTATTCAAAAGCTGACCTCCCTCTGTGCCTCAGCTTAAAAATATAAAAAGGTCAAACTGTTCACAGTAAGGTATGTAATTCTGTACACAATTTGAAAAGGCAATCACTTATCTTGATTGATACTGTGAATGTTTTGCCACGTTTTATACACCAGTAATTCTATAAAACTTGTTGTGCTGGTTTTGACTGCAGTTAACTTTCTTGGCAGTGGCTGGTGTGGGGCTGTGCTCTGGATTTGTGCTGCACACAGGGCTGATAACACAGAGATGTTTTTGTTATTGCCCAGCAGGGTCACACACAGCCAAGGCCCTTCCTGCTTTTCACAGGGCCACGCTGGTGAGGGTGCACAGGGGGCTGTGAGGGGACACAGCCAGCACAGGTGACCCCACTGAGCACAGGTGACCCCACTGAGCACAGGGATGCTCCAGACCACCTGACATCATGCCCAGTATATAAGGTAGGGGGAAGGAGGAGGAAGGGGGGCACATTTGGGGTGATGCCACTTGTCTTCCCAAGTCACCACTGCAGGTGACATGGCCCTGCCCTCCTTGGGAGGGCTGAACACCTGCCTGCCTCTGAAAAGCAGTGAATTCATTCCCTCTTTTGCTCTGCTTTCCCTATACTGAGTCTTTAACTCAACCCATCGATTTTCTGGCTTTTACCCTTCCCATTCTCTACCTGATCTCACTGGTGGGGGAATGAGCAAGGTGCTGCCTAGGCTTAAACCACAACACTTGTATTCCATCTGTGTCTACAACACAAAGGTAATAAATTAGTCAATAGTTAATCAAAGCACTGAGTTTCAAGATTTGTAACATCTTTAGAGCCTAGTGTTCACTTTCCAGATTTTTTTTTCAATGCTTTTGTACTTATTCCCTTTCTCCATTACTAAACTCAGAAAAATATCATTATAGGTTTCCTAATTTACACTCTTTTTTAACTTGAAGTGGTTGAAGGCTGTTTTGTTGTTTTCGGCTTTTTTTCAGCTGTAGAACAACTGTAACTGCTAATCCTGTTGAGTGAATAGGAACCTAAATAATTTGAACACAATTTTATTATTCAATTTAATAAGACAATTCCAGAAGCTAAAATAAGCCTTCAAGAAAGACTACACATCTAGACAACTGAAATCATGCAGTGACTTCAGACAGTATTGTGTCATCAAGGCAATTATAAGAAATGTTTAGACACATGGAACGAGATTTCTTTTTTTTGGGCGGGAAAATTATGCAGGTACCTTTTTTCTTCAACCAGAAGAGTCAGCAATTTGCTTCTGAAAAGAACAAGCTATGTTCTTTACAAGCAGATAAAAAGAAAATATAGTAAGGGTTTTTTTCTCCCGCTTAAGAAAAATCAAACCTAGTCTATTAAGTTCCAACATTTTATGTTTGTCAGGCTACAAGGGAAGGAAAAGTGGTACATACACCTTAAGTACTATCAAAACTACACTTTTAACGCCTGGATCATCAGGGGTATTAAAGTCCCAGCTCTGTCAGATGCAAAGAGCTGCAGTTCTGCTGAACAATGAATACAATACCAGATGAGTGTTTGCAAATGAGACCCCAATCACTGTGAGGATTACATTAATTTTTCTTGTTATTTTAATTGGGTCATACTTCCAAGGATTAGAGTTACTATAGACAATTAAAGACAGAAATGACTTACTACATTCTGTCAACTCTAATAGAACAACACTGTAAGAGACGAAGAATTTTAAATATCAATGTGTTCGTGCACTAAGCCATACCAACAGCATCAACTAGACCTATCACTTTGGAAAGCAGTGCAGAAAACTTCTAAAAACAGTTAAGGAAAAGCATGAGTAACTGAATACTGTAAGCAGTTTTCTTGAATCACATAAAAAGCTGAATAGAATAGTAAATAAATAAAACAGTTCTGTGTTACTAAGCACTACAAAGTACAACATACAAATGAAAGTGATTTATTGCAATTACTAACCTAAGTACTCCATCAGCTGTTCAGCCGTTATGATTTCCATCATTGGTGGCAGTTTAATCTGTCAAAGTAAGAAGTACATTCTCTTTAAAACACCAAAACACTACAATTTTAAAAGCATGGTATTTCTAGACAGAAGACTTCTGATTACATTTCCCTCGCCAGTTTATAAGGCCATTAGCATACTAGACCTCTACTAAATAGCAGCTACAAGAACAGATTAAAAAGGCGTTTTGGTTTTTAGACAAACCACATGCACACAGCACTTTCTTCCTCCTGCACATCTC
This sequence comes from Sturnus vulgaris, assembly GCF_052056855.1. Lineage (NCBI taxonomy): Eukaryota > Metazoa > Chordata > Aves > Passeriformes > Sturnidae > Sturnus > Sturnus vulgaris. The sequence continues at coordinate 6,812,935 of NC_142255.1, forward strand.
TGCATAGTGCTCCCTTCCCACCAAAACGCTTCTCCAGCATCCCACTCCACAGGAGCTCTCAGCACTCACTGCAGTGGCTCAACTACAGGCACTCAGAATTAACAGACTGGGAACTGTTAAGAAAACTTCATTTCCTCAAATCTTTGACTCCCTACCTTCATTAAAATCCTTAACTGAGTATTAGCTCAAAAAGTTCCTGCATACAGACAGTCTCTAAAGGATCTAGTGTCAGTAGCTGCTGGGACAGGAAAGTCAAAGACTTGTGCAGTTATAAGGAAATGACCTCCCAGCCTCTCATCCCACGTTCACATTCCAAGGGTTTGGTTTAATTCCACACAGAGCAGACCAGACACAGAACTCTGTGGTGAAGATTCCATTCCCCTCTTCCCTGATCTGTTCCCACCATCAGCACCTGCTAAAACCAGCCACCTTGGCAGAGCTAAAAGCTTCCTGCATTCTCATCTCTTCCAGCATCCCGGGTAAATGTTTTGGTTGAACACTTCCATTTACTGCAGGAAGAAGTGCAACAGCCAAAGCACAAACACATACAAGGACATGCTTCTGACAATCTGAAGAAATACCACAGGAAAACAGGCTTTAAACATAGTACACTCAATTTTTCTCTGCATAAATGTGAATTTTATTTTTCTAGGGTTTGGGGTTCATTTGTCTTAGGGGTTGATTTTTAAGCTCTCTTCAGTTTTTAATTTTCTCATCCTATCACCCTCCAACATCTTGCCATTCAAAGTCTAGAAAAGGTATTTATTATTAGGAATTTTTAAATCAAGTTCCTCAATACTCATCACTGTTTCCCTTGACACATATAAAAAGACATGACGTGAGATGTTAACTCATGTTTGAGATTTAATAGGGTCCATCTACTTTTCTGGTTGTGGAAAAGAAGTAGAAAGCCAGGAGATGGAAGAGTAATACACATAAAGCCTTTGATGCAGCACCCCAAACTCAAATATATAGTATAGCAACACACTACTTTGTTCACATTGTGATGGAGAGGGTTTTCAGTATGAAAACAGAGCTATTTTAATAACTTTGCAAGGAAAATGAGGTGTGATTGGGCTACATCTGTCTTATCAATTTTAATTATATTTGACAAAAGGTAAATGTGTTAAAATACATGAGTGCATAAGAAGTTTCATTAAATTTGGAAGAAGAAAGAGACCCAAGTTAATATGGCTTTGTTATTTATACTCTAAGAAATACGTCCCTGCTTGGGTTAGAGTTGGCATATGCCACACATTGATCAACCCAGAGATAGTGGGCATATAAAGAAGCTGGTAGTACTGGGATCTGGGAAAGGAATTAAAGAAGAAAAATCAGGCATGCATGCATGGCACATGTTTTTTTTTTTTAAATATTAAATGAATGACAAGTGATTGTAACTTCCAGAACTTAGCTTTTCCCAAAACTAATGCTCAATAGCCTAAATGCTTTCATACTTTTTGATCCTGTTCACAATATTCATACTGAGTATTCACATAGTGTATTGAGCCATGTAAACAATAGGACTAGAAGTTAAAAAAGTTGCTTCTTAAACTCCCAGTTGGGACTGGCAGCATTCATGTCTTAGCAAACACTAGCTGTGCACACCCCTGAGCCAGGGCTCATCCCAGCTCCTAAGGCACAGAGCAGCATCACCTCCACCAGCCCTGCCTGAAGTGCTACAGCACAGATGTGCCAGTGCAATATGAAGGAACTCTGCTCCCTCAACTGCTCCCTCAACTGTTAACTGGGCTTCTGTAATGCTTCTTTCAGGACTGAAGTTAGCTCTTTTTATTATTTATTTAAACCATTGGTATCAGCTCAGCCAGCCTTGTTTGGGGGTTTCTGTTCTGCACCACATTTGGAACCTTTAGAAGCAAGCTTACATGACAAACACCAACTCTAAAGCACAATTACATGGCTTATCTATATTTGAGCTCCATGTACAAATAGCACAACATATTATGTACATCACTGGTTCACAAATGGAACTTTCCCTCACAAATGTAAAGCTAACCGTTTATTTTTTTACTGCAGAAAAAGTAAAGTGGTTTTACTCGTATCTCAGGGATCTCTCGAAGCTGGATATTTTAGCAAGCTAAATTAACTGCTTGATTAAATGCTGAGCAAAGTTAATTGGTTAAATGGCATAATTTTAGGGCTGACATGTGTAGTGGGACCTTGATCACACCTTTAAAGTGCTTTAAAGGCTAACAGGGTTCCAACACAGTTTTAAGTACTTCTAAACGGAGCTGACTTAAGGATGTAGAGAGAAGATGACATTTCCCAGCTGTTCAGAGCTTCATTGCAAGCACTTAAGTAAGCAACAGGAAACGTACAGTGAAGAGGAAATGGGAGAGAAAAATACCTTGGAACTTAAGGGAGAGCAAAACATCATACAGAACCACAGTCATTATCCAGATAAATCAGAAGAAAACAATGTAAGAAATGGCAGCAGAAGCTGCTGCTGTCTATCACAATCTATTATTTTGAGGGACACATTTTCTCAATAGGTTTCAATGTTCAGTTGCTAGATTTTACATCAATTCCACATTTTAGGCTAAAATGTATTTCCTCAACTCCCACCCATTTCCTGTACCCCTCTACCACAGTTTCCTGGTCTTTTGCCCTGATGGCTCTTTCTAACTCTAGGTACATTTTACTTCCTACACTCAGGAGTGGGAAACTTAGTCCTTCTCACACAACTACAGCATGACATACAGTTGAGGCATATTTTAATTAAAAGAAGAGTGGTAAACAAATTGTCATATGGAACAGATTGTCTAATAAAACTTACACAGTTCCTATAAATTAGACTACAAACCCCAAAACTACATAATACTAATTTTTCACCATATTCTTCCACACTACAGAAGGGCTTAAAAAAAATTAAGTGATATAGTCATGCACAGAGGATAACACTTCTGAAAATACTATGAATATCAAAAGGGTCCAAGAAAATTTCTAATGGCTTATATAATAAGTCTTATATAAGACTTAAAGTCTCAAAATATGTTTATCTAAAACATGCAACTCCTCTGAACAGAGTGTTCCAGAGAGGTAAGGGTAGCTTCAAGCAGCTTTGACAAAAACCAATTAATATTCTCTGCAGATCAGTGCCGCTGGCCTGGCAGGAGCAGCTTCATGAAGCTGTCACAGGACAGCGAGTGCTGCCACTGCAGGTCCTCAGCGTGTCCCCCTCCTCCAGGCTCCCTCAGCCGCTCGGAGCGAGCTTGTTCTGAGCCGGGGCACAGCTCCAGGTGCGATCCGCGGGCTCACCGCATCCCACAGGTGCCGGAGGAAGGGAGGCTGCCAAGGCCCGGCCGAGCAATCTGTGCCAAGCCCGGCCATACGGGCGGCCAGCTCAGCCACAGGGCCAGCAGAGGCGAGGGAAGGGAAGGGCCAGCAGAGGCGAGGCGAGGGAAGGGCCAGCAGAGGCGAGGCGAGGGAAGGGCCAGCAGAGGCGAGGGAAGGGAAGGGCCAGCAGAGGCGAGGGAAGGGAAGGGCCAGCCCGCAGAGCCGGCACCGCCACTGCGGCCTCGCACACACGGAGCGCCCGGCAGCGGGAGCTGCCTGCGCTCAGCTCCTCTGGAAAACTCCATTTCTATCAAAACCTACAACTAAGAATTTCTAACCAAAATTTTTTACTCTATCTCTTCTCTGCACATCAGTTTGGATACATCTAAGCAAGAAATGGTTACATAACGTTTACTTACGTAATTGTTATGATACCTAAATAGGTAATTCATAGACTTCTAAAAGTTACCAAAGTTTTAGTAAAACTAGGTGTGTAGGGAACACAGCCTCTTCCATCTCTTGAGAGGATTATGGCACAAAAAACTTTCAAAGACATTTCCAAATATGCAACTGGCATTGTTCTCCTACATAAGGACAAGATATTCCACACTTTTAAAGACAACATTAATAATATTTATACTCAAATTGTATAATGTTTTCTCTTTGGTTATTTTATGTTTCAAAATCTTCCCTGGACACTTCAGATATGTAATTTATGTGCAACATGTTAAGGCTCACAAAGTTCTTCAGCAAGAAGACATCACATCCTACCTAGGAAACAGAGCAGAATCACATGGCACCCTCACTAAGCTTTTAGCATCTGATGATTCCCACATTCCCCCCGACCCAAATTATATTTCATGAAATGCCAGAAGTTACCAAAGTGTTGCATGAACTACATCACATCTTTGAACTACATCACAAAAGGCACTTAAAGCCAACTTTGCACTGCTAACCTTAATCACAGTGAGCCACAGGCCTCAGAAAAAACTGAGCAATCTCCAGATTTAAATAAGCTTAAAAACAGTGTGCTACACTATTCTACGTCAGAGACACAACTCATGCTTGTACATACACTTAAAAATGTTTGTTTCAATCTCTACTTCTGCTTAATTTCCATAACATAAGTCTAAGTGGTTATGACACTGTTTTGCACAACACCTGTTTTGCACAACAGCTACTTTTACAAGTTGGTGTCATAGTGCTTTTGTTTTTCTTCTTAGAACGTTTCTGTAACACTCCTTTAGCAGAAATCTTAGCTCTCCCTCCTACAGGCTCAACTGCAAGTTACACTTAGACAGGGAGACTGCAAAAACACTTCAAAAGAAAAGTAATTTCATAGTTTTAATATTTAAAATACAGCTTCTGCAATCTGCCACCTCAAAGTTTTATGTATCCTTTGAAAGTAGTGGATAAAAGAGAGATAGCAGTTTTATCACAAGCTTAGTTCCAAAACCAGGTATTTTCAAAATGGAATTTGAACAGTCACAGTGGGTGCTACTATTTCAGAATTTCCAAAACCCCAACTGCCAAACTAGTACTGCACTTAAGTTGGTTGAGACCAGACCTATCCACGGGATGACCAGAACTCTCAATCCTGTCAGGACAGAGTTCTGAGAAGGAAAGATGATGGCTGCTAGAGGGAAGAGAACCCCCAGTGTAACTGTTTAACTTCTTATTCCCTGCTGTGATTTCTATTTTCCCTCCTGATCTCCTTCCCATGCCCTTTTTCCCCATTTCATGTGACTTCTTTTCACCTATTATGTACTATGGTATTCTCACTCTGCTTTTACCTATTTTCATCTTTCAGTCTGCCTTCTTGTTCCCAAATTATAATTACTCAATCCAGTCTAGTGTTCATCTTGGTCTAGGAGGAGTGAGAGGGTGGACGCCTTCACATGCAGCAAGCCACTGTCAGTGACGTACAGATAAGCTGCCACCCCAACCACTGTCAACATGGTTCTTGACTATGAACTGGGGAAAATAAAGGCCAATTTGTAGAGGCAGTAATTAGGAAAATGAATTACAAGCGTCTACAACATATAACCAACTAACAGGAAAACCTCAAACCTATAAATAAGAACTCGTGATGACAGTTTCACCAGTTTAGCTGCCTGTCTGCAACTCATGTAAATTTTGCTAAGGTTTTACATAGACAGAATTATAGAAAACTTCCTGTAATCTGAGCAATAAGAAACAGTAGGGCACTCCCAAGGGGTGTTTTGGTTTTTGCCTATTTATAAAACTGAGTATTGTCTTAATTCTCACTAATGTAATATTTGATCCCAGATGAATGTCAGTTAAAATTCTGGTTGGAGAGCAGCAGCAGAGGGAAAAGGAAGAATGTTAAGGAACAAAACCTCCAAAAACTTGAATTCTAACAACAGGACCAGTGCCGTCTCATTTACATCTTTCATTAAACCAAAGATTTAAAAGGAAGATCCTGTAACTAGTCGTTTCTTTTAAAATGCTCCCCCAAATGATAAGGAATGGCAAGTTTTTCAAGTCATCCCTAGACACTAAGGAGGGAGCACAGAAAGCAAGTGTTCAATGCTGAAGCCTGTGACAACCTCCACACTCTGTTGAGGATAGCAGAACCTACATAAGGCAATACCTTAAAGTCATACACAACTTCCCTCTACTGCTTTTACTGATGCTTAAATATCAACATCACTGTAACCCAGAGTTTTCCTCCTGATGTCTGAGATATTCTGCTAAAAAAAAATCCATAGAAATTGTTACTCAACCAAGAGCGTTAATCTTCTGCAGTTACCTGCATCTAAACAAATTTCTTCTAACAACATATTTCCATTTTGACCTTTTCTTAAGCCACCTGTCACACTGCGAACAACCTCTTACTCTTCCAATACCAAATTTCTTCCTCTTGCTACTACAACATAAAAGTTATTCCTGTAAAGTTTTCCTATTTCAGGACTCCATCCTATCAGCTCTTCAATCTTCCAGGGCTGAATTGCCAGCATTTCCTGAGACGTGCCCCTCATACTTGTTTTGCAATGCACACAACCTTAGAGCTTTCTTCCAACAGATACTCCTTTCACATAGAAATGTTAATAACTACATTATGCCTTAGAATTTAATTACTTAAAAGATTGGGTAAAAAAAGTTATTTTAAGACTAAGGGAAGTCCACATCCACAATGGCTAAAGAGCAGAAGAACTTGCAGGTCTCAAAGCTGTACTTGATCACCATCTGATTTATTCATTAATTTTAAATACAATCTATACTGCATAAGTGTATGAATGTGTCCCCATTAACTCAGGCAGTTACTTGTACAAATCCACATTTTGTACAATTCTGCATTTCATACAACTCTACATACACTTCATTATATGAAACTAACCTATTTTCCAAAAATATCACCTATGTGCTCACTGCTATAAATAGTAATCTTTACTTACTAGAAACCTGTACACATCTGCAAACTATTACATATGATATATTGTTCAAGTTAGTAAACATCATCTAGATATTATATTTCAGTTTTAAGACAACAACGAAGTAAGCCTATATGACAGCAGCATCTAAGTAGTGTATTGGCAACATACTGCACAGCTGTGTTTATTTTCCAAGTTCTGTATGTCAGACATGTGCTTAACAGCAGAAATAAGCCTGTGTATTTCTTGAAAGAAGCATAGAAAGGTTTGGGTTCAAAGAGACCTGAAAGACCATCAAGTTCCAAGCCCTCTGCCATGGGCAGGGACACCTTTTACTAGACCACGTTGTCCAGAGACCCAACCAACCTGGCCTTGGACAGTGGCAGGGATGGGGCATCCAGAGGCTCCCGGACAACCTGCGCCAGTGCTTCATCACCCTCACGGGGAAGAATTTTTTCCTCGTATCTAAACTTGCCCTCTGCTAGTTTAAAGCCATTCTCCCTTGTCCTATCACCACAGAAGTTCCTCTCCAGCGTTCTCTATAATGTCCTTGTCCTAAACAGCACAAACTTCCCGCGGTGCCCTCACGCCGCGGCGGCTCAGGAGCCCGAACGCTGCCGGCGCCACACGAGCCGCCCGCGCTGGCCGAGCGGCACCGCCCGCCCGGCCCCGCCATGGCGCCCGCCCGCCCGCTACCTTCCAGGCCAGGAGCAGCACGTTCATGATGGCCAGCAACGGGCAGGGGCCGTTCTCGTTCTGGGTGATGACAGGCGTGTTCTCCTCCTTCCAGCGGACCCACTTGATGTGATAGACCGACTGCCCCGGGAAGCGCTCCTTGGAAGCGGAGAGGAGCTGGGAGCCCGCCGCCGGCCTGTCCCCTTCGGTCTCCGGGGCCGGGCCCCCCGAGGAGGCCCCCGCCACCACCGCCTCGTCGGCGTCGCTGTTGAGCTCGGAGCTGCTCGGGCAGCAGGAGTGCAGGTTGGAGAAGGACTCCAGCGAGTCCAGGCTGCGGGACTCCTCCCCCGGCGGGCTGGGAGCGCCGCTGCTCCCGGAGCCGGCTCCCGCGGGACCGCTCTCCGAGGCGGGCGCCGCTCCGGGACTCTCCGGCACCGCCAGCCCCGAGCCCTCCGCCGCCGCACCGCCCTCCGCGGCCCGGGAGGGGGACGCGGTCTGAGGGGTCGCGGCGGGAGCGGGGGACGGAGGAGGAGAAGGGCTGCGCCGCCCGCCGCCCTCCTCGGCCTCCCTGCAGCCGCTCTCGCCCGCCGCCGCCTCTCCCAGGTGGAGCCGGCTGGCAGCGCCCCCGCCGCCCGTCTGCAGCGAGCCCGGGGGCGGCGGGGGCTGCGCCAGGCTCTCCATGCCCGGCCCGGCCGCTCCGCTCTCTATTGGCACCGCAGCGGCTGCGCCTCCGCCCGCAACGCCCGCGACGCCATCACAGCAGCGGCGCCAGCCCCGCCCCGCCGGGGACGTGCGGGCGGGGGGGGAGCGGCCGCGGGTCACGGCGGGGCCCGGCGCGGGGGGGCCCGGGGCGGGGCGGGCAGCGGGAAGGGGAGGGAAACAGGTGAGTCCGGCTCTCCCAAGAGTGCTCGGTGCTTTTCCTTGCGGTTTCTTAGACAGTCATACTATAAAAAAATACGGCTATGGTGAGTATAATAGATAACTTGAACAATTTGGTTGAATAGGCTAATTGAAAGAGAGGAAATTTAAGTTACACATGAAGACGACATTCTTTACTGTGAGGGTGCTGAGGTACTGACCCAGGTTGCATAGAGAGGCTGCAGATGTCCCATCCCTGGAAGCATTCAAGTCCAGCTTGAGCAACCTGGTCTAGTGGGAGGCGTCCCTGTCCATAGCAGGGGACTGGAACGAAATGTTCCTTAAGTTCCATTCCAACCCCTTAACATTCTATGATTCTGTAAGAATTATTGTGGGTGTATTACTCAGACTTTACCCCAATGAACCTCTCCTCTCCCTACAAAAATCTTCAGCTTTTAATCACAATTTTAAAATAGTCCTGGGATGATAAGGATTTATCCTCTCATTTTATTCTCAGCAGCTCTCTAATTTGAGCTCCATAAACATTTGCATGCATAAACTTCTGCAGCCTTACCTGAGGTACGTTCAGCGTAATTTTACATTCTCTGTGCATTTCCGTAACACCTTTTCTTACCTCTATCAGTGTTCAGAGGGAAGCTTTTATTCTGACACAGCAATAGGAATGGAAAAGCACAAATATGAAGGGCTGACAGTAAACTGGGAAACTTGGCACAAGTTCTAATATAAAAAATAAATTTTTGAGATGGCACAGTTGGTGGAAGTATTAGCATAAGGACAAACAAGAGAGGAAACATTGTGTTCAGATGTCTCACATTTGTATTTCCACGGGAGGATTTTCCTGTACCCTCGAATTGTTAAGGTTGTTCAAGACCGTCTCAGAATGACAAGTCCCTGTTCACTGGGGCCACTGCATCACTTCACAATATGTAGAGCATCGGGAGAAGTCGGTGGCCTAAAATAAAACTCTGAAAGTAAGTAAATTATTTGTGCAAGGAAAAAATGTGTATCTGGTTAGGGGATGAAGGAAACCAGAGCAAAACTCTAGAAGTAAATTAGTGTTCTGCAAGGAAACGCCATGTATCCGGTAAGGGGACAAAGGCCAGCATCCCGCACGGTGTGTGCGCCCTTCGGTGCTGTGACGGCTCCCGAGCCGCGGCCCCGGGCGCGCCGGAAGCGGGAGAGGCCCCGCCCCTCGCGGGGCCCCGCCCCTCGCACCGGGCCCCGCCCCCCCTGCGCGCGCGGCGGGGCGGGCCCGCGCGCTCTGGGCGTGTCCCGCGGCCCGGTCCCGCCCCGCCGGCGGCGTCTAGCGCGCACGCGGGCGGAGGGAGCGGCGGCGCGTGGAGCGGAGGGAGAGGGGGCAGCGCTGCCGGGAGAGCCGGCGATCCGCGGCCGTTCCGTGGGCGGGAACAGTCCTCCGGAGCGGCGGGGGACAAAGCGGAGGGAGGCGCCCAGCTCGCCCCTCCCCATCCCGCCCGGCGCCGGTCTGGGGCGGATGTGCCGTGGGTAGGCGGCGGCGGCGGCGGGGCCTGCGCCCGGCGGAGATGGATCTGGCGGGGACGATAATCCTGCTGTGCTCCTGCGCGGCAGGCGCTGGAGGTGAGGAGCCGCCCGGCCTCGCGGGGCCCTGGTTTGGGGCCGTCTCCCTTCCTCTCTCCCTCTTTCTTCCCTTTCTCTCTCTCTCCGCCGTCTCCGGTGCTCGGGGCCGGGGGCGGCGGGCCCCGCTCTCCGGGGCGCCCCGGCGCCAGGGCCGCGGCTGGGCCGCCAGCCGGGCTCCCCGTTCCGCCTGCTGCTTCAGCCCGCCCGGGCCTCTTCCCCACCGCCCGGGGCCGGTCTGGCGCCCCCGCCCCTTGCCCGGGACTTTCCCCGCCGGGGACCTGGTCAGTTGCCCTCCGCTTTTCTTCCCCTCGGGTCCTTTTCTCCGCGCTCGGCTGTGCTTGTTTTCCGTTCCCGGCTCCGCTCCCGTCCCTCAGGACTTCCCGGCTCCCTTCTCTCGCCCTCGCGGCCGCTTCCCTCTCCCCGAAACCAGGAAGGACGGGCAGGTGGAAAGTTTAGCTTAAGGAAATAAAAGACGAACCCGAGTTCTTCCCGTGACTTTCTGGAGGGTCTCCCCTCTCGCAGGCCGGGGCAAAACTCGTTTGTGTTTATGGGGATGTGTAACTGTATTGGTTCCCGTTAGGAGTTGTTTTTCGGCATTAGGAGCTGGGCAGTTTCTCCACTGTGCCTGGTAATGTTTAATTGCTCAAGTCATGGCAGGGAAAGTAGTTTCGCCTTTGGACAGAAGAAAGGGTTTCGGGAAGGGTGGACTTGGGAGGGTGTTTCTAGAGAACTGTGGGTGGAACAACTGATAAAGACTTATTTCCTCTATTTCATTTGGCACCTCTCTGGTTTATCTGGGCTCTGCCTCTGTGTGCATCAATATGTAGGTTTATTAACAAAGAAACTAGCACTAAATGCTGGTCTTTCACATATTCTCAAAAAGTAACATCAAACTAAGGGAAACTTCAATAGGTTGTACTTGTGGCTAGGCTGTGAGATAAAAAGCAGGGTGATATGCATGGTCAGAAGCCATCCTGTTGTTTATATGATTAGCAGTGGGATGCACAAAAGAATTTAGGTTTTTCTTTGTAAACTTTTGTAAGCTGTCGAGATATTTCAGACCTAAATGTTGGCATGCTTTCAAGGCCTCTTTGTTTTCTGAACTAAATGGTGCTGGCACAGAACTAACTCAAAATAATTCGTTAACCAGTTGTGAGGATTATTTTCACTGTTTAATTCCAGGCAGGCAGTTGTGCCTTAAAAATCGTAGTAAACTTGTTAAGTGCAGTCCTCTGGATGTATATAAGAAAGTTCGTGAAATGTGTTTCAGAAATTCCTGTTCATTTTTTTTCTTTGAGAAAAGAATGAGCGCCTTCAACATTTCTGGGCACTAGGAAGCACAGCTCACTAGCAGAAGTGCATGTCTTTGGTGTGTAGCAGTGCAGGTAAATCTTTAAAGAAAGATTAATAATGCTGGATAGAAGTCTGGTCATAATGCCAATTCACATCTCTAAAATATCCAGTAGAACCTTTTTAGTAGAAGTCTGAATGTAATTATGAAAGATTTGCCATAGTTGTATGTTAAATTAAAAATAGCCTTTTAAGTTTAGGAGGGTCTGTTTTACTTGTGTTCATATTTCTAGAGTTTTTTATAGATTGTAAATGTTTTTATTTATTGAAAAATAGGGTTCTTCATTTGTATTTTTCCTTCTAGGCAGGCATTAATATCTGTGTGGAAAGGGCAAGTTCATGATTCTTAAAGAAGTTACTGTGAGAACAGCTCAAACTGCAAAGAACTGAAAAGAACCCAACAATTTACATTTCATTTATGTGCAGTGCATCTGGCCTTGTTAATTGCACATTTGAAGCTAAGTTGAATTTATCTGTAAAGTTGTCTGGTTTAAAGCCACATAGGTATTTAATAGTAATAATTTTGGAAATTCCATTAATTTGCACTTTAAAATTAATTAGGGGTTTGTATGTGGAGTCTAAGACTGGAGTATTTTTACAGGATACCTGAGTTTGAACTCTTTCAGAATTATGCCAGGCTTTGTGCCTGTGTACTGTGCAGACACTCTACGTATTCTATTGTAGTAGCCTTTATATATAAAGGTATAGAATAACAGAACCAACTGTAACATTAGCTCACAGCTAACTATGAATCATAACATCAGCTTTAAAAAAATGATGCAGCATAATTTGGATAGTTTATTTTAGAAGGTTTAGTGAAATCTCTTTATTTTGTTTAAAAAAATATTCTGTTACAGTTTGTTATTCTTAAAATTATATGAAGGGAATGAAATCAAAAGCAACCAGTAGTGCTGCTACACTGGTGAAATGTACTGCAGTGTCTGTCTTGGGCTGCTTCTTAGCTTTTGGTAGGTTCTGTCTGTGTGGTTAAAGCAGACATGTTATTAGAAGTTTGGCCTAACAGGCCCAGAAACATTCTTGATCAGGTTCTGGCATTAGATCCTTCTAGTGTTCTCTTCTGCTTTCTTTCCTTCCACTGCATAAATATTACCTTCATAAAATCAGTAGTCCAGCAGGTCAATTTGAGTACTCTTTAAATAGTGTAAGAAGGAAAAGCCACACCATTTGTTTTGTTTTCTTTCTGATAGTCATTAAGGAAAGTTAGAAGTTAGCTTCTAGTATATGATGCCTACTTGAGATAGGGTATATGTACCTTGACTTGTAAGAATTCTTTTTTTAAAGTGAATCTCAGCATTCCCCAACTCCTCTGGAATTGCTTGGCTTAAGGGATCTGTTCACTCACTGGTGCTGTCATGAATTTTGATGTGTGTGAAGTGGTACTTAAGCTGGGTAATATTATTGGCAGCTTTTTGTAGCGTGCTTTGTTGCATGTGATGAAGATGCATGCAGGTATATTAATCAGTACTTAATTATCCATACATAATGATGCTCATAGAGGAATGGAAATAACTAATTTAACCTCTCCTTGTACCTAAGGGTCGTTTAAAAAAAAAGGAACGGGCAATAGCAAACACAAAGAACTGTTGAGACCTCTAACAAGCTTGGATTTTACAAGAGTGACCATGCTTTGGCTAGGCTGATCAAATGCTGAATATCACTGCAAATCTGTGATAAATAGTTTGTTGTCACTAGTATGACATGCTTTTTTTATGTTGCTAGGACTTCCAAATTGTATCTTAGTGTCTTGTGCTGCTGGATATTGAACTGCCTATTTCCCAGTGAGCACGGGAGAAATTCTGCTTTTTTTCTGGACGCATGGGGGAGTTGTGAGAAGGCATTTATGAGCTATCAGCATCTGAGCGATTTAGTTGTGTTCTTACTATAAATTGAGAGGAGCAGTAGCCTTCAGAAATATGGCAGCACTGAGCCTCCAGCATTTATTTGGAGTTTAAAACAAAAACATTATGGCTGGGACAGTGTCTAGTCAAGGCAGCAGTCAGATGGTTGTTTCAGAAATGCCTGTAGTGATGAAAAATAAAACCAGGTGTTTAGATGGTTGCATTGAAATACTGTTGCCCAAAAGCCTCAAACTGCAGTTTGTTTATACTTTTAAAAGATCCAAAGGTTTGCTTTTGCTGTATGGCAGAGTCACTGTACTGAGTTCCTGCTGTCTGGTGGTCCTGCCCTTCCACCTCTCCTCCTGGCATGAGAAGTCAATGCAAAGGAAAAAATTAATCAGTTCCTGCCAGATGTGTAACTAAAGTTGCTTCATTGAGCAAACCCAGGTCTGATGGGGAAGAAGAACTGGGACTTTCACAGGGTGGAGAGGAAGAGGGTCAATAAAAAGCAGATATCTGCTTGCACTGGTGTTGCTGTACTGTCTGACCATGCCCTAAATTGAGGCCTCAGTGAAGGGAAATGATCCTGACTTGACTTCTTGATTACATGTTTTTCTTTCACCCGAAACTCACTTGACCAGAAAAGAGAGAATATTTTTTCAGCTGAACCTAGTGCCAGTGCAAGGAAAGAATGGGAACAGAGTAGATGTAAAAGGGCAGCAGGGCCTGCCCTTCTGCTGGCAGTTTTGAAACACTAGACTGAATAAATTCTTCGGAGAAGTCCAGATCTGGAGGTATATGGCAGAATTTCGGGCTTGCTAAATCTGAATGCAGTGTACATTCTTCAATGTCCCATGTAAAGGGAGCTTTTTTGTAAGATAGATAAACTCTGTGTTGAAAACAACTTGAAGGAAAAGTTGCTTTGATTATCTTAATTAAAATTATAATAATAATTCTCTACAAGATGTTTATCACATGCTGGCATTTTAAATCTGCAAATTAGTGATGATGCTTGCAGTAATAAGACTTGTCTGGTGAGTTAGCTTGGCTTCTGAACAGTTTCTCATACTCTGTCAAGTGATATTCTGTGCTTTTTTTCACCCCACTAACAAACTTTGAGTTGTGCTTGAGCTATTTGCATTTGTCATGCAAGTCTTAATCTGAGTGGTTTTATGCAAACTTCATCTTTTAGAACAGAGCATGCTTGATTTATCCTCTTATGGAAAGTTAAATGTTATTCTCTTTTACAATGATGTGTATAGAATTAATATTCATATTAACATGGGTAAACTTTCATTACTGTTTATTGCTAGTAATTTTTTTTGTGCATGGAGCTAGCTTCCATAAAAATTTCCTTCCAGAATCTTCACAGACACTGAGATTAGTCTGACCAGCTGTAATTCTCCAGGCCCTCCTCCTTGAAGATAGGGATGACATTTGTCAGGAGCTCCCCTCTATAACAGTAACTTTTCAGAAGGGTGGTAGAAGTCTTGAAATGGTGTCAGCCAGACCCTTCAGCACTCCTGGGTGCATCCCATCTGATCCCGTGGACTTCTGTATATCCAGGTGGCTGAAATGTTCCCTTGCTGGTTTCATCTGCTGCAGGTTCTGCTTCTCTCCTGCAGATTGGGGAGGGTTTGTCTTGGGGGGGAGAAGCTCTTCGTGTTTTCCCTGGGGAAGGAACCAACCAGGGAATCATGTAGCACATACCACCAGCAACTGCTGCATGTGTTTGCTCACCTTGTGCCCGGAAGCTTACAGTGAAATCACATGGATGATCCAATTTAGCCTTTGCATAAGGCTGGCTCGAAGGTGAGAGTACATGCCTCAGACTCCATACTTGTCCAGTGGGATTTGTCTGTTCACAACAACAACTGTAGATGCTTCACAGCTCTCTAGGGATCCTGAAGAGTTGTGTATCCACACACAAAACATCTTTCACAGGGACTGCCACGCTGAGACGTTTGCCTAAATGCTCTGCTGATTCTGTTTAAAGTCCTTCCCTGTGAGAGTGAAGCTTCATTCCTGCAGGGAATTTGTCATAGGAAATGCCACATCTAGTTTAGCAAGTCTTTGAAAGACTATACTGCCAAGTTCAAAAGCCATCTCCTTGTCACTCTCTGATGTCTGTATCCTGAAGGGCTTCTGTCTCCTAGCTTAGTGTTTAGGTGAAGTGTATTGTTATTTTATTCCACCAGATTGCCTGGAAAGGCATCATGCTGTCTGTTTTGTTGATGGCAGCATGACACATGGAATTCATAGGACTGTTCCCATAAACTACATTTAGGTGTTTATGGTTTGGTGTTTCTTATTGCAGGTTTCCTGATTGTATCCTAATTGAAAATATCTTTGTCATGCAATCTTTGTTAAAAAAATCAAACTCCTAGTTTTTCACTTACAGACAATAACGGCAGCAGTTTGTAACAGAGGTTGGGATCTGGTATGTGCTATCGTAATGATTTCTTGGGGTGTGTCACTTCGAGATCCTGTGATAGACTAATTCCTTTTTGATGCAGTCTTCTAATTACAGAAACTGGAGCCAGCAGTTCTACCTGCCTCATGTACCTCAGTGAAGTTTTCTTTCCAGTTTAATGAACTTTTGCCTCAGAATCCTCTATAGATTCTTGTGTTACCAAGGTTGAACTACTAATTAAGCTACCTTTGTGAAGAAGATAATTCCTTTTGATAGGTAGCTGGTTTGATTAGGAGAGTGATCAGTTGCAGACTTTGAACACTGGAGCAATGTTGATGTTACAGAGGCTTTTGGAAGTGAAACTGTTCATTTTGAAGCCTTAAGTTCCTTCTTGCAGAAGCCATAATGCTCTAGATAGTGTGCAGCTGCTCTGCTTAAGCAAGAAGAGAGCAGCAGGAGTGTTTGTGTTGAGTGTTTGCTATGAGAGTACTTAAAACATAAGGAGTTCTTTTAAGTTTTAAAGAAAGGGAAAAGAAAGTCTTGTTTCTCTGTGTGATCATACCAAGTGTATGAATTTTTTTTGTGAAGAAAGATCTTTGCTTAAAACCCTCTGTTTTTCCTTAGCAGAGAGAACAGTTATAAAACTTCTAATGTTAGTAGTCTTTTGCTGACTGTCACAGTAGTTAGCACTTAAAAACTATTCTTTGTGACTCAGTTAAATGCTGTCTCTCATCTTTTCACGTGGTCATGAGACCTGGATAGAATGCCAAGTGTTGTTGGGTCTTCGTCACACTTCAAAACTTTTTTTCTGGGTGCCTGAAGCTGTTGAAAGTGTATCTTGCAATACTGAGAAGAAAAATGGTCTATAACAATTGAAGGAGTATATTATTAAAAGCTTTGTACCCCAGAAAATGTAAAGATTATTCTGAAGCACAGAAGTTTGCACATTCTGCAGTGTATTTACTCTCTAATTTTAATCAAATTCTTAAAGCAAGTTATTAATATAGTATTCTAGATTCAGGTTCATTTAACAATTAAAACTTGTAGTTTTTAGCCTATATCAGTTATTTTGAAGCTTGTTTTCTTCAATGTTGGCACCTCTGGGTTATACATCTGGAATTGGAAAGCATGTATCTGTAGTCAGGCATATGTCTATTGTGCACAGTCGCAGGCCAGTTTGGTTTATAGAAGTTCTTGGGTTATAGGAGCTTTCTGGAAAGCTGGATGAGAATGGCCATGTATTTTGAGACTAAGAATGAGAGGCAATTAGAATGAAGTTTTGTTATTGGACTGTATTTGCAGTTTACAATGAAGAGTCAACATTTGCAGAAGCCTGCAGTACTGTGAGGAAATTTGAATGTGATTTCTCTGCAGTATAGCATTAATTGAATTTTAAACAGAGCGATATCATCTTGTGCACATGACTGCTAAATGCAAGCAATGCATATGAAAGTACTAATTTACTTCATCTTTTTAGATATCTGAAGAGAAATACCACATATAGTCGCTGAGAACTCACATTACATAGGTTTGAAGTTAAATTGATTGAGATAATCATTCTTCTTGCATAATTCAGAGTTCTTCTGATTTTCTCCACAAGTTGTGTTTTGGGGTTTTTTTGGTGATTAGTGTCTGTTCCTCCATCAGGATAGGAGGGTCAAAATCTTCACCATTTTCTGCCATGAACTCATATTAACATGAGTCATAAATATTACCCTAGAAGGAATTGTGTGAAATAGACCGAACTGAATCTACATCTCTGGAGATACATTTTAATAAAACTTTTCCATGTGGTAGAACATTCCATGTGATACAAAATTTGTTTCTAGGTGGCATGATTTGCTCTTAATTTCCCTGGATATTTCACATGTAGAATACAAACATTGTGAGCAGATACTGTGGTGTCATGACTGCAGAGTGAAGTTGGAAGCACAACTTCAGGGAACCCAGAGAAAGGTTTTCAGCTGTTGCACTTCTTGTTTTGAATCAGGAGTGCCTGTCTGAAGCATTCCTATTGACAGTGATGTAGTTTGCATTGTGAGGTAGTTTTGGAGTAAATGAACTATACTTGTTTTGATTGAAATTCAAGTAGATGCTTTCCAAGGTCCATCTGATACACTTGTAGCTGCAGATTGTGTGTCCTGTCTGTGGGACTGGAGTAGAACGAGTCTGACATGCACAAAGGAGAAAAGTAAGTTAAAATGGATATAATGTGGAATTTGGGTCCCTGTTACCAACTGCTTTGCACCACAGGTCTGCCATGCATGGTAGTATGTTTATAACCTTACTCATCTGTTTTTCAGGCCAGTATGGAAATCCTCTAAATAAATATATTAGACACTATGAAGGATTGTCCTACGATGTGGATTTGTTACACCAAAAACACCAGCGTGCCAAAAGAGCAGTATCACACGAAGAGCAGTTCTTGCGCCTAGATTTTCATGCTCATGGAAGGTTAGTGAGATTTTAAAAGGTGTTTGCTTTTAATATTTTATTCATATGTGTTTTATTCGTAGTGAAATGTAAAGGATGAAATACAACGACCAAAATAACATTAGTTAGAATACACTATATTCCACTGTTTACAGTTTCTATGAAGTATTTTCTCATATCCAGTTTAGGATGAAATTTTTACTTGCAAGTACTTCTTCAAACATCTGATGGTAACTATTAATCCACTTTGAAGTTTAAATAATGGAATCATACCCGGAGCAGAATGGTAGTTGATTCTGAGTTTATAATGCAGTTTTGTTTTGAATATATTTTTGTTTGATTTTTTTCTCTGTAGTTTTTTTTTTCCCCAAGAATTGTGCTAAACTGCCGGATGACATTCAATTGAGAAAATGTAAGATTTCAAATTGCATTTGAAGCTACAAAATAGGCCAAAAAGTGTTCTGTGTGTGAAACAGGAATAAAGTTAAACAGGAATAAAGTTAAAATATTTGTGTCTGTATCTTAGTTTCTATGGCTCCCTCCTTTGCAGCACCACTCTCTTAATATATTTCAGGAATGTGTAATGCCCTTGTTTTTCTTGTTATTTCAGTTACAATTTAAGTATTTAGAGCTTGATAAATAATTGTTAGCCATGTAGAAGCAAAAGAAGTTTAACAGAGAAAATGTAAACCCGGGTCTCCTGAATCTGTTTGGGATATTGTTTTGAGTGTTTTGTTCTTGTGCCAATTTGTCATTTCTTCGGGAAATGAAGTGTTGTTCCTGAAGGTTTATGATGTAATGACTGAATTTCAGTGCATGCTCCCAGAAGGTCAGCATTAGGGTTGTATTTCTAAATGCTGTAGAACTACACCCCAAATCCTAAATTTGAAGTCCGGTCCTTAAAACCATGTTTTCAAGCGTGATTTTTATTCCAAGGAATTTTGTTGTTTAAAGAAGAGTCATAGTGCTGCTGTCGCTGCTGTAATTTCACTGGCAGTCTCTAGTTTTGCCTATTAAATTGTTCTAATAAACAAGACTGCAGAGTAGAATGCTTCAGAGACTTCTCACAGAGTAAACCTTGCTCCTTTTAAATCTCCAGCAAGGTTGCAAGGCAGTGAAGTTCAGTTTGAGCCTAATGCTGCCACTTGTAAGCTGCAGGCTGATGGATAATTTAAGCTCACTGAAGTGTGCACTGCTGCAGAGAGAAACAGGCCTAACCACATTCCCAGCATCATCCTTGTGCTAACACTGCTCAGGCTAAAGCCATGCAAGGAATAGCACCTGGGAACTAATCTGTCTAAAAATTACTTGGGGAAAAAACCAAAAAACAGTGTGACTTGAAGGAGTGATAGAAAAAAGGACAAGACCATTCTTTCTGGGAGCTGGCCATATTTCAGGCCACTTGAGCAGGTTCATCTTGTCATTAGTAAAATCCCATAATAATCTTCTGTAAGATAGAGCTGCTAGCTTAGCCTCTGAGTTCTCTTTGTGGTGTGAGGATGGGTTAAAAATCCTTATCCTGTAGTTGTACCTAGGATAATGAGGTCTAAAAAAAATTTCCTCTCTTACTTCACAGGGGAAGATCAGACTTTAGTCAATCAGGTTTATAAGTATTTTGATAATAGCTACTGTTACTCATGAAGAAAAATGTTGGTGTTTATATGTGGAATTGATCATAAAATCCCTATGGCTGAGGCACAAATCCAGCATTAACTGAGGAGGCTGATTGGAAACTGACTGTAAGGTCAAACCAATCCATAATTTAGGATTTGGGTAGTTTGCTGTGGCACACCTAATGCTTCCTGCCAAAGAGAGGGTAGTTGACAGGATGTAAATTTAGTCCAAAGTTACTGTTAATCAATTTGGATGTGTTCTTACAAAATATTTTCATTTTGCTTTAAATATGAATTAGGAAGGATCAAGTGAATTGGGTTTTACTTCAAAGTCTGTTTATTTGCTTTGAAGGTGTGTAGCAGTTTGGGAAGCTGTATAAATAGGATTGGCTTTTTGCAATTCCAGCTGGTTTATTGTGAATAACTAAGTGATTTATGTCATCACTGAGAAGGACAAAAGTAAAACCTTTCTATCAATATTTGAGTTACTTTGTCTGAAGGTAGAAAATAAAGCTTTTGCAAAACACTTATGATTTAGATACAAGCCATGGACTTTTAATGTGCTTTGGCATTTAAATACAAATGGTGAAACTTAAAGGCATTCAATCAGTTTGAGAATTGAGATTCTGACGACTTATACCTGATCTTTTTTGAATGGTCTCTTAGCAAATGGTCTGTTAGGGTTCCTCCAGGTGTAGTGGTTTATTGGCACACAGCTGTCCAACTTGCATTCCCTTAACTTCATAAATAAAGTAAACAGCTTCTACTTATGAGGACTGAAATGACAGTCTTGTATTTTGATTTGGATTCTGATTAAATGGCTGCATTTTGTAGCCAGCAAACAATGGAAAAGCTGTCCTAATATTTACTAGCATTCTCTGCTGGCAGCAGCAAGTGAAGCTGGGCCACAGTGGTTCTCAGGCTGTATCTCTGGGACCAGTTGGAACTTCTGAACTTCATCTTTTGGCGTGTGCCAAAGGAAGCACCTGCTGCTCATGTGACCACTCAAGATGGGAAAGTGACTTGACTGCTTATTTTTCAGTGAGGTTAATTGTTTTTTCTGTTCAGTGTAGAGGCAAATGTGCTTTAAGAAAAAAGAGTGCAGAACTAAGCAGCAGTGGTGAGAGGAAGGATGCAGTACCAGCCTTTTCAGTGGCAGTGCTGACATATGCCAGATAAGCATTAATCAAACTTACAGTTTCATTGTCCAGAAACTGACTGGCAGCTACCAGTATTTTAGGATTGTCTAAGTAGCATCTGTTCTTTTCAGCAGGCTGTTTGGATTTAAGAACTGTATAATAGTACCCTTCTGTTGAAAAAGGGAGAAATAAAAACGTAATTTAAATATTACATATTTATACCACATTAAAGCAGCCATTTAACTATGGGCTAATAGTTTAATAATGAAATAGATACTGAAATGATGCAATTAAACCCAAAGCTACCTTTTTTCACACAGTAATTCTACAAATGAATATATAATATGCCATCACTGAGAAACCTTCTCTGTTAAACTTTCATCTGAAAGTTAGATGCCACACAATAAACTGCTCAGAATAGAAATTTTTCAAAATCTTTGTTGCTTGGTAATATAAAATACAACTTGTTATGGTAAATGCAATGAACTAGACTGAACCAGCTGTACTCTTCAATGCTGAAATACTTAGTAGAACAATTAAAATTTGTGAAACTAAGCTACAAATCCTTATTCTTTTTTAATAATAAACCGTGTATTAGATTAATTGGCATTATTGCACCCAGGGGTGCAAAATGTGCTTATTTCTATAACACTTCAACTTGGAAGGAATATGAACGTTTGAAACCATCCTGGTTGTGTATCAGAGCTTTTCCACTTGCCAGTTCATATTGAGTGTTCTAGTGTGAGTTAATTTAAGGTGCCCTTTGAGTCCAGGGAAGGCTCACACAAAGTTAATGAATGCACAGTATTAATACCAGAAACTTGGTTAATATAAAGCAGTTTATGAACCCACCCCATCGAATCCCAAAATGCATGGATTGATTCAAAGAAAAACAATGCCTTGGCACTGACTTGAGATACAGTGAAGCATTTTAAATAGAGTAACTTCATTTTGCATGCCAGGGTAATGTCAGTAGTTTCAAAAAGGGAGTTGGGATATCACTTGAACTGGTGTTGGATTTTATACACGGTTTTCACCTGATCACAAAATGTGCACTTGCACTTGTTGGGTTACAGGACACAACTCTTCCCCTGCAGAGAAACTGGCAAGTTTTCTTACCTTTCTCAGTATAAATATTTGCAATATATTAATCAAAAAATATCTTGACCTGAATTCCTATCCACTGTAGAATGTCAGAAATATGCTGAATACTTAATAGTGATTTTGAGGACAGAGCTGAAAAAACTTGGATGATGTCTGATATTCTAACTGTACTCCTTTACCTAGTGAGAAAACCAGGAATTCCTGAGATGCTGATGCATTCAGAAGGGAAAAAGTATGTCTATGTATTGTTTAACTCTATTTTCAGTCAAATTTTATTTAATACATTACTAGTAACTTATGCTTTCTAATTCTTTGCTTGATCCTGTTAATTGTCCATCCACACCCACTTTCACTACTCTTAGATTAGTTAATGACTCTTGCTCGGGAAGGGTGCCCACACAGCTTGAGTGAACATTTGAATTTTCAAGTGGTACTTGAACACATGATAACACTTGCTGAGTATTAAATTAAGGATTAATTTCTTTTAGATGTTTTACAGTTTAGCTATATTTTTCTCTAGATTTTACCTCAAACTTTATTTTTTGAGAAATACTGGAAATTGTTCAGACATGTTTGTAGGGATGTATTGTCTGTACATGGTCCTTAAAGGAAAAACGTGGACCACAAAATTTCAGTTCTGAAGTTCTGAGGATTTTTAAAACATTTTGAATTCTTGATTCTATAGTAATTTGTAATCGTTCATATTGCACTCATTATTCAGAGCTGCTAAATGTGTTTAAACAAGATAATTGTTGGCCATATTTGAGTAGGTTATGAAGACAAAGGAGGATATCTGCAGAGAAATAATATGATAAACTTAATTTTAAAAGTGGCATTCTGAGCATGCTGCCATGCTGAGATGGACTGAAGTAACTGAGCTAGTTACTCTTGCATTGAAGAGGACTTTGTATTGTCAACTTAAGGTTTTTATTACACTAGATGTTCTTTTTATGGCATTTAATTTAAGTACTTTTTAAATTGTGTATACAGCACAGTTCTCAGTTCACGAAATGGGTCTGTCTTTTATGTTCTGTGAGCCTGTCAGAACAAAAAGCAGATTCAGTATTTCTGGACTAATCTGAAAATATATATTGTCTCTTTCAGTTCCTACTTCCTCAGTAGGTTGGTTTAGCAGTCATCAAATAGAACCTACTGGTTGGCTTTGTGAGACTTAGGAGAATTATTTTAATGAATTTTTGCAAGATTCACTTACTGCAACTCATTTTAGGCTGTCCTAAACTTGAAAACGGAAAAAAATTGATCCCTTTAGTTCTTACTGTAGTCATTTTAGTATTATTATAGTGTCACCCCAGAGGTGTTAATGGAAAACAAACATAAGTTGCAAGCTTTCTAGCTAGGATGGCTGAGTGCAGAGATTGGGATTTACATAAATACTTACTAGGGAATGATTCTGTGTGCATCTAGATGGATCAAAGAAAGAGTGATAAACCTGGACACCCTGTCATGTGCTGCTTCAAAGATAAGTTTTCTTTATTAAGTAGCAGGACCATGGGAATTAGCAGTTAAGTGATAAAGTATGTTGTGTGAGTTGAATAGTAAGTTAAAGCAATGAAAAAAAAATCTTTAGGTGTGATGGTTCTTTAGTATTGTGGGTTCTATAAATTCCAGTATTAGGTTGTTAAGCTGCCTTCTATTTACTGTAGTTCAGAGCTGGAATGAGTCTGGCAGTCTTGTGGGAGCTGAGTAGATTGTGGGATGCCTCTTGGAAGCAGTTAGAAAGAAGAGCTCAAGTTATTATCCCTGTCCATTTATAGACCCCCTTTTCCATTTTTCCAAGAAGAGAGTCTGAGTTCTTAGGTAGGAAAAGTAGAAATGCTGTACAAGTTGTAATTGTCAAAAGGCTTATTTGAAACTTCTTGTTTCTTCCATTGTGGCTAGTTTAGAAACCGTATTCAGTAATGATATAGACAAATATGTTTAACTTCTCTGGAGTCACCTGTGCTCAGAAAAATAATGAAGTTACTGGATTTAGGCCAGGGTAGAATTTATGTTTGAAGTTTGATGTGCAAAAGTTGTTAAATATTGGAAGTAGAGATTAGTAGATGCCTGTTTACTCCTCCACCCTCCCCAGACCCTTTCTTCCCCACAGTCCCAAGTTGTCTCTTCCCTCCTTTGGTGGGGAAGAAGTAAAGGAATATTTGTCAATTTTTCATTATGAAGAAGGTGAACAATCCAGACGGATAATCCTGTTCTCATCAAGTATGTTTGAATGACTAAGAAAAGACCTGTTTAAAAATAGCTCAAAGATGGTCAGGTTATCTAATAGTTTAACTAAGTTAAGAAATCAAATAGAAAATTGTTAGTGTAAAGCACAGCTGAGCTTTTTTTGTATTTGAAATAGTTCTCTGATCCTGCAAATAGAGCTAATTTTATTAAAAGATGGATAATCAGCAACATGGGTTAGAATCTGTGTTTACTAGTAGCAATTATTAGAATTAGTGTTTATTATGTAGCATTGGGGAAAGCAAGAGGAGGGTGGAAATTAAAGGAGAATAAATAAAAGCCTCCTAAATTTTAAACTGGTGAAACTTTTAATTTGCTGCATATAACTTCTTGCAGTCTGTTTTGAAGTGACATACAGGTCATGTTGATGAAAGGGTATCCCACAGAAGGAACAACCATCCCCAGCTTCATTAAACTCCACTGAGCCTCTCTTTCCCCCTAAAAGCAAGTCCTGGAGTGTTGGACGTGTAGGCAAAACTCAAGGCTGGCCCTGAGCGTGGTTAGATGGCCACCAAGGGTAGCCCATGGCTGCACCACCATTGACCTGCTGGTTTGTAAGGGTGAGAGCAACAACTGAGGATACCCTGGGTGGCTTCACAAATCAGGCCTAGGGCTCATCCATCCATGGTCTTGGGGTTACACTAAGCTAAGCTTGATAATTCCCAACTTTCAGGCTGAGAGCAGGTCCTGGGTTTTCCCCCTACTCTGCTGGTACAGATGGGAGTTAATACATCAGAAGTCCTGCATTCTCCTGCACTGTGTACTGCAAAGCCATACAAAATTGCTGATGCAGTTGAGTGTTAGCGACAACTTCTCAGTTTTATTTGAAAATGTAATTTTAAAGAAATTGTGTATATACTTCTGAAAGAAAAGTGCTATATAGAGTGAGGGGTTTTCCCCAAACAACTTTCTTTCATGAGGAAAGGTAAGAAATCTGTCAAATGCTAGAGAAGGGAGGAGAGATTCTAATGAGTCCAGGATCTCTTGCCATTTAACTTCAGTTCAAATGCACTGAGAGTCTGATCCATCCTTGAGTGGGACAACTCAGTCACAGGGAAAGCTCAGACTAAAATGGAGCTCAAATCTGTGTAACACCCTGAGCAGTGTATTACATCCAAAGTGAGTATAACTTTTTCAAGTACTTAAATAAGGTTCATCATATTCTTATTAGTGTTGGTTTTAATTTCTTTCTACCTGTTCATTTTTAACTTCTGCCCAGGAGAGCCACATAAAGTGGCTTCGAGTCTCCAAAGTGCCCACCACCCCACCCTCAAAAAATTTGTTGGGTAATCTTGGAGCATTCAGTCCTACCAGGTGTGTCTGAATTGCTTGTTCATGTTATTTCCTCTTCCTCACCAACCTCTGGGTTTCCAAGGGACTATTGTGGCAGAGGTAGTAAAAGGCAAACTTGAAGAACAATAATTCCTATTGTCTCTCCATTCTGCCAGTATCTGGATGCACAGAGAATTGTTCCTTCCTTTGTAACAGGAAGAATTTCCTCATATGATACATCTATACTGGAACTGTGGTAGGAGCACTGCTGGGCTTAGCACAAAGCCTGAGTTTGAAGTTTAACCTTGCCCATCTACCAGCCACATCTCAGAGTTTCATAACCTTGTAGTAGATACCTGTGACACACTGCCACAGGAGAGTACTTGCTTTGAACCTTTATTAACACTGTGGCAGTAATAATAAATACAGTTTGATTGTGAAATGCTGTTTGCATTACAGAATAGTCAACATGAGTCACTACAGCCCTTCCCAGGCTTTAAGTGTAGGCATGGCTTTTTTTTTTTAATCTTGAAGTTTGCATCTTAATGTTTCAAAATACTTATGGCTGTGGTGCCATATTTAACATGCAGGTGGAGACTGAAGATACTTTGTGTATGTTTCATCTCATTAGTAAAAAGTAACTAGATTTAATCAATGTTACACTATGGCTCTTAATTGCCTGGGTTATTTTGTTGGTAGCATACTTGGATACACACTTTCACTGTGAAGGTCAGCTCTGCTGGTCACTGCTTTTAGATGAAGAGAATAACCCAGATGTACTCAACTTACCAGGGTTACCTTTGTGTGTAACAAACTGGTGACATAACTATAATATTCCTTCAATTTCATCATTGTGTGGAAAAGGAAAAATATAGGAAGAAAATTAAGATTAAAATTGGAATGGCTAAAATATGAACAACTTCATGATCTGTATTTGCATAAATGTTTATACAAAATTTAGGAGAATACCAAATGAGATTCTGAAGCAAGGTAATGTCATGGTTGTTACAGGTATGAATTCATATAATGTCAGGTATTTTAAAACCCTTCAGTTATGTTGCTTGCTTGAATGAAACTCCTGTTGTCATACAAGGAAGCTGTTTCATATCAAGTTTGGCAGTAGGATTTGCATTAAAGTACGTAGTGGTGTAACTGAACCAAATCGTTTAATGAGTAGAGCTGTTTACATAGTTTTTCATGTAATAACTCTACTAGTTTGAGTATTTTTACTAGATGTTGTTGCCCATCTTACTTTTTGAATTTCAGTTGAAGCACTGTAACTCACCTACATTTCATTTAAGTTATTTGAATCTTAAGTGTCATCAATTAATGTAAAATAAGTGAAAGCTGTTTTTATCTGTTGTGCTTCACAGTGCTGTGAAGTAAAATAGTTGCATTTTTCTTAAGCTACTCGAGTGTCTTCTGAAGGACTGGGAACAAGTTTAGAGTCCAAGTCAGCATTTTAGAGTTATGTGTTTAATTCTAATGTGTTTTCTGGCTTAAATCTTGTAAATTTAGATACTTTTATCAAATCATCTAAAAAATCTTGCTTAAAAAATTCTTCTAGGTTTTTGTCTAATTCTCATACAGTAAAAACATTTTCTAGAAATAA
The DNA here is from genome assembly GCF_052056855.1 of Sturnus vulgaris. Classification (NCBI taxonomy): domain Eukaryota; kingdom Metazoa; phylum Chordata; class Aves; order Passeriformes; family Sturnidae; genus Sturnus; species Sturnus vulgaris. Next base: position 6,839,816 of record NC_142255.1, read on the forward strand.
ATTTTACAAGGTCTGCAAATTGCACAAAAATGTTGTTTTGAAGTACTTTATTTAGTGCTCTTGTAGCTGAAGGCCAATTTACTGTCTTGTTTTATTCATTTTAGACAATTCAACCTTCGAATGAAGAGAGATACATCTCTTTTTAGTGATGACTTTAAAGTAGAAATATCGAACCAAGTAATTGATTATGATACCTCCCATATTTACACTGGACACATTTATGGTAAGTATAACACTTGAAAATGGATGAAAGTGCAGCAATTTTAAACAATAATTTTCTAATTGTACATGGAGAAAATTAGTATCTGTATGATTAGATTATTGATAAACTTTAATAATGCATCTAACACATTTAAACTCCAATCTGCTTTTACATAGAGTCACACTTAAATGAGTATCTTATCTAATAATTTTCATATCCATGAAACTTGAATTTCAAATCTGTTTATAAACATATTCTTCTTAGAAGTCTGATGCCTTTGAAAAGAAAAGTTCTATGCATTGAAGAAAAAAGAAATCGGATGACATTCTTAGTTTAAAGGAACAAAAGGAATATAGAGTTACCATCATTAAGGGTCATATACCTGATTTTAGTAAATACAAAAGATAAAATTGATTAAAAAGGAAGAAGAATTACAGAATTGAAAGCAGATGGAAAGAAGAAATGGATTAAGATTTACTCTGCCCCTCTTTATAATGTTTGTTTGGTTTTCCTGAAGGTCTTTCTAAGCCATGCTCCACAGTCTTGAAGTGAGCATTTTCAACTTGAAAAAGTAAGAAACACAGGGCTTCATATCTTCTAGGTAGACCAATTTACCAGTTATTTTGGTAGGTCAGAAGGCTTTTTGATAGTGTGATTCTGAACTTTCCTCAGTAGAGGAGTGTATAAACATTGTTTTAGCAGAGTAATCTTTCATTCTTTATATAGGAAAGGCTGTTGAGATGCTGCATGTTGTAGCAGTCAGTGATTAAACTTTGACAGTGGGACTTTTCTTGATTGTGACTATTTCAAGTACAAATTCACTCTATGCCAGGTTTAAACCTAGCTACAGTTTTAAGAGGATTATGCTTGAAGAGAAAAATGGATGTCTTGAATATAGGGAAGTCTTTCTTTGAAAGCTTCCAAAGTTCTGTATATAATTCCAAAGTTCTGCTCTGATTTTTATTATTTCTAATTGTATGAATGGGTTTATAAGGACAGGATTTGACTGTAGAATTACATGCTGTGTATGTACCAGCTTTAAAATACAGAGTTGAATTCCTCATTATATGCTTTTTAAACATTTCATTTATGCACCTGATTGGGAAGCTGCTGAACTTAGTGACTGTGATTCTGCTGTTAAGTGTTTGTCTTACTGATGGGTAATCTTAGTCTTAAAAAGGATTTTTGAAGGGTATAAAAAAAACTAATACACTTTGTCCCTTAACAGGTGAGCAGGGAAGTTTTACTCATGGGTCTGTTATTGATGGAAAATTTGAAGGATTCATCCAAACTCACAGTGGGACCTTTTATATTGAGCCAGCAGAGAGATACATAAAGGACAGAAATCTACCATTCCACTCTGTCATTTATCATGAAGATGATATCAGTGAGTACTTCCATTTTGTGCTACAGATGAAATATTTTTTTTATTAAATGTCAAAACCTATACACCATTTGTAAGCATCAAATGAGACTTTGGCTTTTGTATGACACTGTGAATTGTGCTGTCCTCAGGTGATTCATGTACAGTTATGGTGTGAGGGAGATTTATGGCAAACCAAAATCAGTCTTTATTCTGCCATTTTTAGAAATCCTTAGCAGGCTTAGGTGTGCAAGCAATACATTTCCTATGGAATGATCTATAAAAAATTAAAAATTATCTATACTGATTGTTCTTCCATGTGATCTGGAAAATAAAATATTATAAAAGTTCAAGTCACTAAATGATTGCCTATATCTTGTGAGGCTGACATTTGTGTGAAGTAAAAACTTCCCCTGCATGTCTCTCACATGTGCCTTCAGAGAGCTCTTAAGAAGAAGAGGTGGTGGCACCCAGAATGTCCCATTTTACACATCAGCTGATGGAATCATACAGAGAAGAGTACTTAAGTTTGACAAGTATAGCCCCAGAAATCTAACTTCAGTTGCAAATGCTCTGGAAAAGTACCATGAAATACTTCTATGCTAATACTTCTGTGTTTTCAGAACTGATGCACCAGATTCTCCTGCACTTTACCTGCCTATTTATGTATGATCAGTCTTCAGATGTAATACAAATCAGTTTTGTTTGATGCTTAAGTTATATTGAACCTCAAAAGTACTGCAATAAAGTTGTGATTCCAAGTTCAAATCCTTCAAAGATCAAGGACATATCAAAGGTAGATGTTATCAGTGAGTACTGGTAACAATATAAGACTAACTTTTGGTTATTGAAGCTAACAGAGTTTCTTTCCTGCTAACTTCAGGATGTCAGTCTTGCTTAAAAATCAATATAAACCATAACTTCATTTAAAAACCAGGCCACTGTGCAAACCTTAGACTTGAGTTTGAATTCTCATTTGGAATCAGATGAGGAAGCTTAGATCACTAGAAATTACTTTAGCCACTCTGATAATGATATATGTATAAATCATTTTCAAAGTCATAATGAGACTGCATTGTGAAAAGAAGTGTCAAAGAATAGGAAGTTAGATGAGGACAGTTTCTGATTGATTTGGCTTTGTATATTATAATTTTCTCAGTGCTGTAAGCCAATGAAAAAAACAGTTATTGCATATTGCTCTCCTTGATTGCTTCTCTTGTGTGAATGCAGTGAAGAGAAGTGATCTTTCTCCACTAAAAACTCAGCAAATTTGGGAGGGTTTTTTGTATTTTACTTTCAGTGGCAGTATGTGTGCTGTCTCCGAGTATATTAAAATTGCTGTGAGCTAGCAAATATGTTTGTCCTTCCTGTTATCTCATTCTGTAAATATGATTACTAACCCAAAAGCAAATAGAATTTCCATAATTTTAAAGAGCTTGTGAACGAAAGCATTTACTGGATATGTGAACAGTATTTGTTTTCTGACTAAGTGTATATTTTCCTGGTGCTTACAAGACCCATACTTGAGAATAATTTTATATAATAACATTCCATATTTTTGATTCTCAAAGAGAAATTGCAGCATGAGCTTCATTTTGATCTCTACAGAGCATTGCTGGTCATTCAGCAGGGTGGAAGTCAGTTCAAAGGGGAGAAGGCAGTTCTCCCAGTTCTCTGCAGTTGGGCTATTACTGGCTTTGCTGCTGTAGCAGGAGAGTAGTGGGAGAAAAGTAATAAAAAAGTTGCAGAAGTCTGGCATGGAAGTGCAAGATAGCTTTCATAGTGTTACTGTGAATAATTCACACAGACTTCTAAGTTTTGTGTTGCATCTTACAGGTCTCACTGAATAGTTCAGTTCACTACTTGGTAGTGGGAGTATTGGACTTCCACTTATGTAGGACTTTGTGTAAATAAGTCACTGTCATCTTCATAAAGGGTTTTATTAACTAACCTTGTTAAAAAGTGGAGGAGGAGGAAAGTAAGAGACACAAGGCAGGGATGGTGCCCAGTTTTCAAAGGTTGAGACCATCAGGAAGATTGTCTCATGTGCCAGTTCCTTATGCTGTAAATAGTGGGTGACTAAAAATACTCTACACTGTTATTGAATACTGACAGAAATAGAACTGTGCCTTAAAGAATCAGATAAATTGATTTTATGAAAGTTGCTATTGCTGCTTTGTAGGAGTGGTTTCTGTTGGAAAAGTAAACTGCTTTGGGAACTGGAAAAAGTAATGTTGAAATTGGTTCTTATTAGTGTCTTATTAAAGTGAATGGAAGCAGGGTATGTTGAGGTGTTTTTAATTACTCAGGTATTGGTATGTTGGCTTAGATAGCTTTTCCTCTTGAATCTAGTGCATCAAAACCATCAGTTAGTAACAAAATCAGATTATCAGAGGGGGTGGTCTAAATCTATTTTGGTGAACCACATTAAAGCAGCAGTACAGTATGGCTTCCAAATCACCAAGTGAGTGAACATTGCTGCTTGCTCAGCAGGATTGAAAATAGCCCATCCTGGAGTGAAGTCTAAGCAGCACTATTTAAAAACACATCACTCCTGTTGGTTGCTGCCAGTGCAGCCTGTGTTCTGATTGTATAGTGTCACTTCAGTCATTAGGATCATAGATGCCTCCAAGATTCTGTTGTCTGAAATATCTGGAGTACACAACTGCTCCTTCTCTTTCTGAAGAGTGCTTTTGAAGCTAAATTATTTTTGTCTTTCATGAGACCTATTTTTTGCATTGAACTGCAGCTCCAAAAAATGCCCCACAATTCCAAAAGGCTAAGCTTTGTAGTAGATTTGTTACTGCTGTAATCTAAAGCTAGCTCTCATGAAATAGAATCAAACCACTACTATCTTATGTAGGACAAAAGCAACAAAAATGACCACATTTCAAACTCGGGAGAGACTGAGGTAAAAAGTCATCTTTGCTTTAATTTGGGTATTTTTTTGGTCACCCATGTTTCAGCCTTTTGAAACAATATGCTTTTTAGTGCTTTTCAGAAACCACAATGCAACATATGATTAGCATCTCAATGAGTTCTTTTTCAGTAGTTAAACAAAAGTTGTTTTGTAAATGGGGATTATATTGTCAACTTTATAAGGCAGCTTTTGTCTGTTACAGTGGATCTGGTGACCAGTGGAAGGCAGCCTTCTATTCATGACTTGAAACACAAAGTTCAGTGATTTTAGTTTCTAAGCCAGTCTTGATCAAACTGTTTTATAATTTAGGGTTGGAAAGATGTAAATTGCTGTTTACATTAAGAAATTTAGGAAACGTTTCTTTAGGGATGAGGATGTATTTACTGTATTTAAATCATATTTGCTTCGAGTGTATCCCTGAGTTCATACTGTAAAATACAAAATCAGTACTTCTTCCAATCAACAGTGTATAGGAAAATCCTTTTCAGGCCTTCCAGAAAATTAATCTAGTCACTTAATTGTTTTTATGATCTTGGAAGGGCCATGCAACTAGGAACCTAAAGTGAAGTGGTTTGTAATTTTGCAAAGCCCTATCTGCTGAACATTGCAAACTGTTATTAATGAGAACCTGGTTTCTTTCTCATCACATTATGATGACAGTTGTCATGGGAGCATAGCATCACAGAGTGCTGCAAATGAAATCTCTAATAAGGATTTTTTTTTTTTTTTTTGTATCTGCTTATATTAGAGTTTTATTCTGACATTACTGCTTTTGCTAGTATTGGGCAAATCTCTATGACTCTTACAGAATTGAGTTTTCGTCATTTGTAATGGAAGTTTGATGTCATCCTTGCCCAAGATGCCTAAATCCAGTAATGATTAAGTAGTTAACCTCAATATGTAGCAGGTCATACTGTTAACTGATAATTAGAAGAAAAATCAAATGTTCAGGAATGTCTTTGTGGAAGGTAGTAGTACATCTTAAAAAGAAAACAAATCTTACTTTGAGCATCTGGAGTTGTATATATCATTAAAAATCATCTGCCATCTAGTTAGAATAAGACATTGTAGTCAGAAGCTGTGAAATGACAAGATTTTGTGGGTGTTTTTTAGATTTATTGTTATTTTATTCTACTCTTTATTATTTTTTAACATTCTGCCAGCATGTCCAAAACCTGAAAGTGGACAGTACTGCAAAAGAAGAAGTTAGGGGTTTCTTTGCCTAATGATTTTTTCTATTTAGAAGATTGAACCTGTTATTAACCTCTTCTACTGTAGCCCTGTTAGAAAATAGTATTTTGTTTTCTCCTCAACTCTGCATTCACTGTAAGCAATCATTTAATGATGAAAGAAGGTTTTTTTCCTTTTCACTTCTCAGGGTTGTGGCAGGGATAGGCTAAGAAGCTCTTGATCCCAAAGAGCTGGCAGGAGGCTGCTCAGAAAGCTGGCACATCTCAGAGCACTGAAAAGCTTCACAAGAGCATGGATCAGCCTTCTGTCTTGTGGGTCAAAACTGGCCAAGTCATCTGGCACCATGTAGTTCTTGCTTAGCTTCAGATATTTAAGAATGGAACTGCTGCAGGGGATGATGGAAATCGGAAGTCTCAAAAGATGACAAGGGAATGGTGCCTTCACAGTTTGGAGGCACTTCAGCGTTTAGCAAATGAAAATGTCATATGCAACTTTCCCTGTAAATTAGAAATGGTTCTAAAGTGAACTATCCTGTATTACCTGTCTCCTGTGATTACCAGGGTGATTCAAATCTGTCTCAGATTTTGGGGGGATTTGTCTTTTCTAACACATGCAAACCCTTGGCAATTGCTCTTGCAGACTGTTTTGTGTTCATTTTTTGTAATTTTAACTGTCATGGCTTTTAAGTGTTTCTTACTAGGTTATTACTTTTGAAGTGAGAAATATTTGAATTGCAGGCAGTCAGTATAAAAAAATGTGTTAAGGGATTTCCTAACATCTTTGGGAAACAAGATAGAGAGAAAAGACAGATTATTTTGTATAATACACTGAGAGCATTTATTTCCAGTAGTGTTCTGTCAGTTGTCATAATGCTTGAGAGTGGGGCTCCTGCAGGAGTTGCTTTCCAGGGCACAGTGATTTTCTGCAGGGGCAGAGTGTGGGGGAAAGGGAGGATGGGCCATTGCTCCTGCCCCTGGGTGCTCCTGTTGCAGAGATAAACAGTCAGTGATGTGAAGTCAGGTCGTAGGTAATGAACATTTGCATTAGACTAAATACAGGAGAATTTTTTATACTGTGGTGGAGATGGAGAAGGGAAGGATCATATGTACAGTCCTTTGCTCATAACTGCAATCCAGTGATATTAAACAGAATCCCAGGAAGTAGAAGGTGTCTGCAGCAGGGTGGTGCTTTTTGTTTAATATTGATTGTAGCCAAGTCAGTGTTCCACTACCATGCTGGAGCAAATTGGATGGGGTGACTTGCAGTAAGAGATTACTTTTCTTTTTCTCTCCATTCTTCTGGCACTGTGCTAGCTCTAATTGTTCTGGGAGAAATGTGATGAGACAGCAGTGCAAAAATGGTGTTTGTGTGGTGGTGGAAATTGAAATGAGGGAAACCAATATGTAGAAAGTCATGAAATAAACTTACAAGGTAACCCGTATATTGAATTAGTTTAGCAGTGTCATGTAGTATGACTGTAAGAAACAGCCATAACAGTCAAAGATAGTTAAAGGCAGCTGTCAGTTGAAACCATAGCAGAGCCCATACTCCAGGGGAACACATCTGCTGTGCTCCAGCTGCTGCCAAGCCTTCACCCCACAGCCCAGACTAGAGTTAGTCCAGGGCAAAATCACCTGAAATGCATATAATGTGAGCATCAGGTCCTTGGGGCCTAGGCTTTATAATTCTACTCTTACATGTCTGTTCTGTTTACTCTGTGAATTTGGATCTCCACTCTTTAAAAAAATAAACACCCCGTCACCAAACAAAAAGACAAACCAACTGACAACTCCCAAAACACAACAAACCTTGGTAAAGTTTGTACATTTCTGACAAAGATGGCTCTCTGTTGAGATGGTGCTAAAACTGTGGTTTGCCCTACAGAAACTGACTTGCTAAATATTCAAATTTGTGACTGCCATAATCTGTATTCCATTATTTCTTACTTGGGCACCAATTTATGATGGGGTTGAATCTGCAAAGAAATCAAAGGGAAAAGTATTCAGTATTTCTCATCTCCAGAGGAAGCTTCTGCAAATACAAGTTACAAATCTACAATAGATGCTGACAGTAAAAGCTTAAGCACATTCCCTTGTGCAATGAGGTGTGCACTGGCAACTATTGCAAGAGTTGGCCTTGTTAAAGAGGTGATTGTGGGATATTATCACTTGTTTGTGACATCTCTAGCATGTTTAACTGACATTGTAGTGGTTAACTAAACCATGGTTCTATCCATTAGCATTTCCCTTCTTATGTATTGGTAGTTAAGTAGCATAATGTGAAAACTTTCAAAAAATCAGTGGAAGATGAATAAAATAATAAAATCCTCTAAGAATGTTGGTGAGGTTTCTTTGTTTACCAAGTAGCATAAAAACCCTTTCTCTTACCTGAGCAGTCTTTAGTATACTTGATATCTAATAACTTTCCATTGTAATGTCATTTTTGAAGGCTGCTTTTAGTTGAAGCAAGTGCGTACAGATGTGTAAATAAAAGCTCTTGTTCTTATGTTAGGCACTGCTCATCCTATTTTCTTGTGCTGCCTGAGAAAAGAATGTTAAGAAAAGCAAATATCAGATTTTTTCTGTTTGTAAAACTAAGAATGTCTTAGTAGAAATGCTTAATGATAGAAAGCTGCATAAACCTTGAATCTTGTAATGCTTCCCTCAAACCACATGCATAATATTGGACACCAAGTGAATAAGTTGCACTGATGCAGCCATATTTTGGAATTGTCCTTGGAATTTGAAAACTCAACCTGGCCTTCCTCTTTTTAGACTATCCACATAAATATGGACCGCAAGGAGGTTGTGCAGATCATTCAGTATTTGAAAGAATGCAGAAGTACCAGATGACTGGTATAGAAGAACCAACAACAGAGGTACAACAAAGGCTAATGGATTATGTTGATTAGTATTTAGTGTGGTAACTTCCTATTTCTTGTATGTTGTCTCTTTTACTTTTGGTGAGTTAATCATCCCTCCACATTGTGAGATTACTTACATTATTGCTGGAGGGTTTTTTTAACACAATTTTCCTAAATTCTTTTTCTCATTGCTTCTGTAGCCCAGATGTGCTACTTATAGTCTTAATGAATCCTACATGATCTCAAGTTTTTCAACAGTTAGAATTTTAGATGGATGTGGAAATCAAGCTTGAAATGAGGAATATACTTCATTGCAATTGAGAAAGAAGAGTTTCAAGATCCCTTGATCTCAAAGTAATACATTGTTTCTAAAGAGTAATAACTTCTAGATTTTCAAGTTATGTTAATATAACACACTTGGGATATCTGAGTGCTTTAGTGGAAAATTAAATTATATTGGTGGGAGAGTCTTCCCAACAACCCTGTAAGCTTGCAGGGGTACAGCACGTTACAGATGGGCTGCTGTGAGAGGTAAGTGTCCTGTGGACCTGGGTGGAATCCCATGGTGGTTTTGCATTCAGGTTTGCACCATGTGTCACAAAATATTTTTTTTTCCCAACAGCAAGTTACTGAGTTTCTTTTAGACTTAGCTGTGTTCTGAGCTGTTCCAAGTCTTGGTGTAATTTTGTGGTGTCAGCTAAATATACATCCAGAAAACGATGCAAAATGGCTTTTTAAATAGCATCAACAACTTCATTTGTTTATGTTGTGACTCCAAAAATTGTCAACATTAATGTGCTTTTCAGCATTGATAACAATTACACGCTTTCCCAAAAAATTTGCTTGTAAAACTTTATGGAGAGAGAGGGCCATCAACCAGTGAGTGCTGCCAGATACCACTTGGACTAACCAGTGTTCCTTTAACTTCTTGTTCTGTGCCCCATTTGTTCCATGCTAAAGTGCTTAAACATTTCTGTTTGCTGAGGGAGCCAACTAAGGTAATTACAATTTGAAATAATTGGTATTGGGGACGGTGTATTTGAGTTCCACCAGTGCTGATTTTTTTCCTAAACTATCAACTATTTGTTTATCTTAGAAAAGGATTATAAAAAAGAAATATTTCAAAGATCACATGAATGAAAAACAAATCTATGTAACACTTGACTGCCTTTTGTAATATGAAATGCAGTGCAGAGAGAGCTTTTGCTAAGATTGCATTCAAAGTATTTGAAAACTGAGCATAATGTACTTCATTCAATCTTAATTCCAGATTCATCAAACTTTTCAAGTTAAAGAAAATGAATGAAAATCAATTTGTATTAGTGGAGTATGCTTAGAACCATGGTTATTTTTAGGTAATCTAGTGCAGCATGTGGAACTACAAAGTTAATGTACTTCTTTCCTGTGCATATGTAGAAGCCTGTTGAAGAGCCTAAGAAGGATGATCCACAGCTTTTGAGAAAAAAGCGTGCCACTCAGGCTGAAAAAAACACCTGTCAGCTGTACATCCAGACTGATCATTTATTCTACAAGCATTATGGAACCAGGGAAGCTGTGATTGCACAGGTATTTCCAATCCCTTTGTTTTAAATTACCTGCTTTTACTTCGGGTAGTCCTGATAAATTTCATGTAACTTATCTGTGTGTATTTTTTCTTTTTACTTTATAATTTCTTGTTTCATTTGTTAAAGTGGTCTGACATAATGGAAACAACGTTTTTTATTTTGCTAAAAAGATGCTGTTTCTGTGACAAAAGTACTGGGCAGTTGTGCCTCGTTTAATGGCAGCTGTGGTGTGTTTAGCACCTCTGAGCAGGGCTTGCAGTCTGACTGTTTCCAGTTCTTACTCAGAAAAATAGCATTTCCTGAAGAGTTCTATCCTCTTTGGCAGTCTGCCAAGCCTCTGTTTTAACACTTGTATAGGCTTCCCTTTGAAATTCTAGCTCAAAACACTGTGAGCTAATGATGCTGAGATCTATTTCTGTAGTATCTGATACAGTGGATGGTTAAAAAAGCAGTGGCAGCTACAGGCAGATGCTTTTCATTTGTCAGTATAGTATTAAGGAAAAGGGTCACTGATTTTAGTGGTTTTGCTGATAATTTTCTAAAAGTATAGCTATCATGTTAACATACTTCTGAAGTCTGAAACTTCACTGCCACTTGCAGATTGGAATTTTACTGTTTATCACACTGCATAGACAATTCGAGTAACATTTTTCAAAGCTTGGAAGTCACCTTCAAAATCAGCTATTTAGTGAGTTAGCATTTCTGCTTGCTAGAAAAGGTGAATGAGTAGTTTCTTCACATATGTCTTCTACCAGAAATGCAAGAATAATTCTTAACAAGTAAATTTTTTTCTCCTAGAAAGAAATACAGTGCTTTGAATATGATTTCCACTACAGTGGTGTCTTACCAAAGCAGTGAGTTAAGGAGTATCTAAAAGTTGACAGAATTTTGTGTTAAAAAAAATTAAATGGCAAAATCCTTTGGTGGAATCTGGCATGGTGGTGATGCAGGTACTGGTAGTGATTTTTTTTCCATCTTGTGCCATTATTTAATTCAAAAGACCTGTTATGAGTTCCTACAGCACAATATCACATATTGTAGGAGTGTAGGCCCTGCAGCTATTGCTCTTTAAGATCAGCTATAGTGTAATGCATAGATCTCTGAACTGTAGATGCTTTTGTTTTTGACAGATTTCCAGCCATGTTAAAGCAATTGACACCATTTACCAGTCCACAGATTTTTCAGGGATCCGTAACATCAGCTTCATGGTGAAAAGAATCAGAGTAAGTTGTGTTGGAAATGCTTTCACCTTCATTTCTGCTGCTTGGAGGCTGTGTTCTTCAAATGTCCATTTCTTGTTCACTTGTACCCATTTATTGTTTTATAACCGTTCTTTAGCACACATGTCTCTGCAGTAAATGATGCCCTAAACCATTTATTTGGTTTGGTTTTAGTTATTATTGTCAAAAGCCCACTATTTCTGTTATTAAGCTGTGGTCACTTTTTCTGGAGGACTCAACTGACTTTGTTTTGGCACCATTGTTGTGTGGTGAAAAACTATTGCTGTTCTCCAAGAACTTTAACAGTAAAATAGAGAATGGTTATCTAGGTTGGGACTTCCTTGTAAAAGTGATAATTTAGGAGGATAAATAGAATTTTTGGGGTCCTGATGGAAAAGAAATAGAAGGAAATAAGAATGGGGATTTACTACACAAATGTAATTCTTCATTTATTGTAGCGCTTTATTTTCGAAAGATTGGGGTGGGAATTTACAATCCGGGCTTTTAAATTTGAAACAACATCTTTAGCTGTGTAACATAGCAAGGTATTGACAACAGTGAGCCTCTTAGCTGGCATGTGCAACTGGAAATGAATCCTGTCTTACAGTTTCTTTCAATTTGCTTTTAGATTAACACAACTGTAGATGAGAAGGACTCTTCCAATCCCTTTAGATTTCCTAACATTGGTGTGGAAAAGTTTCTGGAACTGAACTCAGAGCAGAATCATGATGATTATTGCTTGGCCTATGTGTTTACAGACCGTGACTTTGATGATGGAGTCCTTGGTCTGGCTTGGGTTGGAGCCCCTTCAGGTAATTTTGTACAAGCCTTCAGTGCTATGAGATCAAGTACTGTAGGTAGGCACTAGAAGAAAGGTAGAAACCATCTTTTGAACTGACAGCAAATACACAAAAATCTTCTTGCTTTTCACTATTTTGGTTGGGTATGGCTTTATTTTATTTTTAGTATATTGTGCTATTTCAAGTCATCTTTCTGTATTTCTGATGAGCAGAATATGAACAATAAAGAAAAATATACTTATTTTGTTATACAAAGGTGATATTACTTAGATTGCTTTTTATTTATGGTAGGTGTGAGTGACCAGTAAAGTGACAGATGAAACAAGTATTGATGCTCTGTGTATGAGAACTACACTGCAAAACCTTTAGGTTTTCTAGGTAGTATTGAAAGAATTATTTTTTTTTTTAAATCAGTGAGATCTTGTTCTAGGGGATAACAACAATACTTACTGCATGACTCTTCTTGAACTGATTCTCATTAATTTCAGTCTAGTTGTGTATTCTGGGTCTAAAGTATGTCCTTGGATTATAAAAAATCTCAGTGAGACTTTGCTAGAGATGGATACCTTAATGAGAACATTATTGAGAATTTTAAGAGAATTCAGTAATGGTAGAAGAAACATGAAATTATTCATAAGGGATAAGAGATCAATAGACCCGTGACTGCAGTTGATATGTTAGATGGACCTATGTGGACTAACCTTAGTGACTGTGGAAGAACCATAGGAAAAATAATGCCCAGATGGTAAATAGAAATGAGAAATCGGATCTGTGATGACTATTCTGGTGTATACACTGAGCAAGCACAGGATAAATTTGAATATGCAGTTCATAACACTGCTTTCAACACTGAAATTAATTGAGAAAAACTACGATCTTTGAGATTCTCATCCTTAATACACAGACTGACAGATTAAATGGGATATGTCAGTAAACTGAAATTTTAATTGAGAAAGGAAAACTTCTTTAGAATGGTTTTTAGACACCATTTACATTAGCAATAGAATGGCTGAATTTTAGAACATTAATAATGCTTCAGTAGAAACTCAAGTTATGGAAAAATTTGATGAAATTAAAGTCAAAATTTTGGGAATTTTCCAAACAGGAAGTGTGATGTACTTGACTGCCAACCTTCTAAACATGGGTCTCATTAACCAACGTATCAAAAGAATTTTCAGCTTTAGTTTGTACTTTTCCGAATTTACGTGTGTATTTTTTTACTCAATGAAATCCAAAGAAGATGTAGATTGAGGCTACTTCTGTTGGACATTGCACCCTGCTAGTCCTGTACTACAGGTTTATGAAATAAGGGCTCATCCATTCAGTGAATGCCCAAAATAGCTCCCAAAAGCTATTCTAAACCAGTTAACTTCTTGTGTGAATGTATCCAATCAGTGTTGAGAGCATTTGTGTGAATAAATCTAATCTACTTTCAAGATTGTGTTGATATTAATTATAGAGAGGTCTTAGTCTGTAAACCTGCAGAGGCAAACTGTTTGTTGCTCTGGATGCCAGTACACAAGTAACGTGACACTTCTTTCCCTAAATGTGACTGTTGTACTTGTGTCTGAATGCAGGGAGCTCTGGTGGAATATGTGAGAAAAGCAAATTGTATTCAGATGGTAAGAAGAAGTCTCTAAACACTGGAATCATCACTGTCCAGAACTATGGCTCTCATGTGCCCCCCAAGGTTTCTCACATTACTTTTGCACATGAGGTTGGGCATAACTTTGGTTCCCCTGTAAGTATTACTGGTGATCTGTTAACTCATTCTCAGCCATTTCATAGGGTGTGGTTTACAAATGGAGGTTTTACTTCTTGTAAAACAAGGAAAGCAGAATCCTGACTCCATGAGCAGATGTGCACATACATTGTGTACAAAGTGGATGGAGACTGAGCCCTTTTTTTGAGTATTTGACAATACTGGTGCAACAGTGCATTTTGTGAATTGTTTGTTTATATTAGTTCAATCCCTTACAAAGGCACTTTATTATTGTTCACTAAATACTTCCTTCTTTTTGAAGAGTAGGGTCACGGGAATCTTGTTAAATATATTGTACTTTATCCTGGAGAGGAGGAAGAAACACTGCAAAATTAAGATGACACTTTATTCAGCAAGTGGCTCACGTTTATGTTACATGATTTATACTTACAAGTTTAATAGTGGAGGGAAATAGGATACCAAGAAGAATGCTTTTAAGCAGAACTGTTTCACAGACATTTAGGGATGCAACTTGTTTGGAGCAAGCTTGAAAGCATGAGGCTTTGTTTTGCCAGTATGTAATACATTTCATTCCTTACACTGGATATTGTAGCTGCAGTCACTGGCTGACAAAATCCTCCTCTGTTTTGAAGTTCTCTTTGTACCTCCCTCAAAGCAAACAAGAAGAATGGAGTGTGGTTTCTGTTAACTCCTCCTGCTGTTATTCCACAGAATGCTGATTACCCTTTTGTGATCCTAAAGCCATTCCTTTTAGGGCATGGCAGCTTTTTCAAGTCACTGTTCATTCTGGGACATGCACCTGGGGGTAAATTACCCCCAAGAATGCAAATAAGATGAAACTTAAGAAATTAGATACTTGCTAGTGTTGTCTTGGGGGAAACAAATACAACAATAGAATTGAGAGAACCCAAAATCAAACCTTGGGTTTGCATATAGCTTTTATATTGTGAAGAACCTGAGAGTGTAAGATGGTGGTTTATTTTTATTTTTTTTAATTCTGTGTTAAGGCTATCAAATTCATACTTTTGCCATGATTGAAGTAAAGTAAACAAGTAAAATACTTGTTTTGCAGCATGATTCTGGAATGGAGTGCACTCCTGGAGAATCCAAGAACTTGGGACAGAAGGAAAATGGCAATTACATCATGTATGCAAGAGCTACGTCTGGGGACAAACTTAACAACAATAAATTCTCAATTTGTAGCATTCGAAATATCAGCCAAGTTCTTGAGAAAAAAAGAAATAATTGTTTTGTTGGTATGTATTTCATCCTCCTGATAGGAGAATAGCTAAGATACTACTGTAATGCTTAATTATTTATTTTTTATTTATCTTATTTTTTTAAATTTACTGAAAGATTCTGCAAGTAAAGAATTGAATTTGAGATCTCCAGTACTGTCTCATGTTCTGGGCTGGCCAGCACAGAAACAGCAGGACATACTGGAGTGAGTCCAGCAAAGGGCCACAAGGATTATTAAGGGATTGGAGCATCTGACATGTGAGGAGAGTCCAAGAGAGCCTGTTCAGTGTGGAGCAGAGAAGGCTGAGGGAGGCTCTTCTCTGTCTTTGTAAATGCCTGGTGGGAGGGAGTGAACAAACAGGGTCAAGCTGGTTTCAGTCATGCTCATTGTGAAAAACTAGAGGTGAGGAGCGCTTGTTAAACTGCAGGGAATCCTATTTAGACATGAGAAATAATTTTGCATGAGTTTTTCTTTCTGGAGTCTGATGTGAGCTCTCAGAAGTTTTGTGAGCTCGTGCTCACATAGCTTTGCACATCTGCTTAGTAGGTTTGGATTTTGGAATAGTTCACCCCAGTACCATCAGGCTTTGCCTCAAGGTCCCATGACTGCTATAGGAGGGCAGGGAAGGATGCATCCCCCTGGGAGACTGAGCAGAAAGCTTTTCTTACACTCCCACTCTTACCAGCCAAAACCTTTTACTCAGAGGCTTAAAATTCTATGAATTGTGGCAATGACTAAGCTGGGTGTCAAGCAGTAATGCAAATTGACTTGAGCACTAGTCTGAAGTCCAGCTAGAGCAGGCTCTTTTGGTTGTGATTAGCTGGATGCTTGTTAAGGTTTCTAAGTATTGCATATTCTTTGTGCTGGTTTATACGTAAATATCCTGGCATTTTTCAGAGTCTGGGCAGCCCATCTGTGGTAATGGACTGGTTGAACAAGGAGAACAGTGTGATTGTGGATATAGTGACCAGTGTAAAGATGACTGCTGTTATGATGCAAACCAACCAGAAGATAAAAAATGCAAATTAAGACCAGGCAAAAACTGCAGGTATTGTGCATGTGTGCTACATTACACTTTAATTTTGGGCATTTAGTGGGAACTGTAATGGGGATTTCAGAATCTGCATCTGCTTACCTGCAGTTTTGTGAAAGTACTGATTTTGTTTAAAAGGCTTTTATACAATGAGTGAGAAGTACATAAGCATAATTAGGCTATGGGAAAAGTTATTTTCAAGTCACATTTTGATTACCACAAATCAGGAATTTGTTGAGTGCTTGAGTAGATTTCAGGGTGAATAGTTCATTAGGAGTGGTTCATGCTTTTTCTTGGCATTCACAATTGGTGTTTTTTTCCAGCCCCAGCCAAGGCCCGTGTTGCACTGCCCAGTGTGATTTCAAATCGAGGACAGATAAGTGTCGGAATGACTCTGACTGTGCTAAGGAAGGAATGTGTAATGGTGTCAGTGCTCTCTGCCCAATATCTGAACCCAAAGAAAACTTCACAGTGTGCAACAGGAACACCCAAGTTTGCATAAAGGGGGTATGGTTTTTACAGTTTTATGAAGCTGCTAATGTTTATTGCAGGGCACTGTATTGTGAATTGATATGGTTTCTGTAATTACTGCACAGGAGTGCAAGCTCAGTCTCTTTTTCTGTATATATGTTTGATTTATTTGTGTCAGTCAAAATAACAGTGGAAGAACACCAAGGACTAAGAAATAGGTAACAAATCTCAAGATAGCTGTACTGTCTGAGAAAGTTATATTCAAAATTTTTTGCAAAAATGAGGATTATGAAAGTGTTATTTTCCAGTGCCACCTTTTCACTTCAGTCTTGGTCAATAGTTTTGTTGCTTTAGAAAACGATATCCTGTCAATATGTTGCAGTTGAGATGGACACTGCATAGTTCATGCAGCAATAGCGAATTATATGAAGTGTGGCTCTCTTTTATGTGGTGTTCAGAAACCCTCGTGGCTGCTCCCAGTTGGCTGAGTTTGTTACCACCCAGCTCACTGGCCAATGGCTGCCTGTGCCCGTGCTTTTGGGCATTGGCTGGACCTGTGGTTTGAATTTGAATCTCCTGGCTTTGCTCCGTGCCTTGCTTCTAGGGATGTTCACCTGTTTTCCCTAACAGCATAGACTTGTTGAGTTGGGGTTACCCAGAACTGTGAGGCCTCCAGGCCAGGGTTAGTCACCACATCAATAGAGCTTGCATTTGGTTTATTGGCAGTACACAGTTTCTCCAAACATGTACATACAGCACTGATGTGCAAGCATATGAAATGAGACTGGTTCTGAGCTGCCATTAGTTTCCTGGGTTAAAGAGAGCATGGCACTTGCTATAAAATATTGATGGGAAGTCTCTTATAAATAGATCTATGTTTACTTGGAAGCAAACACAAGCAAAAATCATCCTCTTAAAGATCTGTAACTTGTGTTGCTGTAAGTTTGTTTTCCAGAGTCCAGGATTTTCATCAAGTACTGCTTGTAATATTTATAGCCATCTTAAAGATAGAGGAATTGTCTTTGTATAGTTACTAATTTTGAAACAAAATTATAAATACACTGAAGTTGGAGTTTGTAGGACCCTCACACAGTGAAGTTAAATGCAGAATTTTAAATGCCAATAATTATTATAATTTTCCAAAAGAAATATTTATGTATGCATGCGTTAGAGTTATTTCTCTAAGCATGGTTTTGAGTAGTATTGTTTCAGTGTGAACTGTGGTGCTGTGGGTGTCTTGCAGGGTACTCTTGGGTTATAAAAGAAGATAGTCTGTTAAAAAAATAAAATAAGGTAAATCACTTCTAAAAAAACTAGAAAATATGCTGAAATATTGATGTTGATAAACTAATAATTTTTTGTTTATAAGCTTTGGAAAAAAAATTGAAGAAGTTGCTTTTAGACTTTTTAGATCCCTTTTTAGATCTTTAGACCTATGATTATGCTTTCAGATATTAATTTTTAATATCTTTCCTGATGTCAGTGTGCTTAAAAGTGAAATTGATTTTTGTGTTGCTGTGCTTTTGTCTCCCACAGCAATGTGCTGGCTCTATTTGTGAGAAGCACGGCTTGGAGGAGTGTACATGTGCTAGTTCAGATGGCAAGGATGACAGAGAACTGTGCCATGTCTGCTGCATGAGAAAAAGTAAGATTTATCTGAATCATGAGTTTAAATAGAGCAGGAGGGCTCTGAGGAACCTGCTGATGATGTTTGTACTTGAGATTTTGTTAGCTTTGAGGGCATTTTGTTCAAATGTAGTTTCAGACAGACATTGCATTGTACTGTGTAGGAAATAAACAATATATGCTGCATTTTTACAGATTAATAGAAAAGCATTTTTAACAATTAAACATTGGGGCGGGTATTCATGTACAGATATTTTAATACAATAATGGTTTGATTAATTTGTATTCACTTTTCAGTGGACCCAGCTACTTGTGCAAGCACAGGCTCGAGTCGATGGCAGGAATACTTTAATCTTGAAACCATTACTTTGCAACCTGGATCTCCCTGTAATGATTTTAAAGGCTACTGTGATGTGTTTATGAGGTGTCGGCTAGTAGATGCTGATGGCCCTCTAGCTAGATTAAAGAAAGCAATTTTTAATCCAGAACTATATGAAAATATTGCAGAATGGATTGTGGTAAGTATACTTTTATATTCCAAGTCTAATATGAAATGCTCTTGGTAATCAAGATTCATAGTTAAGTGTTGATATGCAGAGTGCTTCAGCATTCTTCAAAGTTTAATTAGCCATTGTTTTACTAGATTTTTTTGTATGCACCCTGTGTGCAACAAATAAGTGCTAGATTGAAGGGAATGGAAACAAATAACAAACAAAGAGGATCTGTTAATACCTCTATTCATTCACGTTTTTAATTTGCTGTTTTTTCATATTTTGACTCTTCATATTTGAATGCTCTGACTTCTTTTAAGGAACTAAATTTTTTGATCTTTAGCATTCATCATTTTTATTGTGCTAGATGGCACTTTAATAATTATTATACTGGAAGAAGAGCTAGAGAGAAACGCCCTTTTGAGAGCTGCACAGGCAATTTTATGTAAGCTCTTGGTTGGTTTAGGCTTATACAGTTCTGCTGAGTGTATCTTCTGTGAAGTACCCATCTGATACTGGAATGGAAGTACTGGGGCTTTTCCGCGGAAGAACTCTGGGGGCGTTTCTTTCAAATGTTAGGTCACATATTCTTGGTCATGTTTCAGAAAGCTTTTTGATGACTTCTAAAATGCAGTGAAAAGTCATATTCACTGTCCTCTGTCTCTTATGCATGCTTGCCAGCCCCTACATAATGTTGTGGTTTTGTTTTTTAGGCTTACTGGTGGGCAGTGTTGCTTATGGGAATTGCATTGATTATGTTGATGGCTGGTTTCATTAAGATATGCAGTGTTCATACTCCAAGCAGTAATCCAAAGTTGCCTCCTCATAAACCACTTCCAGGTGAGTACTCCAGCTAATTACAGAGAAATGTTTTCTCCTCAGCTGTTTAATTCTAAATAGAAATTTCAGATGTTTCAACCTACAGTTTTTAGTCTGGCACTGTGAAACTACAAATGGAATTGATGCCAGTGAAACAATTAATGGAAATCTAATTCTTGTCTTATTTTCCTATAACATAATTCGCATATCAAAAGAAAGCTTTGAAGACTTTTCCCAGCATCAGAGTTCCTTTTATTTCCTATTCCGTGGTACATTTTGTAAGAATTGGCCTGTTTAAGGAAGTACTGCTGAGATAATGAAATGTATTCTGTATGTCCTCCTTGCCTTTACTCATCTAGTTAAAACTTTGCAGGTCTAAATCCGAAGCCTTCCAGAAAAACAGTTGTATTTCATTTGCATGGCCAGGGCAACTCTTCTGGAAATAACTTGAGTTTTTAAATTTAATTTTAATAATGGCTACTTTTCTTTGAAACAGGCACTTTAAAAAGGAGGAGACCACCACAAACCACTCAGCCCCCCCAGCGGCAAAGGCCCCGAGAGAGTTATCAGATGGGACATATGAGACGCTGACTGCAGCTTTTTGCCTTGGTTCTTCCTAGTGCCTACAATGGGAAAACTCACTCCAAAGAAAACCTAATAAGTCATTGTCCCCAGTCTAACTCAAAAATTGAAGAGGAAAAAAAAAAAGCATGATATGCCCTCAAAAGAAGTGGAAGTAGTTAATTTTTAATGAGAGAATCTTCCAGCTCAAAAAGAAGAAAAGTGTTTTTCTTGAATATTTTTAATTTAGTGGAACAAAGTCCTAGCATATCATGATTCTTTCCCCCTTCTGTGCTCTTCATTGCTGCATTTTCTTCACTTGCAGGCAAATATGGCTGTAGTAAAACTTTTACTCAAGAATTGAGAAAAAGATATATTTTTCAACTGCCAGACAAGGCTAGGAAGCTAGACCACCTCAGCATTGGAGACATTACTTGTCAATGTATATACATTGTTATATGCAGACATGTATTTCTAACGTACACCCGTACTTGTGTGCAATTGTAAACAAGAGAATTGCAATATGGATGTTTCTTTGTATTATAAAACTTTTCCGCTATTAATGAAGAAATTACTGTTTAATTGACATACTCAGGATAACAGAGGATGATGGTGTGTAGTGGTCAAGGGTCCTGTGATGCTTTACACAGCAATTTTGAATCCAATCACAATTTTTTTATCATTATAAAAGTTGTTTCAAGCACTCATTTCATCTTTATCCAACAGCTGCTAAGACACAGCATACAAGCCTGGATGGTCTTAGAGAGATTTAACAGGTGTTCTGCAAACTTTGCAAATGTCAGAATGTTTCAAAAATTTTTTATGTAAGTGTCTTCCTTGTAGCTCAGCATAAATATTTTAATTTGTCTGATTATTCAATGAAATAATGAATAGTTAGATCAAATGTTTCCATGCTTTGTTAGAAAATTCTGCCTGTTATTCAACTTGTTTTAAAAATTGCAACCACTTTATTTGGGCTGTTCAGATATTCTTACAGTTTGGTGATCAAGTTCATGTTCTAAGGGATGTGGAAAGAGGGAAAAGCTGTAGTTTTTTCTTTTTTAATTTATCAGGTGTTTGGATAACTTTTCAGCATGATACTGTTGATTGATAACCACTAAAGTAGAGTGATTTGCCTGGCTACTGTGGCAGAGTTAAAACTGTAGTTAGGACTACCAGTTTTCCCACATTTATACCAGTAGTGAAGTTCAACAGCACAATGTCCCATTCCAGAGTTTTTATTACGAATGTAAATAATTGGCATTTTTGGAGATGAAATAAAAGATGTCTTAAGGTGCTTACTGCTATGCAGGAGATGAAAGGGGGCATTACAAAATGTTTAAGCTTGTGATGTATTTATTGCTTGTTTTCCAAAAGCACCAAGCTAATTAGAGATGCAAATGGCTATAATTTTCCTGGCTTTGCTTAGGTGAAAATTTACTAAGGGTTGGACAGGCTTCCTTTGTTTGTTTTTTTTTGTTTTGTTTTGTTTTTAAGAGTATAAGGTTTACACAATCATTCTCATAATGTGACGCAAGCCAGCAAGGCCAAAAATGTTACAGAATATAATAGGATCTCTTCCTTGTAAACTTGTACAGTATGTGGTAACTTTTTCAAAATACAGCTTTTTGTACATGGTTTAGAGACAAATTTTGTACATGAAACCCCAAGTCCAATAGACTATATAAATAATTCTAAATGATCTTAACTAGTTAGAAGTGTACGTAGTTGCTTTTAAGTCATTTTAAATACATTTGTTTTAAGACTGTGCAAAGATTGGAAGTGGGTTTGCATTTCTAAAATGGTGACTTTTATTCAGCAAGAGTTCTTAGTAACTTCTTGAGTGTGGTAGACTTTGGAACATGTAAATTTTTTGCCTGTAATGTTATCCTGTGGTAGGATTTTGGCAGACAAATTCTGCCCTATTTTATTTTGAGTCTAAGTTAAATGTTTTTTGAAAACAGAAATGTGCACTGAACTCTCCACTGCAAGTCAAGATGTGGTAAAGCCGAAAGGAAGTTCAAGACAATGAAACAGAAATACTACTGTCGATTTCATGTCCACTGTGTTTTATACAGTCTCTTTTTTGTTCACTTTGGAAATTTTTACTAAAAAATGCAAAAAATAAAGTATTGTGCAAAGATATGTAAGGTTTTTTGAAACTTGAAATGCATTAATAAATAAACTTGATGAAATCATCTTCTAAAGATCCATTTACTTGTTGAGCCCTGAAAGCAAAGAGGAGTACACAGATTCCACTTTGCTTGATTTTTGGCTTTTACTGTCATAGTTGTACGATCTCTGTCAAAGAGCCCCTCTCAATTTTAACATCCTGCAGTTGTATGTAAGAATAAATGTGTTTGTGTAACCTGTTTAGGGAAAGCCATGAAATTAATTTTAAATTACTTACATGATCACAGGAATAAAACTTTTCTTACCTTCAAAATGAAAACTAGTTGCTGGTGGGATGTTCAAGCCTGGCATCATTGTTACTGATGGATACCTTTGGAAATATATTTGGAGAGGAATATTGGAATTAATATGCAATACTCTGAATACACAGTTGGTGGATGAGACCTACAGAAGGAGCAAATGCACTTTTTTAAAACAGCTAAGCTGGGTCTCTGGGTTTTTGTGTGTGTTGCATGGTTGATTTAAGTGGTAAGACTGCTTTTAAAAGCCAGGTCCTGCCAGTGAGCCTTCCATTCTTCAGGCTGTTTGTTGAGCGTGGCCTGCTTGGACATCTGTTTCCTGAAGTGAGCAGGGTGGACTTTGATGTTATCAAAGCATACTCAGAGTTCCTGTCTCACAATGCTCCCCCCACCACCCCCGTGACTTTTTATAGAAGTGCTTCTCCCTGCAGCTAAATAGCACTGTCTGTGCAAAGGGCATTAAGAGAAAATCCCTTGGAGCAGAGCCCTTCTGCAAATCCTCATAGAGGTGGTGGTGGATGTATTTAAATCTGTGTAGGAACACAGACCAGAGGGATGGAATAATGCCTAAGCAGCTCCAATACAAGTTTCATGTATATTTTAACGTCTAAGTGAAACAAATCACTACATAATTTTTCTAGCTAATATTTGACATAATCTTGTTTGTACTTATTAATTTATTCATCTTGCATTTTTTAGTTTTAGTTATGAAATGTATACCTTCACCTCATGTAGAAGCATATATAGCATAGTGAGAATGGTGTCAGCATGACAAGGGCATCAGAGTCCTCTTAAGCAATGAAACTTTATACCACACCATTGATGTAATTTGGGTTTTAATTAGTGTTCCAGTATTTCTTTCAGGGAAAACACAAAAAGGAAGGAAGAGGTTTTTATTTCTGACTATTGGAGGTTCATTATTGCAGAGAGGTGATGACAAGGACAGCAGCCATTCTGTCACTCTGAGCTGTGCATGCTCTGACAGGAGTAAGCACCTGGTGAAATCCAAGGTCTGAAGTCAGCTCTCTGGAGTGAGACAGGAATAATTCCAATGAGCACAGAGTAAGGCACCACTATAGGCACTTGAAATTGTAGGTATGACTTCAGTTTTATGTTCAGGCATGGTGAGACTGAATATATTACAGCTTGGGCTTTATTCCACTTTTATGTCAGAAATTAGTGTAATGGCTGTCAAAATAGGGACAGAACTTGTTTCAGTGTATGATTTGTGAAAAATGGTATCAGAAATATCTTCATATCTGCAAGAGTTCAAATATTTGTGTTTTTTAATTTTCCCACTTGACTTTAAAACCTTTCAAATCGTCTTATCTGAGGATATACAAGTCTCTCTTAGTTGAGAACTGGAGAAGGCTTTTTCATAAAAAAACGGTAGAAACCATCAAACTGTAGTATCCCCATTTCTTGAGTTTCAGCACAATGTAGACACATCTGACCCTTCTTCCATTTGCTTTTCCTGAAGTAATGCTTGTTTCCCCTGAGGTTTAGATCCCTTTATCAGCCTTCTTACCAAGGAAGTGATAGTAATTTGCAAGAAATGCCAATTTTGATGTCTGAAATGTTTCTAAGAGTGTACTTTCTGTACTGGGGGAGTACAGCCCAATTCTTTTTAGCCTTTGTCTCTTGCTCTGTCATCCTTCAACGTCTAAAAAAGGCTTTGTTTGAGTAGAGGTAGGATTTTGTTCAGAAAGCTTACAAAATTCACAGCTTAGAAAGTTGGTGATAACTGATGTAAATGCAATTTCAATGACAGTATTTAATTATTCTCTAAATCGAAAACTATTTTATAAAAAAAGAAAACGCTGAAACAGAAGTAAGTGGCAGGTCTTTAGCATTTTGCAGAAGCAGCAATTCAATTCTAGAAACAATCTAGTCCTGCCTAATTTAAGTTAGCCACACATACTTCTCTTTGTTTACTCTCATTTTCCATTGTGCTCTGGAAAACTAAAACGGCCACATTGACATTTGTTCCTTGCTTGTTATTCTGCAGGACATGGTCCTTTTTAACTTCATGCCCCTAAAAATGCTGTCACTGGCTCTCTAGCAATTGTGTCTCTCCAGTGGATTATAGCTACTGCAAATGTAAAAAATCAACCAAACAAAAGGCCTCGGTGCTTACCTAACTCAGATACTTTTGGCTGAAATTCCCTTCTGTGTATGCTCCTGATTTGACTCAGCTATTGTACTTAAGCAATTGATTCTTACACAAAAACAGAACATATTACAGAGCTCTCATACAATAATTATGTTGCAAAATTTAAATATTTGAGATAACAACTTGAAGCATGAAATTAATCACTTAAATTGGAATTTTTGACACAGAAGGTGAAAATACTTTTGTGTTTAAAAAACCAGGTTGCTTCATTGAACAAAATCTTTCAAGTCACAAATCTTTGTTTTCAGTGAGGAACTAAGGATTCTTTTGCATGGCATTTGTATTTAAATAGATAAATATTTATCTAATCAAGATGTTACTCCTAGGAGCCATTTTAAATATTGGAACAGCTTCTGGAATGTACATATCAGGGTGGACAACAATTCTCGTTTGAGATCTGAGTATGCTTCAGTTCCTGTAGTTGTAGTTTGTGAGCCTTTCTGATTCTGTATTGAATATTCCTATTCATTTAAAAGGATGGTAGTTATTGAAAAGAGCTTGTAAAAGATGTTAATATTCTGAATGGCTGGCAGAGATCTCTGCATTCAATATCTGATCACTGTTCACTGCTTGCAGGATCTGCTCAACTTGTTCATTTGTCAGGCTATCTAAATGAATCCCACTTTATTACTGATAACATCTAGATATTTTGATTCAGAATTCCCTGCAATATCTTGGTATTAAGAATATGCTTTGCTTCAGGTCTTAGCAGTTTCTTGCACATTTTTTACCACTTAGAGAACATTCAACATAAACTACATTCAAAATTCAGAGTTCAAGAAACCTTAATTTTTAATTAATCTTGTGCTTAGCATTAAAGTGACAAATGAATACATATATATTGATTTGTTTCAGTATGCACAAACCAGAGAATAAACACAATCTGAGACAATGTGGTTTTTGTTGTTCATATTCTGACATGGGAAACAAGGGAATTGTATATGTTTGACCTTACAAAATTTGTTTTTATGCTCTGAAGGTGTTTGAGGGTTTAACCATTTTCATTTATTCTAGCAGTTTCAAGTCACACCAAAATCTGGCATACAGAAATTTAGAATCAAAAAATCTCAGACCTTACCTGAATGGATAAATATTATGTAAATACAAAAATTAACTGAACTTAGTTGTGCCAGAATTTTGTGTAGTATACTAAGTATCATTAAAATAATTAAATTGCTAGTAATTTAAATCAGTTCTTTAATTAGTTAAATAGCAAGGCATTTTCAAAGAGAACAAAGTTTATTATAGAATTTCTAGATTGTACTATTATTGGGGTTTTAATTTGGTTATTACAACATTTTATAATTTTATGTCTATTTGGTAGTCTTTTCTTTTATGAACTATTTAACTCTCCCTTCATTAGCAAATAATTTAGCCAAGTTTTAACTGATAGTTGTAGCTATTAGGTTTCATAGTATTTACTGGGAAACAAAATTTCTTTTTTCCCCTTACATCCAATAAAATTAAGTTTTTCAAAAGCTTACTGAAATTATTTTTTCAAATATTTTTTTTTATTTCTGGTGAGCTGATTTTTTTCAGATTTTAAACAGTTGAAAATTGACAGTTGCCTTGATGAAGCTGTTTATTGATCATTTGCAGAGTATGCTCCTAGATGAACAAAGTGCATATTTCAGCTGTCAGATGACAAAAATTAAATATCCTAATGTATTTTTTCACCATCTCTGAAACTGCTAGGATATTTGATGCTGTCAATTTCTAAAATTTACATTTACTAGATGTACCATAGTTTGACTACTTTGGTGAGGAGTTGCCTTTTTGTGTTCTTGCTCATTTTCTGTTTTGTCTCGGGAAGAGATCGTCACACCTCACAAATGTCTTCTCTTGGGATGGATGAAGGTGAAAGTTGTCAATGCTTTGAGGGCAAAATGTATTTCTGGAAAGAAAAGACAGCATGAGAGCATAACGTTGGTTAGAAAACATCATGTTAGTTAGACTCTCCCATTCTTTAGCCAGTTCTTATGATGTCTTTTACAGAAAGGTGTATTTCTGTTTTTACAGGCTTGTGAGGAAAGAGTTGTATCTGCCTGCCAGACTCGGTCCAGAGAAGAGGAGCAGGCAGAGTGCATTGTGCCTCTGTCTCCCTGGTGTCACTGGGCATGTTCTCCACAGCACACCCTCACTGTCACTTGGGCTTTAGTGTCAGTGGGGCACTGGCATTGTTCCAGCTCTTGCTGTTACCACCACGGTTGCCCTATCGGGGCTGCTGGAATACTGATATTTAGCTGGGAGGTTGCTGAAAATCACCTATGTATGATAACTGATTGTAGGATGCTAACATCAGCAACTGCATATGCTACAGAAATATTTGAAACTAAATGTTGGAATCTGTTATTTTATTGCTCATAATAGTCTGTTTGTTAATTGCTTTTTAAGTTTATGCTGTTACATCTCAAGTCTTTGCCATTAGATAATCTAACAAAGCAACTTTCATCGTGTGTACAAAGATCACAAACATCTGGAGGTAGAGATACCTAGAGATAAAATATTGTCAACTGTTCAAATGTTTGAGAAAGCACAAGAGAAGTCAAAATACATTTCATGTTTACTACCTTTTTTAATTATTGACTTTCCAAAATTGCTAATTCTGCAATACATGATGTCTGGTCTTCTGAGGAAGGCAGAACTCCAGGTTTTTTTTTTGTTTTTTTTTTTTTTTGAAGAAAATACTTTTCCATGAGTGTCCTTTGTTTCTTCTTTTAGAACCATCTAATAATCTTTCATTCTCCCTCTAAACATTAATGCAGTAATTCAATGATAACTGAATGTCACTGCCCAGATTGCAAAGAACAAAACCCAGCACATAATCAGCGTCCACTAAAAGCTTGGCACAAAGTGCTTCCACTTGCAGCAAAAAAACTCCTAAGGAGCATTAACTACCTGCAGATATCAGCATTATTTTTTGTCAGTATAAGTGCCCCCCTCACTTAACAATTTCCTAGATAAGGAAAGCAGTACATCAGCTGTAATTGGCTTGTGCCTGGTTACTGGCACAGCTGCATTGGACAAGAACTTCCTGATTAGGAAAATGACTTCTCACCTTCATACCTTTTATCTCAAGGTACAGGCACCTGCACTTGAACAGAGCTCCCTAGTTTGCAATGTATGCTTTGCTTTAATTTGCTTTGCCAGCTAGGTCAGTACTTATTTTGGGTCATGACTTCTAAAATAGCAGGAGATGTTAGAGAAACTCCTTTTATTTTAATGGCAGGAGCACGTGCCAATTGCCAGGTTAGGAAAACACCTCCAAAATACATTTTTAGGAGGATTCAACCTAGGAGAATATGATCCTTCCTCTGCCCCCCAGCACACACAGACTGTCTTATGAAATGTCTCTTTAAATTGTCTAACTTGTTTTTTGTGTCAATATTAAGGAGATGCAGCTCTGCCAATAAGAGTTGTTCTGCAGGAATTCTGCACCAGTTGTGGTGGTTAAGAAAGGGAATGTACCACGGAAAAATTGCCTTCTAAGACTGAGCCTCAGTTACAAGGTAAGGTGTGCTTTTCTCATTAGCCTTAATTAAACTGCTCAGTTGAAATTTCTCAAAGGATTAAAGCAGTGAGAATCATTATGAGATTTTTTTTCTGTCTTCTGGCTGAAATTTCTCTGCATAGTAGACAGTTTCAAATGTGTTGTTAGCATTGCTGTATGTAGAAAACAAGGCTGCTCAGACTTGGTGATCCAGTTTCAGAGCAATAAATAGAGGAAAGAAGAACACCCAAAATAATCAGAAGACTGTGTAGTAGAGCACATGATCCTTCTGATGAGTGTTTTCAAGAATGGTGATGCTGAGTTTCTCTAGGAAGTAGGTATTGAAAGTCAAATAATTAAGATTCAGCATATTTTTTGTAAGTAGGAATCTGAATATTTTATGATGTTAACATTGGAATCATCATTTATCTCACATAGTATCTTGTTTCATTGAAATTTCATATGCAGTGAGGTGCTTACATCCATTGGTATGACTGCTGGGGCTTGGATGCTTGTATTTGAACTGGGGTAACCTGAGTGCCAAACACCTGTGCTGTTACTGAGTCTCTCATGACACTTACTTTTGCTGTGTTTCCCCTGCTTTCACTCTTATTGCCTTCACTATAAGTCCTGGTCGACGGGTGCCTTTTGTCCATGGTATTATGGTTTGAAACGTGTCCCAGATATTTTCCCAAACTGGAGTTCCTTCCCATTTGAACTTGATCATTACAAGGTCACCGATATCAGTGTCCAGGGTGATGAGAAAGGAGTAGGTTTTATTCCCAGTAATACCTTCGACTCTACAGAAAACAAGATGAGAATAATGCTGTCTTAATTATTATGAATTAAAGTGAAAAAAATTGGATTTTTTTTCCCCTGAAGACCAGAGAAAGAACTGTTTCCTTCTCCAGGACAAAACATTAATATATCAAGAACGTTCTTTCTCCATGTGCAAAAAAGTGATGAAATATGACAACATGCTAGGAAAGAAGCAGAAGTGGCAGAAACTTGAACAGCTGATAAAGCAGTATGGTTTCTAACAGCAAAAGAAAAGGTGTCCCATAACAGCATCCATGTTACAACTTCTGCCTGCTAGAGCAAATGCTGACCCACACTCTTGCTTTTGCTTTTGTTAATACAGATAATAAATATCCAAAATTCTTTATCTTAATTACAGCTGATTTTTTCATTTGTGTTTTAATTGATTTCACCTCCCTGTCTTGGCCGTGAGATGGACTAAAGTAAGTGGACAGAAAGCTTTTCAAATTTGCTGTTTGTTTTCTAACAATTTTTTTTCTGCACAAACTGTATCATCATTGTAAGAACTTGTTACTTTCAGGGAGTATGAGTGAAGAGAGGAATTCACTAAATTTCACTTAGCTGTGCTAAACCATTTCCCTCATAGCATGGCTGTCAATGTGATATGATATTACAAATTGACATCTTTTGTCACATGCACAATTGCATGTGATATAGTACTCACAGTGGGATGTGCAGGTTTTTAGCATCCTTCTTGGTCCCTGCCAGAGACATGGTGAAAGCTGGGCCTATTGGCTTGTCTTGGATTTCATTGATGATGTGGATCTTGAACTGATAATGATACACTGTAGGAAGGAAGAATTTGCAAACAGTGGCAAAAAGAATGGTCAAAGAATCAATAGGTTTCTAGGGCAAAATAATTTTGCCTTTCAGAGCAGAAAGTTGACAGTTATTCCATTTTTTTTTTTTCCAACTAATTTGTTGAAATTAAAACATTGTCATCTTTTCTGGTTGGTGCTGTGCTGTATAATCTGTTAGCACTGAGGCCCTGTTGCTTTATTTAAAGGATGGAGAAAAAGGTAATGTGTTGTGTTTTGTTTTGGGATAAAATATTCTTCCATGGGAAATATTTTAGCTTTGTGAAGTTTAATAGTCAGAATTTCTGGCAAGCCCTCTATCTAGTGACCAGGCAAATCCTTGTGACTGGGCATGACTAGAGATGTATGACACCGATCAAAGACCTTATGCAATGTGGTCAGGCTGTTTCTCTGATCAACTGGAAAATTGCCCTGCAAAACAGATGACTCACAAACTTTCCTTGACTGCATAATGATATGTTGTGCTTAACACACATCTGTTAACAATGTCATTAATGCTTTAAGGTCTGGGGAGTTTCTAGAACACCGTTTAGGAAAGTCTGAACTGGGTATTGTCAGCGTGAAAAATGCCTAAGAAGGAATCAGTTTGATATTTTGTAAATTACGAAAAAAGAAAACCCCAACAACATACATTTCGAGCATGTACATACAGATACTGTCAGCTACATTTGAATGTCCAGAACTTTTCTATCTGCTCATTCTTCCAGCAACCTTCTAGACAAAAGGGATAGATATGAAGGAACATTATTGCATGCTAGTTTTTGAGTACAGCCTCTTTACCCACTTCAGTCTTTACTACATGTGAGAATGGCTCCCTATACTGCTAACGGAATCATCTTCTTATGCATATGCACAGTTTTTTGGTTTTGGTTGGTTGGTTTTTTCTGCAGCTCAGAGTGCTTATGATGTAAAGTATTTCCTGGAACAGCTGTATCCTTTTGTTGTTTTATAGTTGTTGTATGTTAGTGAACAATGTATTTTCTTTTGAAAATGTATCCCTCAGTAGAAAACAAAATGCTGTTTCTGTGCCACAAACTTGATGGGGACAAAGGCAGAGAGGGTTGTTTACAGATCACTTTTATAACTAATCTATCTTTCTCTGGGTTTTCTCTCTATGTAAAAACTGAATTTCAGTATATGATCAGACACAGCCTAAGGTTTTCCTGTGATTATGGTGCTTACTTTAAGGAAAAATCATATAAAAACGCAGGGTCATCACAGCTTTATTATAAATGCTAACTTATGTGTAACAAACTGGGGGTTTTGTTTGAGCTGGATTGATGTATGCTCCAGAATATAATGACATTAACTTGAAAATTAAATTATAGATTTTGTGAAGAGAGAGAGGATTGTGAAGTGTAATGTTGAGTTTCTCAAATTTCTTCTGTTTGTGCTTCTCACATGACCTTCAAACATTTTTTTAAAAAAGGATTACAAAGATGACTTTGTAAGCACCTTCCTACAGTTGCCATTTTGTTTGGGAACTTTTGTGAAAGATCATTGTCTGGGGTACTTTTATCCACATACATGCCAAGGATGTTTTTTTATACAAAGCCAGTTCTAAGCATAAAAATGCAACATGTTTAATTGAAATCGAAGCCAATAGGACAGAGATATTTTAGCCCAAACTGAAACTAGCTCCATATGCAGAGAGGAGGACAGCACAGTGATCACATCTCCGTGCCCGGGTGTGGGAGCAGCAGGTAGCACATCCCCAGAGCCCGTCATTCTCTGATTCTGGTGAGAAACCTGACCCTGGCTATGCTGGAGCAAGATAAATCAGGAACTACATGCAGCCTCTGGAGTTTTAAAATCTACTCCAAGTAGATTCCTGAGCCATTTAAACAGTATTAAGAAGAAATTCAGCAGGTTCAGCTGCTCTAAGTATCATGCAGGGCTGCGCAGATCCCTCTGGAGTCATCACTGAATATTTCACACCTGTGCTAGTGGAAGACTGTCAAAATGATTTTAAAAGTACCTGAATTTTTGTTGGGTTTTGTTTTGGTAGCCGGGCACTATGGGGAGACAAGTTGTACGATGCAAGCAGCCTTTTAAAGCCTTTCTCCCCATCCCTACAGCGAGAGCCTTCAGTGTTCGTGGCGGAGTACACGAACATGCGAAGCGCTTCCCAACCCCACGGCCCAGGGCGAGGGGCAGGCGGGAACGGAGAGCTCCGGCAGGAGGGAGGCCCCGGCCTGCACAGCCCCGGCCTGGCACAGCCCCGGCACAGCCCTTGCAGCCGGTGCGGGGTGCGGAACTCCCGTGGCCGGGGCTGTGTCGGGGCTGGAAAGGCAGCGCCTCCGCCTGAGGGGAGTCTCCTCTGGGTGTGGGTGTGTGGGTGTGTGTGGGTGTGTGTGTGTGGGTGTGGGTGGGTGTGGGTGTGGGTGGGTGTGGGTGTGGGTGTGGGTGTGTGTGGGTGTGTGGGGGGGGTGTGTGTGGGTGTGTGTGGGTGTGGGTGTGTGTGTTGGTGTGTGTGGGTGTGTGTTGGTGTGTGTGGGTGTGTGTGTGTGGGGGGGGTGTGGGTGTGTGTGGGTGTGTGTGGGTGTGGGGGTGTGTGTGGGTGTGTGTGGGTGTGGGGGGGGGTGTGTGTGGGTGTGTGTGGGTGTGGGGGGGGTGTGTGTGGGTGTGTGTGGGTGTGTGTGGGTGTGGGTGTGTGTGTTGGTGTGTGTGGGTGTGTGTTGGTGTGTGTGGGTGTGTGTGGGGGGGGGTGTGGGTGTGTGTGGGTGTGTGTGTGGGGGGGGGGTGTGGGTGTGTGTGGGTGTGGGGGTGTGTGTGGGTGTGTGGAGGGGGGTGTGCGTGGGGGGGGGGGTGTGTGTGGGTGTGTGTGTGGGGGGGTGTGTGTGTGTGTGTGTGTGTGTAGGGGGGTGTGGGTGTGTGGGTGTGTGTGGGTGTGTGTGGGTGTGTGTGTGTGGGGGGGGGGGTGTGGGTGTGTGTGTGGGCAGTGCCCGTGGCCCAGCCCAGCCCGGCCCGGCCCGGCCGCCCCCGGCGCTCGCTGCTCCCCACACGCCTCATGGCAGCCGGGGGAGGAGCGGGTGAGGAGGAGAGCGGGCGAGTGCAGGAGCCCATGCACTGACAGCCCCTCGGAAGGGCATTGTCCCACATCGTCCTGCTTGTTCTCGCTTTAAAATGTACGTAAACCTTCCCAGCGGCAAGGGAAAGTCAGCAGCAGTGGGCTCTCAGCTGAGTGCAATGGAGACTGGTAGGAATGCCCTGCGTCCCCTGGCAGGCCGTGGCCTCTTTATCTGCTCATACAGCTAAAAATCCACACTGACCCGGCAAAGTAATGTAGTAGAGCTAAAGCCAGATTGCCAGTCTTAATTGTAGTGCTACAGCTCAGCCTTGCAAAAGTCCGTGCTATTCTGTTGTCTGTCTATTGTTTGAAAAGTGGTAATTTATATGTAATTTCATAGTCTAATTGTAGATAAAATTTGGGCAAATGTGGAACAGGATGTTTTACAGGCCTCCCAGAGTAATTATGCTGCTTTTTTTTTTTTGGCTTGGCTGTATGCCTGAGTGTGTTACAACAAACCTGCACAGTCCAGTTGTAGGAAAATCCTGCAGGTCAGATCCCCGGGCATCTGCAAGCCCTTGGCTCCACAGCTCGCCTGGGGCAAGCATGCAGTGAGTGTGCTTTTTCCCACAGAAATACAAGAGCCAGGATTTTGATGAAAGGGCATCAAGATGGCCTACTGGGATTCTCACTTGTCTCAGCAAATTGATTATTCTCACATATTTTATAAGCTTTAATGAATGAGTAAATCGCATCACAAATCTTAGGCTCCTGTCTTCCACTTTGTGATCAATCTGGACACTGTAAAAAATATTCCCACAAACCTTTGAAGGGCATATGCGCTCTTGTTTTCAGAAAGAGTTGTCTGCTTTTGGGCAGCCTTTCCTCCCTGATATTGTAGCCCAGGGTGTTACACCGGTTCTTCTTACAGCTGAGGCACAGTCCTTTGTTGAAAGTGTTGATGTCATTGCACCAGTAAGCTGTGCTTTGCTTGTCCTTGTGCAGCAGAGAGTCGATGAACAAGTGAACTGACCTCTCATGGGCACATTTCACAGTCTGAGTGATGCCTGAAAAAATGCAACAACAAAATTTTACATGCCTTTATTTCTTTTTGCCATTTCAACTGCAGAGAAGTACTGTTGCCAACTACAAATCTATGTTATTGTTCCCCCCACACACCCCTAGCCTTTGCATCATAGTTTTGCCTCAGAATTCGTACATCGTAGCAATTTGACTTCTGGGATCATTCAAAAATAGAATGGCTGAACTTCCATGATAATAAACTTAAATAATTTTCTGCTTAAACTTCTCTAGCCTGACTGTATCAGACTGTAAATATGAACCTTGATTTCATTGTTCTGGCTGATTTTGTCAATAGAAAATACAACCTGTGTTGATGTGCAGCCTTTCAGATTGTGCCACAATAATGACAGTAGTCTTATTCTGAATTGCTGAACACTCTTGGATTTTGGATGCTTAGGCAACAATACCATATTTTGTCCCTAACAGACTGACAGACTCTTATGTTGAATTGAATTTTTCTTGCAGTTACTACTTGGAAAAAAGGAGCAAAAATTTTATTGAACGCAATAAAAAATATTAAATAGGTCTGATATTATGAGAAGTATCTTTTTGTTTTTTAAGTGCCATCAAATTACGAAAATTATTTTGTGCAAATAGGATGTATTACAGTGGACTGCTTTATACATCTGTTGATAAGCTTCAAGCTGATGCTTGGTTTCATGTTTGTCACGATTTATCTTCTAACAGGTAAGGCCCAGATTTAGGCATTGTGTGATGGTAGTTGAGAAATACTTCTGCAATGCCATGTGCTGGGTGAGCAGGGCTCTTTGGGGATTTCCAGTGAAAGCTCCTGGTTGTCACTGCACATCAGGACCTCTTTCAGTATCTTTCACCTATTTCTCTATACATTTATGTTCAAGTACATTGGAATTCAGCTTCTATAAATAAAAGCCAGCCTGGAACACTGGCAGTCAGGTCCTAGAGAGAGTGTCATCTGTGCTGCCAAAGGACATGGAATTGGGAAAAGGTGAACTGAGGAGGTGAGTAGTACAGACCTGTGTTTTATTTTATTTGAAATAATTAATGGCACATTAGACAAATCTGGCTTAATTAGAATAAATTTTCTTCTCTCCCCTACTGCTGAAACAAATACCATTAAATTATTCAGAGGTGCTTGACAGCAGGATGCTCATGGCCTCATTTTCAGGAGTGCTAGGCAGCTCAATTCCTCACTGGAGTCAGTAAAACCAATGTGAACTCAAGACATGTAAAAATCAGATAACTGATCTCTAAACAAGAAAATACCCTGCATATCAGGAGTGATAATAATAACACTTAGATGCTCTTTAAGACCACAGTTACGCAGTTTCCCAGACAGACTCAGTACAGCTGCCCCCACTCTGTGCCGTCGGTTCTTACCAGCGATCCCGAATTGTGCAATGTGATTGTACACATGCAGGATGTGACAGCCCGGCTGGAAGGTGCCTCCGTTGGGATAAAAGTCAAAATGAGCCACAGGCTGCTTGATGCCGACACTTAGGCCCATGTGCTGTTTAGTGAAGGTATGAATAGCATCTACAAAGTTTGCATCATCTGGAGATAAACGGTCTGTTGGTGACATCCCTTCAAACAAGGGACCAGCAGGGTCAAGGCCTGCAATAAAGGCAAATAATCCCATTGTCACACACTGCAGAAGGACTGTTCTACTGCTGTAAGTATGTTATAAATGTCTGGAAACAGGCAGCACCTGGTACTTTACAAGGTCTTTCTTTGATGGAAACAATGAGAACGCTTGTCCCACAGAGGGTACATGGTTACACCTAAAGCAAACACAGGCACTGCTACAAACACTAACTGGGACCTGCACAAGGACACAGGGCCAGGGACAGCTGTGTTTGTTAGAGACAAACTGTGCTTGCTGCCAGTGTCACTTGAGAGACCTTTACCTAATTTTGTTCTTTCAAACTCTAGTGGTTGTGTGTTTCAGAGGCTTTGGAAGATACCAGTCCCACAGCAAAGTTGACTTTTAACCCACATTTGGGACCTGAAACTTTCTAAAGCTCCACTTTTTGCTTAAAAGCCCTATATGTCTGCTAGATTTTGTTTATAATTCTTCAGCTTAAAAAATCTTCAAGGGAGATTATTACAGTATTCAGAGAAATAATACTCTGCTTAAGGAGTCTTGCTGATTTTTGTTTTCTGGACTTTTTTGCATGGTGCTCTTCTTGGTTGGAATTGATTTAGGAAGAGAACTTTGTGCTTAGTTTTAAGCTGCATTCAGCTTTGAGGACAAGCTTCTAAATTTGATATTCTTCAGTTAGTATGGTGGAATAATATAGTTGCAAAGATATAACCAGACAAGACTAGTAACCCAGGCAACAAGTAGGGAAGTCCCCCAAAGGCATACATTTCTTTTTAGCTTTAATAACTTTTATCACTGTCAATTTTTGGAGCTTATTGTTACTAGTCTGAAAAACTTTTGCTGAAGAATGTATATGGATTTTATAGTAAAAAATATGCTCTAAGTTTTTTTACTTATCCATTTTCAAGGTGTTATAATAAGGTTTGAACAAACAGTGCTGGGGAACTGTCCTTCAAGTCCTTCAGTGCATACACTGGTGTAATATCATGGCACATTTTGTAAAATCAGCTTCTTGGCATGCAGGCACTGCCACAAGAACCAGTTGTGTAAGAGACTGTGGTATGTGGTAATGAATCCAGGATCAGAATTGTGACTTCAAAGTATGTGTATTTGCCTCACTCCTAAGTCTGATTAAAGTAAAATGTTTTCTCTGAAAAATTAAATGTAGCTGATGTGGGTCATATGTCAAATGCACTTCTGTTTTCATTTTGTTTGGGTTTTTTAAGCTGTCGCTGTGCATTAGATGAAGTACTGTATA
Source organism: Sturnus vulgaris (assembly GCF_052056855.1). NCBI lineage: Eukaryota > Metazoa > Chordata > Aves > Passeriformes > Sturnidae > Sturnus > Sturnus vulgaris. The sequence continues at coordinate 6,876,569 of NC_142255.1, forward strand.
CAGTGTATCAATAATATTATAAATATATTTTCATTACACTCATAATTAGTACAGTTACAAAACATCACAGAAGGTTCAGAATGTCACTAGTCAATCAAGTGTTTGGGTTAACTTTGTTTACTCAAAGCATCTACCAGGGGTACTCTAATGATATGCTTCTTGTAAAATCTAGTCCAGAACTCTCATTTTTGCCACAGGAGAACTGTTTTGAATTCACTATATGGGCACTGTCCCTCAGCTGAAAGCTCAAGCACAGTCAGACAATTTCCTTAATGCATTTTTAAAATTACTAGCTAACAATGAATAATATTTGAATGACTTTGGGTCAAGACAGTGGCCAAAGATCCAAGGTTAGTGGCTAGCATTTGGTTTAAGGTGTTACTGGGAATGGATAAGAGACAAATTTAAGCAACATGAAGCTTGAGGCTTTGGATTTTGATTTCTAGTCCTCATACTTGTGTATTCGTTATGTCATAATTTGGACTGAGGTAGGAAGGATCAAAGATAGAAATGCTATGAGACCTAATTTTCAAAAATATTTTCATTAAGTTTTCTAAATCCAATTTCTAAACCAATGAGATGAAACTTCTAAACTGTGCTGAATATTGCCATTCAACAGCTAATTATCAATATGACCCTGATATGTCAAATATCTTCATAACTTGACTCAGTTGACTGTTATTTTTCTTAAAGGTATTAAGTCTTTTACCTGTAATTCTTCCAATCTTTTTTGTACCAGTGATAAAACTTCCAGCAAATCCTGAAACATGAGCTCCTAGGCTGTACCCAATTAGATGAACATTGCTTCTGGAAAATTGAACAGATTCCTGGAAGATAGTGGCAACTTGATTTAGATGAAGAAATGTGGAAAGTAAACAGTGAAATATCTATTACAAGCTAGGAATACTGTGAATTATAACACAAGAAATTTGTATGTTGATGGTGGTTGAATGAGGTGCATGAATGGAAAACCATCAACTCAGTGGAGATTTTGTTGTTTGTTGCAGCAGTCATTTGATGCACACAGATGTTCACAGCCTTTTGTTTGCAGCATTTGGCTTTCCTATGATTATAAAATGTTGTCTGTTCTTTAACTTCAGGGTAAAACAATCCTCTATAAAAGTGCCTTGGTTTTTTTTGCCTGAGATACAGGCACAAGCCAAACTAAAGGGATCAAAATATTGATCAGACATGTTAAATGATACAGCAATGGTATTTCTTGTACAAAGATGTGTGTCTGATTTGTAACAAATCTATTGAAGCAGAGTTGTGCTTTTTTCTACCTAATCAATGCTATGTACATCTTAAGCATTTCACCTGAGCTGCAAGGCTCAAAGTTTTTCTGCCTGGTAAAGAAAAATGTGGCATATTTTGCTTGCAGGAAAGACAAACCTCGCTTTTAATTTCTTTGTGGATGCTGCCTGTCCCAGTGGAGTGGCTGTGCAGTCTCAGTACCAATCTCTTCTGAAGATGAGGTGAAATTTGGCAGACTTCTTGTGAGAGAGACAGCTTTTAGAAATCACAAGATCTGACCAATTTTCATGTCAGATGATGCTGAAGTAGATGCTATCGAGGCTGTTACTGATCATGCCCTATTAATTCTTGGAATAAGAGCACTAATATTTATTTATTGTTTATTCTTTATTAAAATGTTGTGTGGCACTGCAGATTTTGTTACATCCATTGAGAATCTTTGAAATAATTATCTGCCTGTAAGCAGACAGAAGCATAGCAGAAGGATAGTTGTGGGAGTTGGAATGAAGAGGTTTTAACTGTTAAACTCTGGAGGGGTGCTTCTGAATGCGAGGAACATTTACTGGTTAGATACACCCAATGCTGTGACAATTTATTGTATATTTAAATTCTGTACATTGCAGTACAAGAGTAACTACCTACAATACTGGAGCAAGGATTATTTTATTCAAGCCTTGATTTGTTTGTTGACACTAGAGAAATCACAGAATATCTTTATTGTTGACAATGTGGTGTGTCCTCCTGGGAACTGATCAAAGACCACCATTTGATTCATTCAATAATTAAAGAGCTTCAAAAAATTACTTTAGGCTCCAGCAACTTAAACTGTATTTGATTAAGAGCTCAGGTTTCTTCTAATATCACAATGATTCTTCTAGCCCTGCCATTCCTGCTTATGCCTTTAATGGTATTTGCTACAAACCTTTCAGCTTTGCAGTACATTTCTCTTCCACCTTAGGCCTCACCATATCTAAATAATGTATTTAAAAATTCATTGTCAGGCACAGAAGTCTAATTTCATTTCAAATTAAGTAGCTTAATATTAGAGATTGATACTATAGGAGTTGCTTCGAGTTCCTGATTTGTATGAGTGATACTCACTACTGTTTGCTTTCTGCCTTTTCTTAAATTGTGCTGGAGACCAGTGATCCTCTGCAGACTTGGCTGCAGCCTTTTCAATCCAGCCATGGCCACTGCTTCCCATGTAGCAGAAGTTTTGATAAATAGTCACTGCATTAGTGTGGCTTTGTACTCACTGCTGCCTCCACGTCATCTGCTTTGTGAAGCATGACAGTCCCCTTGAAAGGTCTCCCTTTACATTCCAGATCCCTGAGCCATTATTTTATCCTAATCTTTGGGAAACTACAGCAATAAACAGACACAGTGTGGGGATTGAATTCTGCATTAAAAGTAGAAGATGAGCACAGATAACATAAACTCATTTTCCTGTACTAATGTACATCTTGCAAATGATGATGTCTGCCTGTTTTCTATGTGTGGAACAGTGTCAGCTGCCTACACACATGCTAATGGAAAAGTCAAAGTAGCAGGAAACTATATCACCTCTAAAGATATATAAAAATATTTTCATAAACAAGACCACTTTCTTTTTCCTCTTGCATGTTGAAAGTTTTACAAAGTCATATGAAAGTTTATGGAAGAAAACCTGCACTTGATTAAAGAAACGTGAGTGACTGAAATGAAAGCATTAGCAAGCAGAGTTTTTCAGAAAGGTTGTGGAAGTGTAAGAACAAGTCAATACATCTTTTCTAGAGAAACCTGTGTTGGTGTGGGAGCTCTCACCTCCAGCCACTGCAGGAACTGTGCAATCTCCTGTCCTGTGGTGCGTGTGTTCCGTACGGCAATGGGATAGTGCTGGTGAGCCAGTGTGAGCCAGTCTGCAATGATCACGTTCATTTGGTTATGCTGAGACTTCAGAGCTGCTGCCATTTTCCAAATCCAGCTTTCTAAAATCCCATCCACCTGTTATTATTGAAAAAACCCCAAACAATAAGAAAACCATTGTTACAGGAAAGCAGTCTCTGCCAAATATTTGCTGTGAAAAACATAACGAAAGAAAAACCATAGTATGAACAAGGAGGGATTAATGCTGATAACTAGATTTTAGGGGCTTCAGCCTTCTTCAGTGATGAGAATCTTTAGGTTTTGGTGGACCAAAAAAATTAAGAGTCAATATAATAAGGATATAATAATGTATGTTTTGTAATAAGGACACTTACAAGTGAAAATTATGTTCCCGAATACTTTAAGTCATCTGGAGATAACTGGTAGTACTGGTTAAAAAGACAGAAATGCCCAGGAAATGTCTGATTCCATTCAAGAGCAGGTATCCCTGTAAGTATAAGCTAAAAGAATTGGAGAAGGGAAGCTAGAGGATTGCAGGCCAGCAGGCATTTGTCATCTCTAGGCATTCCATTTTGAAAGCTGCTTGTTTTGTCATTCTTTTTTGACTCCCTGCTTACAATTTTCATGCATCAAAGCATGTTTCTGATTTGATGGACTAGAATCTATTAGATTTAATTGCTAATCGAGTGGTACGTATTTCCTCAATTGATAAAATACCCTTATCTCTTCTAGTGTATTAGAATTTTGGAGTCTCAGGTCTGGGTTTCCACATACACTCCTCTAAGAGCCCAACACCTCTGCAGATTTAGTTAAAGTGAATGATGAACTTCAATAGCAGCAGCTTCAGGCCTGTGGTTTGAGGAGGGTGTAGGTTTTGAAGAAATTTTTCTTTGCAAGTCTTGGCTTTTATTTATTAAGGGAGTTAAATGTATCTCTCTTATTTAAGGGAGTTACACGTGGGGTGTTCAAAGTTCCTCTCTGTATTTGCAGATGTGCAAGAAAGATCCATTGTGCCACCTTATGTGATTCCATTGGTTCTATGAGAATTCAAGGATCTGTTAAAATTACTTATTTTCTTGTCCTACCTTTTCTTTTGTTTCTTTTCCAACTGAGAAGCTGATGAAAAGTCACTCTTAGTATTGGCATGCTTTTGAGAAAGTTTTTTTTTTAATGGTGAATGGTTTTTTACAGTTTAATTGGAAGCAGTTCAGTGATCATTAATGTTGAAGGCTTTGCTTTCAACTGAAGGGGCTTGTGGAGAAGTTCTTTTTAAAGGTGTATCTGTGAGAAAGATGTGGGGACACTGTGGGCACTTTTCAAGAAGTCTGTAAATATTTGGCAGTGAACATATCAGAGAAACGAAACTGTTATTCAGCTCTCCAGGGCATGGCACATTAATTCAGCTACTTGTTCAAGCTCTGCTGGCTTTAAACCAGGGCTGAATTTAATCCCTGGCATGGGAGTCCCATGTGAAAAATTGCTTGTAGACGGTTCCTTCAGAATCTGTTGGGAATATCCACTTTATATTTTTTTCTAGCCATGATAGCTATCAGTGAAATTTATAATCTTTGTATCACAACCTTACTTCTGAAGTTGCTTCTGTAGCATAATGAGAAGGAAAGTATATCAAATCACATGTAATATGAATTAAAAATAAAATGTGAGTTCATACCGACCAGCCGTGGACTATCATCACCAGAGGAAGAGAGGCATTGAAACTGCATTTGTCAAGAGTCTCCAACTGATTAACAAAAATCTGGCAGCTGCCTTCAGCTGTATCTGTATAGAGTCGAAATTTGGTTTCTAAGTTTGGCTGATCTTTCTTTGTTGTAGTGTGTTCACTCTGTGATCCCAGTGCCTCTGAAATGAAATTTATGACAACAGTCATAATAGGAAGGAATTGAAAACCTGAAGAAGTTACTAGTGCAACACATTTTGTAAAACAGTAAATGAGTAAGCTTGGAACTCTTCCTGTGTATAATTGTTGCTTGTTCCAGCTGGGGCTAAGGTGTACATTTTGGGTCAAAAAAGGTGATCTCTTTCAAAGTCTGAGATGGTCTAGATGTGCCTCCGAGTCCCTCTATGTGAGACCCTCTATGTGAACAGTAACAGTTACACAGGAATAGTGATGTGATTGCTATGGGCCTTTATAAATGCATAAGGATTGTAAGATCACAGTACAGGTATTATGACTTGACCATGGAGTGCATACACAGACAGGAACATTCAGAGGCTCTTAACTCTGCAGAGCATTTCTGCTAATGTGCATTTGCTAGTAATTGCTGAACAAGCATCATTACACTAAAATAACCATTTTATTCAGGGTCTCATAACTGCTTAAGAGACCTGGGTGACTGCGGTAACTGCTTAAGACTAATAGGCTACATAATAATTTTTTTTTCCTCTGAAAAGGCAAGATGAACTGTTTTCCTTTTAGTTGTAGTATTTTGGATGATTTTGTTTTTAGGTAAAATAGTTTGGTGCATTTAGGACAGCATTTTCAGAAATGTCTGTTAAGTAAGAAAGTGGAGGCAGTGTGAACTATGGTCTTACAACATCATGAACTTAGAAGGAAAAAACAAAATATAGAGCATTTGCAGAAAAAATAGAGTAAAATAAAGAATCTTACAAATAGCACCTTGTGACCTGCAAGCCTTTCTAGTGAAACTTCAGAATATCTATTTAGCTGCAAGAACTTCGTATAATAAATATTTTTTAAGCTAGAAAAAAATGGCGTTTAGTAGAAGAGAAGATATGATGAACTAGATAAGAAAGAAGTTACAGTTTCTAGTACTGGAGGGCAGACATTTAGATAGGAGGGATTTTACTAATGGAGTTCCTTGGGGACAGTTTTTTGGCTAATTTTATTTTAATATTTCCATTAAAGAAGCAGCAGGAAAGGTATAAGACTGACAAAACATGGGAGTCCCTTGCTAATACTGAGAAGACCAAACCATTAAACGTTAAGAGCTAGATGACAACTTGAAAATATAACAAGAGAAACTGGTGGAAATCTCCTACTATGAAGTGCAGGGTCATACAGTTGATAGGAATTTCTCTATAAATGGGACTCATAAATTGGAACTGACACAAAGATAGTAAAACTTGACTGAAGTAATCAATAACAAAATTGACCATGAGTCACTGCTACTATTTGAGTGTGAGAAAGGAAAACGCCAAGATGCCTTTAGGTAGATGGTTTTGGTAGGAAGAGAGGATGTCATTGTTAACCACACCCAGAACAGGGTGCATAGCTCAGGCACATCTGTGAGATAGATGTGAGGATATTGTGGGCACTTTTCAAATGAAATGGTCAGGGAGGAGGCCTGTGTTTTAATTAGACCCAACAAGTAATGAAATGTTTCTGGAGGTGAAAATCAAATATTTTATTCAATGAGAAGTTAAAATTATCTGTGCTGTAACAGTACTGAAATCAGTTAAATTTTAGTTCTTATTTTTCTTGCATTAAAGTTCCTTAATACAACATTGATATCAGAAAGATTGTACACTTTTTTTTTGGTACATTGAAACTCTTATGTCTGTAGATGTTTTTAGAAAATACCTAAAATCACAGACTATTCATTTCTGTATTGTATCTGCAAATCTGTCCTGGGGTTCTGTGATGTTGTTGTCTTGATGAGATTTTGGTAGTTTACAAGGAACTTGTGATTCATTTACAGGGGAGTCTTTATCCTGCAAATACGTGTTGTGGAATGAAACTCTCACGTTTAAATATCTGCAGTAGCTTCTTGTGATGCACAATGCAAAGAACCCCAAAGTGGAAGTGTACTGGCTTTAGGTCAGACTGTGTTTTTGCCACATCAGTCCTGTTACAAACATATTTCAAGGTTTAATTTCAGTGTAATGGTAAGACATGATAAAACAGTATATTTAATTTGTTTAAGTGAATGGCAGTTCTGGCAAGAAAACTCCAAAACTGACCTGCACTGGATGTGAATTGCTTTCTGTTTGTTGCTAATTATTGTTCATTCCAATGAACAAGCAGTGTTATGTTTCACAGCTGGGAAATATTATTGAAGAAATTTATTCACTCTTGTACAAGAGTTGGAATTTAAAAAGCTTCAAAGTTATAGAAGGTTTGGTTGATTAAATTCGTGGCTTCAGTGTCTCACATTTTCCTTTCAAGATGCTTTTAACTGTCACAGGACTAAGTCTGATCACTTCTCTCTTACAATGTCCACTTTAAAGAATTTCTGTTGGATTTTTTTTCTCTTGCAGAGGACTTAGTTTCTGAAGTAAGTAATATCAGGAAAGGGTGAACCTACATAGAGAACTGAAAATTAGAAAGAGCTTTAATGATGTTGATATTCTTAACATCTGGTTTATTCAGCCTTTGGTGATTAGTCTCTACACAAAAATAAGCATTGTGTTCTATTTTTAGCATGAAAAGAAAAACAAACCAAAAAAAAGTAGCTTGTGCCTGTTCCATTGTACACATCCTTTCTTTGTTTAATGCCTTGTTTTCATTTTCTTTTTGCTCTCAGTGGTTGTGCAATGCAAAGGCGCTTTGTCACTCTGTACTGTTTGTACATACTACAGAAAACAAGTCTGATAAAAAGCAGTTTTCTTTAGGTGCTGGCTGGAAAGTGCTGCAGTGCTTTAATGGCTGAACATTGTTATTCTGGTAAATCTGGGAGAGTGGATTAAAAATACAGCTTGAACTTCTTGGCCGTCAAAAGTGAAAAGTTCCTATAAGATCGGATGTGCTATTCAACAAGGAAGGGCTTCAATCTGTTAATCTGTGTAATGACTTGGAGAAGGAAATAGTGTCTGAAGAGCCTGGCTGCCACAACAGACTCTTGCAGAAAATGTCATACCAGTGACTCAGTGACATGGCCACAGGGAACTGGGGAGTTTCATAGGTCAGTTTGCAAAAACAACACAATTCAACTGCTAAAGATTTTTTTTCATGGTAATTACAGTTAAGTGTGCAGAGATCTCTGAGCCTCCGAAGAGTTTTGCTTTGGAACAATACCAGGTGAGCTGGTTGTTGACTTAATTTCCTTTTTCTCAGAAGATCCTCCTCTGACATGAATTTTTTCAGCAAAGACAATGCAGTGTGGCCACACTGATCTATGTGCTTCCATAAATGACCTTCCCACAGAGCAGTGCAGTAATCATGAGCAAGAAAAGCTCTTGTGAATTCTTGACACTCCAAAGGAGATTCAGCCCTTCACCTTTACTTTGTGTTAATGATGTTTATTAACGATTACTGTGAGGTGCAGTAAAGACCAAAGGCTGGGTTTGTAAACACCACTTCATTGCAGATTCTTGTAAAACGTTTTGGAGTTAGTTTTGGGCAGACAAACCAGAGCATTTTTAGATTTGACCTGAGATAATTATGTTTTCTTATTGAAAAGTAAAATGAAGTGAGATTTCCAGTTGAACAAAAAAAGCAGGTTAATCCAGGAGAGTGACTTGGATTGAATCACCTCAAAAAATAAGAAGGAGTTCCTAAACATGGAATTTTTGAGTCCCTTCTGAAATTTCCAAATGTGATAACACTGCTTTAAACTTGTTAATGAAAACTCTACTGGAAACTAGGCAAAGGTCTACATGCTGTCCAGGGTTTGAAACTATAACTATCCTATGCTTTTCTGGGGGAGAGATCCACAGTCTAAATATATTTATGTATCGTGCCTGATTAGGTATAAAAGTACAGCTACAAAGTATCTGCTTCATAGCACAAAAATTGCCTAAATGTGAAGTAGAGGATGAAGTATAGCAGAACCATCTAATGTTAAAAGCAAAATTTTAGTATTTGCTAAGTCATACACTTTAAATTCATCTTACAGTATAGCGTAAAAATGTTGATAAAATTGGCATTTTCAAGTAAGGAGAGTAGCTTTTCTGCTTAAGAAAAAAAATGTTCAGCATCCTTCTTCCTGTCATGGAACTTGGGTTGAAGAGGATATTTTAGTGGCTCTCACCTAATCCTTAGACAATTGCAAAATTAATTAAGCAAATCTGAACAGTAGTTGTAATCTGGGCTATTGATATGTTAAGGATACATAAAAATCACCCAGGTCAGCATGTGAACACACGCTGCTGTTTCCAGGTTCTGGCTGCCTTGTGACCCCAGCAGCAGCTTCCCTCCATAGTCATGACTGGACTTCTCTGAGCCCTGATAAAACTCCTGCATCTTTTGGGTGGCTTTTCCTGCTTACAGGGAAATGTTTCCAAGAGTACTTATGTAGTGTAATCACATTTCAGTGTCACCAGTATCCAAAATATTGGAGAAAGAACTGACACAACAATTCCCCAGAACCAGAGAAATCTGTTATGAAATTGAGTAAAGGCAGTGATATGTTAATGATTTTTGTTTGAGCCATGGAAAGTGGAATATATCACAGATCCCCTCATTTCCAATAGCAAGATGTTTTTTATCTCTTAAAAGAAGAGCTAGTATCTGGCAGTGTTCAAGTTTCTCATTTTGACAAATAGTTCCTGTAGAGTTTTTCTTTTTACTTGATTTTTATTGTTCCTGTCACTTTAAGGTTTTTGGGTGTCATAAACTAATGGTTGATAATTCCATCTCTTGTAGTTCTTAGGGGAGAACTCTAAAACATGTAATTTTATTTTTGGGGTGGGACAGGGAGAGGGGATCCCAAGTCTTTTTGATTGCTCCAGAGTCTTAGGCAAGATAAAACAGTCAAAACTAAGGTCTGTTGTGCTTAAATTTTTTCATATCCTCATGTAGTTCCTTTGTGTTTTCACTCTCCTTAACTTGCTCACCTTGCCAAATGAAAAGTAGGTATCACTTAGCAAAGAATGAATGGAAAAAAAGCAAGAAAGCAAGAGAAAGCTATGACAATTGGATTAAACATTAGCAGGTCTGGTTAGAAAAAAACATTTTGAAAAAAGCTTCCCTTTCTCTTCAAGTTTAAATGAATGGTGAGATTAGATATGAATAGGTATTAGATGAGTAATTAGATTCTCTATCTGAAAAGTATTCTGAGCTGTCATTTCTGTTTCTCTTGTCCTGTGTGCATGCAGGCATGCCAAAGGTGAGTTAAACTCACCATGAGTGTAGTTTGTACCCAAACAGCCACATAGGGAGAGTAGAGATGATTACCTAACTGTTGTTAGCCCTCTGATAACACACTTTTAACCCTCTGTTGGGAAATCCAAGAGGAGAGCACAGAAAATTGCACCTTTCATACTGAATGTCTTCTCTGTGTCCTGCTTTCAAACCATTCAGACAGTGCTACTGGGAGGTGCCATTAGTGAGTCTTGAACCTGGAGAAGGATGTGTCTAGAAAGAAGCCAATCCAAAATTCACTGGGGCTGGTTCTGAAGTTTGGTTAGTGAGGCAATGGCACCTTGAGTGGAAGGTGTGTGAGATGCCTGGTCAGAAATCAGCTCTGTGCTTATCAGGGACGATTCTGACTGTCTGTGATTGATTACCATTAGAGTGCAGAGGAGATCTTGTTTTCTTTGAAAATCAGACCCTTCCAATGTCTACCAGAATCCAAATTTCAAATTCTTTACTAAGAGATGATTAACACTGGGTTGTTCTGTTCTGCTTTCCCTGGATCTCCCAAGTCTGTGTTCTATATTTACCTGGACTGTTTGCAGGAGGGGTGAGGAATGTGGAAATTTGTTTGTAGATGTATTTATTAGCTACCTTGTTAGAACTGTCAGCAGAGATCTATACCCCTACTACTTTCTGGTTAATTTTATTCAGAATTAATTTCTGGTTGCATAGAATTGGAGAAAGAGAATTTGATGTTTTGTTCAGTAATAGCAGAATCGTGTTTTAAAAAAAAACTTTTAAAAAAAGTTGTTGAAATATTAATAAGGAGTTTAAACTTAGATGATATTTCTCCCTCATTTAAAAAAATTATGATGCTTCCTAAATGAAAATTAATTTGAAAAAATACCCAGTATTGCATTCATAGCAATATAAAACAACTGTAAAATATATTCAGAGTATTCAGTACAGATCATTGTTTAGTACAATTTGTTTGCTTGGTGATCTAAGACCAAGGAGTCCAAGCAAAGGAGTGCAATGTACTTTCAGAAGTTGCTTGTATCAAAGAATTTGATCAAAGAACCTTGTCAGTTAATTTTGAACTCTCTACTTAGGTAGCTTGTGCTGCTGTTTATTTGAAATTGCCTCTCCTGGATGCATTTGGTCAGGTGATGGAGACAGGAACTGTTTCAGTTCCTCAAAGTGCCTTAAGTAGAAGTATTTGGGGATCTGAAGAATAAAATGAGAACATCAAACAGAAGTCTTGCTAGAAAACCTTGAAAAAGATGGCAAAACAGATCAAATAGCATGCTTTGGTTTCCACTTGCTGTTGTGTGTCTCAACTCTTTAGAGATATATCTGAAGTCACTTATGATTCAAATAATACATTTCTATTTAATGCCTTCAAAAGAGGGAGAAATAAAATGCAGTGTAACATGTCCTTTAAGAGAAAAAAATAGTGGGTTACCCTTTCATTTTTCTCTGATTTATCTATTTATTATTTATGTATTAGAGTATGAGAATATGTATTTTTTTCCTCTTCTTCCTGAATTTGTTTTTCTGTCATCAGTTTTGAGCACTGGGTTGTTTTAAAATTCTCTAAAGCACTGTCTCTTTTTGATTCCTGTGCCATACTATTTTATTCTTTCTCTTCCATGTAAAATCCCCTTACTATGGTGAAATTTCAAAATTTATTTTTCACATCTCCTTTACTTAGAATCAAGTATTGACGTGAAGATTAGAACAGAAGGCAAAGAAATAACACCCACCCTCCAAACTGTTAACTGTGCTTTTGTCTTTTTATATCAGGTGAAAATTTCACGGAAGATTGCTGATTATCAAAACTTTCTATCTATTTTATTGTCTGATTAAATGAGATTTTCCTCTTTTCTATCCTTCATTGTGACATAATTTGTAAATATAATTTAAATAATTTAAATCTCCACTAAAAACATGAGTTTAAATACAATAATCAATGAACTTGTGGGGTTGTTGTTGCAAGGAACAGGGAAACCAGTGCTCAATGAAAGCAGCAATGGCCCTTGAGAGCTCAACTGCTATCCCAGCAGGAAAATGCATCCAAATCTCTCTCCTCTCTTGAAAAGTTTACAGGAGGAGGCACCAGCCACACAACTCACATTGCTTGTGGGGTGGCAGAAACACTGTCCTCTAAATTGTCTCATCTAAAGCCAGGTACTTCTAAATAGGAGCATTTAAGTGCTATTTGTATAATGCAGAATTCCTAAATTGAAGTTAATGCACCAATGCTTTAATCTGACCTAATCTGAATTTTCTTAAGCAAAATCTTGGATTATGAATTTATTCTCCTTGAGACATGTAGTTAATCTGTGGAATTTCTCACTGGGTGTGATGTGGGAATGAAGGATTTATATAAAGCAGCTGAGCTGAGCGTGCACCTACGTCTGGCAGCCACTCTTGAGGGTTGAACAGGGAGGGCCTGGGTTTCATCACAACACCCACTCTTAGGTTTGATGTAGAGCTCTGCCTGGCATTACTTTTGTCTTACATTTTGGCTGGTTCTTAAACAAACACCTTATGAAAAATAACAGCTTTTGGAAAACACGTCCATTGAAAACTTTTCATTCCTTTTCACATCCAGATTATCAGTGTTAATACTTGCTGTTCAGAATTATTAATTGTCTTGAAATCATTATTGAGTTCAAGTAATTTAAAAATATTGCTGAAATCAGAATTGAGCAACAGCATATTTAGGCTAATTTATGTTGGAATCTTTGAAATTTTAATTTGAAATTTTGTTGCTGGTAAAGTTTTAGCTTTTTATCTAGTTTGGGCAGGAAAATGTTCTTGGGATATGAAAATATTATCCTGCTCAGCTCTTAAAAAGTCAAGTCAGCTTTTACCCTGGAAGAGATGGACAAGAGGTAATTAGGAAATCTAGATCAAAGGATTCAAAACTGTGTATGTATTTGCTTATAACTTCATCATTTAGAACATTGTTTTTCTCAATTTTATTTCCAAGGGACCAGGAGAACACCTCCATTACTTATGTGCATATCCCTTGGAACCATTTCCCATATGCTCTCATGACAGGTGTAAATTTTGATTTAAAAAAAGACTGTCTTGCAATAGGTAAGACATTTTTTGAGTTGTATTTTAGGGTAGCTATGCTGGAAATGGGAGTTAATTTTCTTCCTATGGCATTACTTTCTTTGTTGTGATCCTGCAAATCACTTTTCTGGTGCCAACGTGCTATGTCAGAAATTCAGCATGACTTCTGGATCACAGCAGTCCATAGTATGAGGAGAAGTTAAATGTATGCACCAAGAACATGTGTTTGAATTTCAGAAAAACACAAAACAAAACCAGAAGAACGAGAAAAGAGAAACATCAGCATTTTTAGAATATTAGCACAGGAAGGCACTGCTGAGTAAAACTCACTTGCTGAGCCATGGGACAACCCTCCAGGACAGACTGCTGGATAATAGATTTATTCCCTGGAAGGCAGAGCCAAGCTGAGGGGAGTGGGTGTACAACAGTCATATGTACAACCAACCCTGTCTGCACAAAGTTAGTGAATTGTGGGTTTATTTACTTACTTGCTTATTTTTTGTTCATGAATTTTTGCTAGTGGCTATTCCACCAAACTCCCCTTGTGAATATTTATGCTTGGCAGACCTCTGGTATTCAGAGACAAATAACTGTCTCAGTCTGCAGAAAGGCAGTGGGGAAAATGAGAAGTCAGTAGGGCCTGGAAGATGATTGAGTGTTGCAGTGGACAGGTGGTAGAAAAAAAGGGAAAGTGGATTCTCAAGCCTTGTTTTGTGGGAGGAATCCTCCTGGGTTGAGTATGATTAAATCTCAGGCTACCAAAGTGGCCTTTGTTCCATTCAGGGAATAGGACTAAGCATCCAAAAGTCTCAGTTTGAGTGGTGACTTGGCATCTAGTCCTTAAAATTTTTCTACTTCCAAGAAACCTGTGTCTTAGAGGAAATACTGGGAGAATTTTAAAGGATATGTTCTTGGGAGCTCTATTTTGCTTTAATCTCCCTCTCCTCCCTTTCTTCTTGTCTCTTTTTCTCTTGCCTCTCCAGAAAGTTCCTGGTTTTTCCATTATGTCCTTTGATTTTTTAAATAATTTTTTTAAAATAATAGAACTGTTTTGTTTTACTGTTTTTGTCTGAAAGCCCAAGTTACGCCAGAATAACTGAGGGGAAATCCTGTTTTCCCAGTAGATAAACACTTTTTGCTTTGACAATCACTTGGTGTGTTCATCTAAGCAAGAGTTTGATGGTTTCACTGATACAGTATTAAAAGGCTTTGATCATTTTAAGTGTATCCTTTGGAATTTCTCCAAATGGATCTTTCACAGTAGATGCCCATAGATATTTCTTCTAAAACCTCTGGAGTGCACAGTGTTTACAAAAAGTTATTTCCATGCAGTTATGTTTAGAAATTAGACTTTTATCAAATACTGAATTAATTTATTTTAAAATTAAACTCCTTAAGAGGAAGAAGAATTTACTGGGGATGTATTTTAAGTACATTCTGTGTACAGAACTGGTCTTTTATTAATGCAGTCATGCAATATTTGTTACAATTTTCCTTGTGTAGATGAACAGAGACTGGAGTATAACAATGGCCATCACTTGTGCCAATGTTCACAAAGAATTTCTGAAGTTCATTTGTTTAGTGTTCTAGTACAACTTTCTCTTTCAGTAAAAGGGGCCTCGCAACGGTGTCCTATAAAGATTTGTCTCTCTAAGTTTGGGGTGAACCATTATTAAAATTGGCAAAGTTGTTGCTGAGCTCTGCAGGCCTTTCCAGGAGTCCTGTAAGAACTATTACAGAAGATACCATTTTGTGGAATACTTAATACTATCTACATAGTACAATGCAAAATGTTACTAAAAGTATTAACAGCATAGAAGACTTGTAATAGGAGTTTTATCCCTTTTACCTGTAATGCCAAATACCTTTACACATCATGATTCCAGTCATAAGGAAAATATGTATAAAATGATAAAACCTGCTTTTTAAAAGTCATGATGCTAAGGTCCAGTGAGTTAGATGGCTAGACATGTGATTTGTGTCTCACTCAAGGCCTTAAATCTCAATTTCAAGTGAAATAAAGCTGCCTCTTGGCAGCACTGCAAGGGCATGCAGTGCTGCAATTTTAACCTGTTAAATGCAGTGACAGGGAGAATTCAGTTTCTGGGCCTCTGGCAGTACTTTAAATTTGGGTGCAGAACTCCAAATTTGAGATGGGCAGAGAAAAAAATGCTTGTTTTGTTTGGTTTCCTGGTAACTTTAAAGTTTGTAGGTTTTTAAGGTGTCCTGGGACCAAAACTCTGGAAACCAGTAGCAGTAAATATGTATTAGAGGGCAGCAAAGTAGTGCTATGTAATAGTATAGTGCTATGTTAGAGTATAATTTGGTCCATAGTTGTCCATTATAGCTAAGTAATTTATGCAATTATCTTACATAGTGTTGTGCAAAGTCCATACACACATAGAAACGGGTATCTTTAAAAAAAATATATACATGGTTATTAAATGCTTTTTATAAATACCACAATGCTTACATGCACTTGATAAAGCATATGATATTCCTCTCATTATTACAGCATTTAATGTGAATGAAACATTACTTTGGGAATTTGTCTTAGAAGATTCAAGTGTTCAATATTCAGAGACCATATACATAAAATATCCAGTTTCTAAATCTTTGCTGTGCTCCTGTGCACTTTTTCCAGGCCCAGAGCATGGTTCTTAATGCAGATGAAGGACATGTGAACAGAACAGCTGTGGTAGGTTGGATAACCTTCAAAATGCTTCAAGGCATAAGTCAACCACTAATTTTCAAGATAAATTTATTTTTTTTTCTAGACCATTCAGTATTGATAGCTCTCTGACCAGATTTTTAGGGTGTCTCTGGTTAGATCTGTTATTTCAGTTCATGTAGTAGTCCTAGGTATTTGAATTTTGCAACAGTATGTCACATTGCAGGAAAACTTTTAACATTCATTTTCAGTTAGATTATTTTTATTTATATGGGTTTTTTAGCAGTTGTGGACTGACGTGAACCAAACTGGGAAGATCTAAGTTGCTTTCCGTATTTTGAACACAAAGAAATTGATGAACAAAATCACTGTGTTCCAAAGTGAACAACAGTATGATGGTTAATGTGTTTGGTTTTTAGGATATCTGAAAGCACACATAACTAAACCTATTGTGCTAAACCTATTGCTAAACAACTGGGAAAATCAATGAATGTTCTGCAAATATTATTTGGAAATTTGGAATTTCAAAAAATGTCTCCCAATAATTTGCACTAAGCAGGAGTGCACAGCAGAATGAACTGAAAGCCAGGGACAGACAAAGAGTTCTAGGGATGCTTCTATTCATGCTGGTTCTGGTCTGTGAACAGGAAATGTCAGTCTCCCAGTCAGTCAAACCCTTCTTGTGAACAATGTATTCCTGATGGTAATTACTATAGTTCAAGCAAAAATACACTTTTTCCCCCCATTTGCAATGATTTCCTGCTTAGGATGGGGTTTTATTTTATAACTCGTTTCCACAGATGGAAATACAAACTTTCTTATTTCATCAGCTGCCCTTGCTCATTCTCTTTAGACTTTCCACCTTCACAAGTTTATGAATATCAGAAGATAAATCATTCCCTGGAGTTTCTTTGATCTCTGCTTGTGATGTCGTGTTGATGAGCAATTTATTATAAATTAGCTGAACTATGAATGAGTTGTTGAAATTTTTCACACATTAGATTTGCTGGTGGATGTTTAATGAAGCAGCCTTGTGTTTTCTCACCAGGAGCTGTTCAACAGAATCCAACAGGGCAGCACCATGAAAGTGTGCTGAGGCCAAGTTTGCTTTGCTTTGCAAAATGAAATGGATCTGCCTTAGTGGGAAAAAAATCAACAAACATGGGCAATATTAAATTTTACTATAAGCTTGTGATGTTTATATGTCTGAAGTATTAAACCATTCCAAAAGGAATGTCCATTTTGCTAAGTGATGCCTCATCTTCTAGGAGTAGGGATTTTGATTGTGATATTTGCTGGGATTAAAACAGAAGAATCCTCAATAATCTTAAAGGTGAGGATGGAATCATTAAACAAAAGATATATTAAATCTGACAGTCTGGAAATCACAAGCAAAATCAATAATTCAGTTGCCAGATGCTGCAAGGGAAGATGTTCAGAATTGATCTCCCACTGGCAAGGGTAACAAAAAGTCTGTAAATTTCTCTTTGAAGAGATTAATTTAAAATATTGCCTATCTATATTATACTTGTGTTTTAAGATATTAATTTAATAAGACTTTCTGGACTCATATAAATAATCCATGTAATGTATACGTTACTACAGTAGAGTAATGTCCCTAAATCTAATAACTGAGACTTGTTATTTACATTGTAGTTGTACCTAGAGGCCTGTTCAGAATAGGAGCCCCATTGTGTCAAATACTACCAACCATCCAAGATTAGAGGGCTGGGTATTTGTTCCTCTGAGAATCAAAATGATTTAACAGATTTTTTTATAAATTTGACTTGTGTCCTTTCCGTGTCCTTTTCACGTCCTTATATTTCACTTCTAGGGTCTTTAAATATGTGTCCCTCTAAATCAAGTTTGTATTCTTAACTCTTTAAGTTTATAATCTTACATGTTTAAAATAATCTTATGTGTTCAGCTGACATATTGGAGCTAATTTAAACAAAAGATGTAAGACTGGATGTACCTACCCCCAGTGGGAGCAGGCAAGCACAGCTAAGAGTGGAGGCGTTCAGAATGAGACTCTGCTGTTCCTCAGGGTGCTGGGGGCACTGCAGCTGTCCGGGGGACCTGAGCTTTGCTGGGCAGGGCTGCTGTGACACCAAACCTCGCCTTTTTGCACTGGCAGACTTTGCTCTGTAGGCACACGGGACTCGTGAAGATTTTGCTGGTGAGGGAGGAACCCCAGCTCCCAAGGCAGGGCCCAGGCCTGGTACTGGGAATTGTGCATCCATGGAGGTGATAACAGAAAATTCAGAGGACCCAGTTCCCCATACCTGAGCAGTTCAGCCATGATTCTTGCACTCATTTGATTCAGTTCACTCAGCCAACATGTGAAAATGAATCTTCCTTTCTACCAGTTTAGTTTGCTGTTGGCTTAGCAGGCTAAAAAGACTCCTGCAGAAACTGCTTAAGTCAGCATAAGGAATAAGAAAAGAGATCACAGAACTGATCAAGCAAATTCTTCCAAAACCTCCAAATGTGAAAATTAAATGGAAGCATGGTGCATCTAAAGACTTAAGCAAAAGGGTTGTCACCCAAAAGAAGTGATTGTAGAAAAATTTACATTTTAATTTACTCAAGATTGTTCTGTAAAAAATATCACAGCCCACTTAAACCTTTTCTTATTTTTCTATTTGCATAAGAAAAGGTATCTTTGAAAGTACCTGGAAAGCTGATTTTATAATCCCTGTATTCGTTTGCCTAGCACAGAGTATGTAGCCTCAGAAGTTAAAAATTCTCAAATAGTTACAGACCAATTGTATTTGGGCAACAATGTGAAACTTCTATGAAGTGACTGAGAAAACCTTATGAGACATTTCTCTGTAGTGCTTGAGAGCGCAGTGCAGCCAAAAGGCCTGGTGAATGCAGTGTGGGGGAAAGGAGCAGTTTGTTATCAATCCAGAAAAGGCCATCTCACATGCACGAGCCCAGAAGAGAGATCAGTGGCTCAGCTGAACAGCCAGATAGCCAGGTTTGCTGCTTGGTGAACAGCTGCCCTTGCTGAGCACAGGAAACCTACAAAAAGCACCAGGACCATGTCAGAGTGGCAGATTGTTCCAGCCTTTCTGTGCAAAATACGGATGTGACACGTAAGGCATCAAGCAGCTGCATTAGGGCCCACAGTAAGAAGGGACAAGGCTGAACTCTGGGCTTGTTCCTGTAATTCTCTAGGCAGGGACACTTCACAGGGAGCAGCAACAGCTCGGTGCCACTGCAGATCAAAGTATTGGAACTCTGATTCGCTGGGAATGGGAGGAGACAGCAATAACGAGGGAGGCGGGAACTTGAGTGCAGAAATATGGAGATTACCTTTCTGCACTGTTCTCTTTACTACTTGAGTTTGTCCAAAGCTGCTTTACCATATTGTGCATAGGTGGGGCATATAACACCATAGCTCATGCTTCTGACTTTGGTTGGCATGTTTTATCTAGAATCTGTCATATTTTGTAGGGCAAAGAAAGTGGAACTGCTATTCATATGCAAAGAATTAAAGACACAAAATGGGAGGGAATCTTTTGTAAAACAATAGTTAAAGATTCCTCCAGATGGCTTCTTTTTATCACTATATGTAAATTCACTTTCCAGTTTAAAAACATCTTTAAAAAACCCCCCCAACTTTTGTAACAATAGAAACAAAACTATTTGGATGCAGAGTTTTCTTTGTATATAAGAACCTAAATGTGCTTTGGAGTCTATTCAGATCATAGGACTGGCATCCTTGTCTGCATCCATCTGTACCAGCAAAGAGGTTACCACCTCCAGCTTTTTGTCACTTCCCACCTGCCAGAAATTACCACCCTTGCTGTTCTGTTGCCAGTGCTCCAATGTTGCCCATTTGCTGCAAGGAAAATCACTAGGTTACCTCACATCACCTGTTTTGACTGTTTAAACTGGTTTAAACTGGTCTAATTTATATTGCTTGAAAGAAATGTGGGCATGTTTATGTGAACTGGTCTCCTCCAGGAGTTGGATACAAGTAGTAGCTGTCCGGAAATGATAAAAGCGGGTGGGGTGCTACAGGCAGTAATGCCTGACTGACCAAGGATGTTTGTTAATGGCCTGGGATACACACATGCAATCATTTGCTAGCTTCTGGAAAACTGCCTCACTGAAATTTTATTCATTCCTTACACTTTCAAAATGGAGATCACTTGTATTGGTCTGTGTGACACAAACCAGTTCACTCAGTTTTACTGTGGACATTGGAATCTTTTCACTATAGTATAAATAAACAGAAATTAGCTATAAACAGACAGTATTTTATTATCATCTTCTAGCAAGCAGTAATATCTATTTATCAAATTTATGTGTCCAGAAATAATTTCTAATTGTTCACTTTTATTAAACAACAGATAGCTGTCTAATTATCCCAAGGCTTTCTTTCATCTCCAAACCATCATTTCATTCATCTCTAGTGATCAACCTGGTAATAGAGTCAGAAGAAAAACTATACAGATAAACAGGATTGTTTGCCTCTTCATGTCATGCCAGGAACACCATGTAGCCTTGTTATTTGGTATACATTTGAGTTCAACCTAGAATTCTCAGAGCTAAGTTCTTTACATAAAAAACAAAGCTATAATAGTCATAGTTTATGTGGCTAAGTCACAGAAGGTGATAATGTATTATACACTGCCAGAACATTTTGTTTTCCATGTCAACTCTCTCCAGTTCATTGCATAATTTCCTTTTCCCTCTGGTCCATCCCTTCGAAGTTGTGATAATATCCAATAAACATACATATCAGATTCTAATTTTTAAAAACACATTGTGTTTAATATTTGCTTTAGAAAATATAGCCTTCTATTGCCTTTTGCTGTTTTATATGGACTGAGAAAATCCACATGCCCAGATAGACAATTCAAATCTTCCTTGTCATATAGCAAAGCAATCAAATATAGCACAGTGATGTGTTTTCCCAAAAATGATGCTGTGTGTAATGCTAAACATGGACATTCTTCCTGTCATCAGAGCAGGTTCTAGAGCTGGAGACTCTCCAGTCTCCCTGAATGTCTTCATGACTTAATACTGAAAAACCAAACCAAACCAAATTCACCTTTGCTTGTGCTAACTTGGTCAGTAAAAGTCTGCATGATGCAAGAATCAGAGTGCATAGTGCTTTTTAGGCTAGAATAATGTGAATGGTTCAGTGCCAGCTGCCAGCACTGCCTTTGTCCACTGCAGAGTCAGCTCCAGCCAAGTTTGTTCTCATTCATGTCTGCATCTTGGCTGAAGAATGACATTTCTGGTAAAATATAGGAAATAAGCTGAGCATCACCAGCATACTAATGAATCCCAAATTCCCTTTCAGCTGCTGGTAGGCCAGTGAGTCCTGCTGAATGATGTGCACTGTGAAAAAGGGGCATGTGCCACAGTCCTCACCATCCAGTTCTTAGGTTCTCCTGGGAGACCTCTCTTGAAAAATGCAGAAAAAAATCGACAGGAAAAGCCGTTTATTCCAACAGGGCAACGGTTTTCTTGGGCTTATCAAAGGCTCATAATTGTAACAAAACTAGCATGGACAGTTGGACACACAATAGTTAGTTAAGGAAAGGTGTAACAACTGCATTCTGCACTTTACTGACAGGGAATAAGGATAGCAGAAATATTCTGTGTCAATTCACTGCTCTTTGTATAACCATGAGGAGAGGGATAATGTGCATCCATACTGATATCTGGGACAATGTGAGAATTAATGATAACAGGGAGGCAAAGGTCTGTGCATCCACATTCCCTGGCACAGCATGTCAGACAGAGCCTGTGCTCCTGAGTTTTCCTCTCAAAGATGCACATCATGCACCTCAGTTGTAATAACTATAACTATTTTCTTTCTGTTCTGTAATGAGAAAAGAAATGAACACAGGATGATTTTTAGCCAGGCAGTTATGGGTGTTGTTTCATTCTCTTTAAAAGCTAACATAGTATGTTTAATTTAAGAAAAACTGTTGTTCAAGATCAATAAAATGTAAAATATTTAAAAAAGAAAAAAGGAAAGAATGTTGCTAGCAATAATTGGGGTTTTTTTTGAGCAGACACTTGAAAAATTTAGGAAAAGAAAGGATATATTTGAACCTAATTCATCACAGAACTAGTTCTTACTAGACTGAAACTATTGGGCAATTGATTTGGAGGATACTGGGGGAAATCTCAGTCAGTGAATCCTTTTGTATTGAATGAGCACATGAGTTTGGCTATGTGACACAGCAGACATGAGATCTAGCTTGGTAAGTTTACTGCTGTCTTTTCTTTTTTCCAAGTAATAGCTTGCCTCTGGTTAGAAATTTTTAAAAGTCCCAGTTTTGTCCTAATAGAGTTTCTGATAGCTACGGCTATGGTAAACAGACTGATAGAATATTTGAATTATTTGATTTATAGAATTACTGATTTTCTGTGAATTTTATGTAAATATTTCTCAGTAGCAATTGAGAAATTATATTTATTTTCCTGTGAATGACAATGCTTCTGTATTTCTGCCAAAATGCTAGGAAGGTACTAAATTAGTAATTTCTATAATCATTTATTCTGTAGAGCCTTAGTGATTAAAGTGACTTTACTTTAACCTAAAGAAAGAAGGAAAAATAAATAACTTCAATCAACTGTCAAGAGTGTGACAAGCCAGTGGAAAGTGGCAGAAGATGGTTTATGATAATTTAATTATAGAAAGAAAATCCCATCTTATACTGAGCTAATTGATGAAAGGGAAGTCAAAGAGAACTTTAAAGAAAAAGTAACTAAAACACCCCCCCCCCACCACTCCTTCCCAATTTTAGTTCAGTTCTATGATTGTTGTCCTGCCTATTTTGAGTGTTCCTGGTGCAATCTGGGCAACACAGACAAAGTGAGAATTTATAACCAAATTCAATGTGGGGCACACTTTGGCTGCTGTCATTGGCAGCAACAAGCAACTACCTCTGTTCTTTCCAGGCATCACATCTAATATTGCTGATGGGACATTGTTTGATTACATTTAATGATTTTTTTTTAAAGTTTCTCTCTGATAATAGATAATCCACATGCAACTGTGTTGATAGCTGGTGTGTATGATTGCTTCTCAGGCCCTGTATCTATCAGCTGGACATACATCACATGTTTTCTATGGGGGCTGGCTCAGTTGTTAGAAATGAAAGTGAAGCTCTTTGTTGCCTTTTGTATTCAGTTTGTTTTGCAGCAGTGTCATGGGTGTTGTTCAGATTTATGGGAGACTGCCTAGACTACACAACTGCCACTGCAAGCAGCAAAAGTCACACTCTATTCAGTTCATTTTGAATTAGAATCATCTCTTACCCCTCTACAGTGATTTTAATAACTCCCATATTTTTCCACTATAGACTCACATAAAGGGCTTGTTATTTTTTAAAAGATAAATACATGTTCTTCTACCTGGACCTGACAAATCTATTAGCCAAACCTTCCATTAACAGAAGAAAGAGCTTCCTTTATTTTGCACAGGTTCTTTCCTAACCTTTAAGGTAATTAGCTGTAATTATGCTTCTGTGTAATGACAGGGCTGATATTCTAAGTATTCTGAATTTTAACTTTGAGCAGCACTTACTCTAATTTCTGTGGTGCTGTGCAGACCTGAGGTAGTGCTCTGTATTGTAGCCACCTTTGGGGTTACATTTGTTGAAATACGGGGAGAATTATTCCTTAAAATGGATGTTCATTTTGTCCTAAGAATAGATCTTAGTCTCTCAGCTTTATTGCTTCTTTTATTAGCAGCTTTCAAATTTACTTAATCCTGGACAAGGGCTTTTGGGGAATGGAAGTAGGGATTTTTTTGGCATTTATTAACAAACCTAGTACTCTTACACTGGCATAACATTATTTTTGGGGACAGGCTCTGTTTGACATGTTTTGTAGCTGCCATCCTATCTTGACAGAATTCTTCAAGACAAGTAGAATAATTGGGTAACATAAAAGGTTTGCAATTGTTTGTACAACCTCTGCCATAGTGGTGCATTTTATAAAACTGTCCTGAGAGATCCTTAGCCACCCTTGTCATCTGAACTTTGCTAGGCTGCCACACCTAACTGACTGTAATTTTCATATCAAAATATTTTTACATATATTTCCTAGTATATCAGACTGAACTTCAGAACATGCTGGAAGCATCCCAGAAATCATAAGAGAGCTCACAAGGGCAGGGCAGTATTTTTTACAGTGCTTCAGTATGTTTGCAGTTCCAACTGGAATTGAGTGAAAATGAAGTAACAATGAATTTGTCAAAAGTTCTGACTTTTTGATTTAGTTTTAATTGTTCTTTATCTGTTAGAGTCTATTCAGTGATTTGCAGAATGGTCTGTGTTTCCTTCACAAATGCAGAATAATTCATTTATTCCCAATAGAGTTGTCTGAGCTCAGCTTTTCCTGGCAAATTTAGATAATAAAGTGTTAAGTGAAATATGAAATATTTGTCTGAAATACATGTGGAAAAGAAATATAACTTAAATATTTCCCTTCAAATTCTAGATAGAATTAAATTATTCCTTCTTATTAGAGGAGGAGGGGAGAATAGGAGGACTATAAACACGCCATGAGAAAATGAACTTCTAGTCCACATTCACTTATCTCTTTTGTCCCTGACATAAAGTTGAGAGAGACAATTCTTGTATTAGGTCAGAAGTTCTGATCATCCATTTATATTTCTTCTATTCTGAAGTCCAGGTAGAAACAGTATAGTCCATAGTTGGTTCATCATTTTTTAAAGGCACAGTATTGCCTACTGTAATAAAGAAGAGTCCCCAGGCCAGTGCCTGCTGGGTCTGGAATGGAAGCTGAATGGGGAAAACTATGAAAAAATCTTCCTAGATTCCTCATTCTTTTTCTCGAATAGGTTTTTATGAATAAAACCTAAGAACTGTTTGAGTCATAATCTTGCAATAGTTCTGTTTGGGCCGTGTATTCCTCTGGACACAGAGCATGTTCCATGGTGTGTCTGCAGTGCAAAATCCTCTCAAAGGACAGGGACGGCCTAGGGTGAGGTGTGGGACAGCAGCAGCCACCAGCTTCTACTGATTCCTTTTCTCCTTCAGTCAGAGAGCTGCTATGTTCTGTTGAGCAGAGTTTGGCAATAAACCATACAAAGTTTACTGTAGCATCTCAGCCTAGAGTAGAGAGCTGTTCCCTGGCACTGGAGCACCTAAACCTCCCAGGCAGCAGATTAGAGTTGAGTCAGCCTCCTTCATCTTGTGCTTGGCTCTGCAGGATGGGGATGTGTCAGCAAACAGAGACTTTGGCCAGCGTGCAGGGAACATGCCCGGACAGCCGGGCACACTTTGCATTTCCAATGGCTGAGGTGTAGGTGTGCAAACACTGCTTCCATTACAGCAGCAGGCCTGGCCCGCCTCCTTCCTTCCCACGCCTACGAGGCTTGTGACTTAACTGCTGGTGTGCTTTGCTCTGTGCAGCAGGGAAAGATAACTCTGTCTGGAGGCAGAAATTAAAAGTCAGTGTAGCTTTGAGATATGTGTAAGAGCCTTTATGAGTTTAAATCCTGCTGCTGCTGCATTAGTTTGGGACTAGACATGCCCAGGGCATGTTCTCTGAACATCATTCGTTTGAATAAGAGGCTGTCGTGGTTGTACGTGTGATAATAAAAGTGAGTATTTAGGAAAGATGTTGCTGACTCATAGACCTGTCAGATAAAAGCAGTATTCAGAGAGGACACAATAGTTGACCTTTTGTCAGCTTGAATATAAAGTTAACTTTCAGTAGGACTGTGCAGATTGTACTGAAAAGGAAGGCAGAGTATCTTGTGGAGAAAGAAATATGAAGTCTGTAGACAGAGACAAGCTTTAAGTGACCTCTGGATTTCTGATAAAACTATTGCTCAGCAAGTAAGGAGTTTGTTTGGAGGATTCTCTATTTGTATTGTTCTGTTTGTCCTTTAATCTAACTGCAAATTCTAAAAATTGTGGCTAAAATGTGTTAGTACACAGAGCAATTTGACACACTGCACAGAAACTGTTAGCTGAGGCCCATAGTGTCTGTGGTGGAGGGGAAAACAACACCTGTCCCAAGAAGAGAAAGAGAACTGGAATCTGAGTCAGTGTTATTGCAAAATGAGAGAATAAACATCTTTTCAAACACCAAACCTTATGGAAGATGCCTAAAATTTGCCTAGGTGGTTCTAAAAGCTGTTTTGCAACAGATTAATTAAAGCAGACAAGTTTCATAGAGTCACAGAATATGCTGAGTTGGAAGGGACCCATCAGGATCATTGAGTCGAACTTCTGGCCCTGCAGGGGACTTCCAAGAACCTCACCATGTCCCTGAGAGCATTGTCCAAGTGCTTCTTGAACTCAGGCTTGGTATATATTTTTTTCTCTCTCCTTTTTTTCTTTTTTTTTTTTTGCTACGGAGGCAAACTATTTAACAGGTTCTGATGTTTCAGACAGCCATTATGACAGGATGAAATACTTCTCTGTATTTAATTACCAAGTTTTTAATTTGAATTTTTCAGGAGACTGGTTGAGTAGAGTCTGCAAAATTGTCAGGCAAAGGAATCTTCTAAAAATAAAATGTTGTTAGGAAGATACTCAGTGTGCAGAAGATGAAGGAATTTATAAATAGATTTGGGAAGAATTGAGCTCATTATAAAATAAATCGAAGATAGATTTTTTAGGCATATGGCCATGTCTCAAAGTTATTTTAAAGGAGCCTAAATTTCTACTGTGGAGACTTTGTCTCATTCTTTCTCTGGCACCAGGTATTCTCCAGCCCCAGAATGAAAGGCAATGCTAGGAGAGAGCCTGTGTGGCAGGAAGCAGGCACAGAGCTGCCTACAGCAGCAATCAAGGGATCTCATTATTAATGAGCTTTTATCTCCTCCCACCTCCTTTTTGTTATTGGGTTTTTTTTGTGGTGATGTTTTTTTTGTTAATCCAAAGTGTCACAAGTAGCCTCCCTGGAAAGAAAAGTGCATCCATCAGTGGGAGTGGCTCCCAGGAGCCTGTTGGCTGCTTTGTGGTTCAGAGCAGGAAGGTTTTGCAATGCAAGCTGGTGTGGGAACAAGGAGTAGCAAAGAGAGGGAGTCAGTGTGAAACCATTCGGTTTTGTGAGAGCTCTGCTTCTGAGCTAATGCTACATTTACTCAAACAAGAGTTTACCTTCAAGGAGATGGAGGGCATTCTTTATAAAATTTTTTCCAGATGTACTACCGAGGAAAAGAAAAAAGGAAACAAGCTGTACAAATTATTATTAGAGGAAAAAAAGGTTTTTCTGTTAATGATAGTTTCTCACAAAAATCTCACAATGCTATGTAATTGTATTGTATCCAATTAATTGCTGCTTATTATATGTTTCAGCCAAAGTGTAAAATTTGCTTAGACATTGTAAAAAACATTTTAAAAAAAGAACAAAATTATGTAGATTTGACATATCGTGCTTTTAAAAATGGAAGTCCTGCTCAGCCTGGCTGTTAGCTATTCATCTTAGCAATGAGACCATTTAAAGTTGCTTTTGAATGGAAATATATCTGGAAATAAAATTATTATCTGAATTTAATTGCATTATTCCAATTTCCATTCCAAGACCCATGATTTACTAATTCCTCATAATTGGAAAGATAAGCCTTATTCTTATGTTCCCAAGCCAATGAGATGATAAGAGAAAGTGCCTGGGCAGAGTTTGTCTGTGTCATGAGAGGAGAACTGAGGAATTTTGCTTCAATGAGAGTACAAGTGAGATGCAGCTATGGGAGGTTTTTGTTCAGCACCAGGATGAGTGAACTCACCAGGAGTGCTCTTTAAAGCAGCCCCCCATGTCCCCATGCTTTGGTTTGTACTGGGGAGTGATCTGGGCACACAAAGCAGGCTCCTCACAGCCTCATCCACACCAAAGCCTGTGCTTCCAGATGTAGCTGATGTGCTGCAGCTTCCCATGGATCCTCATCCCCAGAACGAGAGTAGAACCAGTCCAGAGTGATTCCCAGCACTCCCCTGCCACAGAGGCCTCTTGTGGCCTTACTTTGGTGTTTAACACCAAATGTCTCACTGCTCAGACCTGCTCTTATTGCACTGTAGGACATCTTGCAGTGACATGAGCTAAACGTGATGAACGATGTACTTATAATCTATAGCAAGATTAATAGCTGCCAGTGAAGCAGAAATAGTAGTTAGAGCAAATACAAAATATTTTAAAGAGGAAATAGTAGATTAAATAAAACACACTTCTGCTGTCTTTCTTATACACCATATTATTTTAGTATTTAAATTTATGCTCTCTTGGAAGCTGAGGGAGGCCATGGATTGAATATGAAATTCTTTGTTCTGTTTTCATATTTGGTCACAATACTGCATTGGAGTGTGCACCAAAGCAGAAAGAAAATGTGTTTTTATTAATTGAATATTGGGGCCTTTTTCTTGCTTATCTTATTTGAGGAATTTATTTTCAGTCTCAAGTGAGATATTTAATAAAAATTAGTTTTAAACCCAGTGAAGAAGTAAAAAACAAGAAGGAAATAAATCTCTTTAACTGCTTTCAAATTACTTTGTTGGCATGCCATTTTCTATTACTTTCATTCATGTTTTGCTACTGTATTGCAAGCAGCACTGACAGCCTGCCCTTACTTATTTTTTATTTGCAGTTCTATATGAGAACATGAATACATGAATATTTTATCTGATTACTTCACAAAGCAAGAAATTTCTCAGGGAATCGCATCATTTAGGAACTTGCTTGAGATATTGAGAGCATAGCTTGATTTCAGGGGCCTAATCTTCTTGTAATAATATGTTCAAGAATTGTCTTTCTGCTTTCTTACTGGTCACAAATGGAGATTGTGGGGAATGCCCATATTTTAAAAAACACCTGATTTTAGAAAACACCTAAATTTAAATCTCTTGAGCAAATCTCCTTTTGTCCCCTTCCTCTGATGGGATTATTTCCTTTCCAGGAACAAACTTGATAGAAATGTTGAAGTCACTGAAGTTTGGGTTACATATAATTTTTATGGGCTGGAGCTAACTTCCAAAAATCACTGAGCTTGAGCAGATCCGAAAAACCAGAGTGGTCACATAAGAATCATGAATGTAGACTTTTATGTAAAATTTTATCTATGTATTTTGAACGCTTTTCTCCTGAATGTGGAAAGATACCTTGTTAAGAAAAGATTGTTTTCATTTATCGAGTTTTTTGTATAACTCCTAATAGGGAAACTGAAAGTGATCAGAGAGAAACATTATTTTTGGTTTGAAAAGTAAGGAATTGGAACATTTGGTTTTAGTAATAGTGGAAACTGCAAACAATTCTTGCCCTTTAGAATCCTGCTTTCCATATTGTTCCATGATGAGTGTGATAATGATCACCACATTTCTTTGTATGGTGGCTCATCTGTAACTGATGCACACTAGATTACAATATGTGTCAATGCTGATGAAAACAGAAAACTGATTTTTCTAATAGAAAATGCCACAATATAATGTTAAGATTATATTCTTCTGATATAGGAGAGAGATTTTAAAGCATTATTTTAAATATGGCTATCTCAGCATTGTTTTCCTCAGTTTTTCATAGGTGGTAAAGAAGACAAGCTGGTTGTATATCTTGACATTAGAGATTAAGTATGAAAAGCAAACTCTGAAGTTCTTTAATTGTTTGTTTTCTATGTACTTTATAATCCCCTGGTTTTTACCATTGCTTTTACTCTGCTGACCCTCCCAGTTCACAAGGAGATGTGCTGGCTGCCTGGAAATGTCAGGTGAACACCAAAGTGTGCCCAAACAGATTCTTGTGGGGTCAGATTCCTCCTCTGAGATAACAGCTGTTGTACTAAAGTATATTTAATATCTTAAACATTTGAGCTGATAGATGCCAAAAGATACGGAAAAAGTTCAAAGATACAACAGCAACACATGGCTCTTAATTTAGTGAAAGTAATTCAAAGTAAATAATCCTTATTTCCAGAATCAAAACACTTACCAATGCCCATACACAACTTAGCTGAGTTTGGTTGCTTATAAATATGCATTGTAAATTTGATTATTTTCATTTTAAAGTTCTTCAGTGGGCAGGGTGGTACACATGCCTCCTAGTCCTGAGATACCAGAATCACAATCCCTCATGTCACAACAACAAATAAAGATTTTTGGTTTCAGTTCTCTAATTTTGCACAACTTTTTTGTTGAAACAGGCTGGAAACCATATATAATGTCTCCTAAAATAAACACTGCCCTCATTCTTTGAATGTATCCAGCTCCTATTTATTTAGTAAATAGAATCTCTACATGGATATCCAAAGTGTCCCAGATCCTGGTATACTATCAATGCTCAGCAACCTTTACTTGACTTTGCAACCTTATAAATGAGCCAGCTGGGTTAGAATCATCACAATGGGTTAGGAAATCATTCTCTTTTCCTTTCTGAGAGTTAACTATGAGTTAGTAATGCTTGTTTTTGTAGAGAGGTTTGTCTCTGTGAAGGAAAGTGATCCTGATACATTTGACATTCATTTTTGTCATAGTGTTTAAAACACTTGATTTTACTCAGATGTCCAGAGATTTACTTCCAGAATTCCTATTATCCTAATTAGTTCAGCAGAATGAAACTAGTCAATGCACTTCCAGGCAATTATTTCACCCTTCAACTGCTGGCATGTTACTAAAAAAAATAGATCATGCCATTTATGCATTCCCAGAAATACACCTTGTTAGCTGTGCCATAGAGTTAGGAAATCAAGTATCTAAGCAATGAAAATTCTACAAATGTGCATT
Source organism: Sturnus vulgaris (assembly GCF_052056855.1). NCBI lineage: Eukaryota > Metazoa > Chordata > Aves > Passeriformes > Sturnidae > Sturnus > Sturnus vulgaris. The sequence continues at coordinate 6,907,167 of NC_142255.1, forward strand.
GTTGAAAATTATGAAAAAAGACAGAGACTCTGTTGTCAGCATCATGTCTCAGTTTGTGGCACTTGCTTTTCAAGAAGTGGATAACACAAATAAAAAAGCAGTGACCCTGATTCATCTTCATAATGGTACTATCACTACTGACCAAGTGCAGGCCAGCATTTTGATGCTATTTGTGTATTTTTTTTTAGAGGAAATGCATTGCTGTCTTCAGTGTGACAAAGAAAATTATTCAAGAATGGGAAGAGGAGGCTAAAAAGGATTCCAGTTGTCACACTGAATACTCTCATTGTAGCTAGAGGTTCAGGGGTTTTTTGGTGTCTAATTGAAAGCAGAAGTAGTGATACAGATCACACTAAAATTGTGACCATTTTTGTTACCGATGCTTCAGAACTGTGGAGTTGTTCATTAAAATATTGAGTGCTACTTTAAGGAAAAGCCAAAGGGGCTGGCTGACCATTGCAGCCACAAAGCTGATGTGTTGTGTCACATGGGAGGGACTGATGCCCATCCCAGGGCCTTATTCCCAGCTCTGTGAGCTGACATTTGGCTGTATGAAAATGTGGGCCAGTGCATTGCCAAGTGGAGCTGGTGGGGAAGCTACAGCCTCTGTGACAGACACAAACTTGAGCCCAGCTCAGAGTGACACAGGCAGCCCCCAGTTTGGGTGATGCTGTCAGCTTTCAGCTGGTGGGTTGCATGTCCAGTTACTGCAGAGCTGCCACTGGTCTGTCTGCACTGAGCTGGGCCTTGGAATTTTCTAAAGCAGTGTTTGTTCTGTGTTTCTCACTCTCTGATTTTCACTTTGCAAGGAAGGGTAGTTGGAGACACACCTTGTCTTTTAAGGCTTCCAAAAGGTATCCAGCTTCTTGCCATAGAGGACAGTGATTTGTTTTTGGAGGTGAATCGTTTAGGTTCCCACATAGGAAGTTCTGTGGGAAATATTTGCTATTTATTTTGGATGATATGTTATTCTTTTGGCTCCTGTTACAGTTTTGCTTAGTCTTTGTAGAAAATTTATCTCTAAAGGTCATACTGGCAGTAATTTCATAGACCCAAAATAGCTGATTTTAACACATTTCTTTCTCCCCTCTTTCAAATAAATCCAGCAACTGCTCTGAAGCAGTGCTTTTGACTGAGAGCTATTGCCAGGTTTTCCTGTTATGACACTTTGTTAGAAATGTGCCTAACATACAAAAGTGATGGCTCACTGGGCTTTCATCACTTAGCCACTGTCACAATTAGGATCAGTGTTTTATTTGGAGCTCAGTGATTCAGTTCAAATCTCTCTAATTCTTAGGGGAGGCTGCTCACAAGGGCAAAAATTCAGTTTTCATACAGACTTGTCTTCAAAGTCCTACATAAAACACTACCTTAAAAGAACAGCACTGTAACTGTGAGGTATGAATTGTCTGTAACCTGGTAGAAAGGTAAAATATAGCACCACTACATTAAGTAAGACCAGATGTTTTCCTTTTCTGACTAAGAGTCTGTTTAGACATTTGTAGAATTTCTTTGTTTTGAGCCAATTTCATCATCTCTCTCCTTCTGTAGATCATTTGGTACACGGATCAGATACAATTTTATCAAAGGCCTATTCACAGGCAATAGAGCAGTCTCGTGTTTCTAAAGAGGAGCAAGTTCTCTGATTTGATGTGAGCAAATTCTGCACCATATTGAGTGCCCTTTGGCTGCAGGTGAAGAATTCAACAGCTTGTGGGAGTCCTAATTAGTGCTAATAATAACTTCAATGACCTGCCTTGGCTTTAAAATGCCTGACAGAAATTGCCCTGTCCTTGAAGGACAGAGATTTTGCTTCTGTGTGCGTCTGATTAGGGATGCTCATGCCTACATGTTTCTGTGTTTAGTGATCACACACGATTACCAACTGAGTGCTTGTGTGTGAATAAAAAAGAAGTGGGTGGTGTTGGGGAATCAAGAGGAAAAAAAGGCAAAGAGACCTCCCAAAAATACTACACCAAAATTCCGTTATTAAAGGGATTTCTCTTCTTGTCTAAATAGCCGTATTAAAACTAGAAATAGTAATAGGAAAGCATTCGATTAGGAAGTATTATTCAAAATTAAACCTTGTCTCTCTGATTTTGGTACTTTTTCTGTGGTTACTCTGCTGAAATATGTATGGAGGGTGTGAGGAAAATGAAAGCAGTAATTTGAGCAAGTACACAAAATCTCCAAAGTATGAAATTTTTATTTCATCTGGATAATAGGTGGCTGATAGTGCAGAAAACAATTGTATTTTCAAGGATATTTCCCTAGACCTTTCTAATATAAATTTTATTAATTCTAGCCAGAAAAATTAATTACTTAATGAGCTGGAATGACAAATTATGGGGTTTTCTGATTTCCCTTTCTTTTGCTAAAGTTATTTTTGAAAATCAGTTAAATTCGAGGAGAGGAAAGGTCTTTAAAATACTAATAGGGGCTTAACTGGATAATAAAAACACTGGTATGGTAGCAATTTATTTATTTTTTAAATTGAGGATAAAAATTTAAAGTTTAAAAAAATGTGACTCAGTGTTTAGCTCCTGACTAGACATTTGGCTTCAGTAGTGCCCAAGCAACTGAGCAAACTTCTTCCTGATCTTGGGCCACCCACTCACTCCTGACCTCCTGTAGTCCCTTCATTGCCCCAGCACAACTGGTCTCTTCTTGCTGAGTCACCAAGATCAGGGAGCTTGTCCTGCTAAAAAGTAGGATGACCAAGAAAAAATAGCATTGTTTTTCAACTGGATCAGTTTCCAAGCTGATTGGCTACAAGAGGAATTGCAGGATCACTGTATGACTCCAGGGAGCTGGGCTGGCACAGGGGAGAGCCCTCTGATGTAGGGCAGCAGTGGCCAGAGGCAAGGCCTGTTTAAGTTGGTGATGTCACCAGTTGGGTCAGGAACTACAGTCCTTCCCTTTACATTAAGATGTCTAACATCACTGGACACTGGTGAAGTGCAAAGCACAAAAAGTCAAGTATTTGAGGCCTTCCTTTCCCCCAGAGCTGCAAAGGTGCAGAATGTATTTGGTCTCATTTTGGTTACTGTTAAAGAGTATCCTAGAAATCAAAGAGCAAAGGATATTCACATTTGATTGCCTTATTACAGTCAATTAAGCTTACTCAGGATCACAGATGTGTATTGAGGGACTAACATGCTGCACAGCAAGAGGGAAAATACTGGTTTACTGCATTTTCTAACTACCCACACCATCCCAGAGAGTGCAATATACAATCAGTGTGGAAATACCCAAGGCAGTGTCAGCTCACAGAAGGTCTTTGGGGAAAGCTACTACATTTTTATGAAATGAAGGGATATCTGAAACAAGCAGTCTTCCACCTGGAAATTCTAGGGATCCAGAGTGTTCTGTAGTACAACAATGAAGTTGTGTGGCTGTGTTGACTTTGAAAGACAGAAACACAGGTAGCCAGCAGCTGAATTGTGACTTAAAGTAGGTTACAGAAGAGCTGTAAAAGATCCTTCAATCACTTGTTATAGACACAAGATTAATCTGCTTGGATTGCTCTGGACTTGTTCCAGAATATCTGAAAGGGAGATCAGAAGCAATGAAGTACTTAGTTTGCAGGGTACTAAGTGCTGCTCTGATGCCTGTGTTGTGAGAAATCCTTCTCAGCTCAGAGTACCCAGGCCCTGAGCAGATGTCTGAGAATTTGGTTCCCTTCTGCACATCAGAATTATCATATTCAAAGTATCCAAAGTGGGTTTTTTTTCTAAAGCCAGTTTAAGAACTAGCATTGATACTTCATAGATTGAAAATAACTAATGATTTAAATATTTTTGATAGGTTCATAAATATCTTCAGCTCTTTGATGGTATTCAGAGGAGTAACATTTTATTGAAATGAATAGAAAGAGCCATGTTAAGGCCAAGTTATCATCAGTGGAATTAATTGACTAGCACTTGATGTTCTGTAAAGTTGAATATTTTAAATTAATATACACAATCTTTATAACCTAGAATAGAAAGATAGAAAGGGGCATGGGATCATAAGAGAAATCCTAATCCAGGGTGTAACTCCTATGAATTTACTAAAATTCCAGAGGTGGCTTTGGGAGAAGGGATGTGCAAAAATTCCTCTTGGATGGAATAGTACATCATACTCCTGGTTTTATTTTTATTCTCTAAGAATCTCAGTGGTAGTTGTGCTAATTTCTGCTACCTAAAATTCCAGATAGAGCACAATGTATTCAGTAACTCTTCCCATTGCCACTTCCTGTGAGCTATGATTTAGGGAGATTAAAATGGCAAGCAGCACAAGTGTCTCCTCTGGGAGCTGGATCAAAGACTGGAAGTTTGCTCCAGTTCCAAATCTCCATTACATTCTTTAGGGTGACACTGACACTACCAAGCCAGAAGGTGCTGAGGGACACATTTCTTGGCTGAATTTTCTTACAAAGCTGCAGTTCCTTTAAATTAACATATTAAAGGAAAAGATCCCATTATAGTCGCAGAGCATGTGAGAAGAGACTAAGGCTATTTAATGGCATACATCAGGATCATGCTGAACTCCTCTCTCTAGGAAACCGTGTGGAGATTGCTCTTGGGATGGAGGTAGAGTTCTGACAGAGAGGGAAGGCACATTAAGTTTTGGGGAAGAATGAATCCTGAAGATATCCATGCCCTAAGAAACATGTGGAACCCTCACAGTGTTCTGTGGAGCACACTGCTGTCCTGCTGTAGGATGGAGACTGAAGTGGAGTAAGCAAAATCTCACGTTCAGCACACATCCTGTGTATTTCACTGTGTTTGAAATGCTGTTGCCTTACTGGCTAGAGGAATGCTTTCAGGGGTTCTTTTTTCTCTGCCTCCCTTGGTGTGCCTGGAGAGCAGTAGGTACAGGTCAGCTGGAACAGGGGGAATTGTCTTTGTGGTGCAGGCCCAGCTGCTCTCACTGCTCCATTGCAGAGCTCTGCAGTCAGCCATGGGGCCTGGGGATAGTGAGGCACCCACTGCCCAGCTGGAGCAGAGATCCCTGAATTGCATTGTAGCTGTCAATGAAAACCAGAAGAGTAACTTCAGTACTGCTCACTGAAATGTTTTCTGTGGGAACCTTTTCAGAGCTTTATTGGGATTTCTGATAAAAACACCTCATTAATACCTCAGCTTTCATGACCAATTGATGCTATCTACTAAGAAAACAATGATTTATGATATTTCTTACAAAAAACTGTTCCCAATTAAAGGAACAAGCTCTACTTTCTTTTCCTGGGTAAGCAGAAGGTAAGCATGATGGATAGAGACCACAGTAGATTTTCAGATGATGTGCCAGCTGGCTTTCTGTGTAGTTTCTAGTGCTGCAGAGATCCACTCACTAATGCTTTATGCTGGTAGCTGTGGTTTTTATATTTGAGTATTCTCCATTCTCTTCTTTCTTTTAGGTCTAGACTCTAATTCTACAGTCCACTCTGCTCATTTCTATACTGACAGAAGAGCAGACCAGAGAATTAACTGTAATCTAGTCACAGTTCCCTCCATTTGCTCTGTTTCTTGAAAATACACAGAAACTGCTTTGGAGTTTCAAGTGTTCGGAAAAGACTCCATTTGTCTCCTGGTTGCAGTTGGTCCTTAACTTGAAAAGCAGATTTGGGGAATCCTGCACAGATATAGTCTGTGAAAGTCTTGTGCTTGAGGGTGAACCTCTGCTCTGGGTCATGCTTCATCCAGCTTATTCTCATTTGCATAAACGCATTAAATGCAATTAGGGCTGTCAGGTTTCCTTGTAGTTTAGCTAAGCATTGTGGTGTAGGTGGCAATTTATATGTTGTCATAGACAAGTTATTTTAGTCAGGATCAGTTATGAAATTGTTTAGATATTTGAAAGGTCATAAAGGTGCTGGCTCTAGTGACTCAGAGAAGAGTGATACTGAAGCATTAATAGGGACTGGAATCTAGGATGAGACATTAAAAAGGAGTTCAAGTAGATACCAAGGACTTGATCCAATACCTCTAGGAGGTTTTGGGGTATTTTTACATAATATAATTCAATAGGAAAGATGAAGAGTTTACAGAGATGTATTTGACACTATAAACTGGAAGTTAATTCATTTCCACGTGTCCTTAAAGCACTGCTAATTCATATTGTTATTTCTTCCTCACGGTTCAGGCACTGAAAGTAATACTCTGCTTCAGTAAATAGTAATCAGTTTCAGAAATGCAGTAGCTCTCATGTCTTTCTGAAAAGAATTATAAGGGCTTTTAACAGTATCCAGCATTCTTATATATAATTAAACTTTTAAAACACTTTTTTGAAGATTATAAGCTCTCTGGTTAAAGAATTACCTGGATAATACCATCCAAAAGATTTTTTTTATAGTGAATAAAAAATTGCCCAAACATTTCCTCCTCAAAAAGAAAATCAGAGTTTCTTCCATGTCCCTTCCCTTCCTAGTGTCAAACCCTAAAAAGCAAACTTTGAAGGCATTTGCACTGTCATCCTAAGTCAAAAGTACAAGTGACATAAATATGAAAACTAGCGGTACTATTTCACCACAACATAACACACACGAAAAAAGGAAATATAACAAACCAAAATACTAGCCTCTTCAGTATGAATATAATTTTCTAACACCTTTTTTTTTGTCAGAACATCCACATAATTTAATTATTTGTATTTTTCTAACAACTCATAGAATTCCAGTCAAAGGTAAGTAAGTTCTGGACAAGTTTCAGTCTCAAGACATGATATAAGACATGATTACCTGGACAGTGATTTGCCTGGTAAATAAATTAGAATGTATTTTGATAGTATATTTATTTATTTATTAAAATACTTATATATCTATATATATCTATATATACTTATATATATATCTACATCTATATCTATATCTGTATATTAGTACAACTAAGGAACACACGTACACACCACTGCCACATCAATTTGACAGAATTTCTAATCTGAGTGACTTTTGGAAGTGCAGACTGGCAAACATGGAGTTAAACCTTGATTGATGTCCTCCAACATCCATTATGACCCATTGCTGCTGAAAGGGAGAAGAGTGGTGCTTGAAAGAGTAAGTAAATTCCTTACTCTGACACTCTAGATTACTTTGAGCCTGACATGTGTAAAGTAGAGCACAAGTGATCTAGTATAGCCAAGATTTTAAAATGAAAAATGTCCTCTCAACAGCGTTTCTATCTAATGGTTTACAATGTTAGCATTAAGATATGGGAGAACATGCCAGTGTAGCAGAATTTTAGGGCAGTTTGTCAACTCCAGACACAAAGCAAAATCAAACACATGTGTATGTTTTTATTTTTGTGCTTAGACCTGCTCTGTCATCATCTCCTCCATGGTTCAGTGCCTCCCTCTGTAAGCAATATACAAATTTAGAAAATGCTTTTCAGATCAAATACTTCAAAACAGCAGAAGTTCCAAGGTTTGTCTTATGAAATTTGTGTTTTCAGATTGGACATGCTGGCTTCATTCCAGAGAGCATTATGTGTATAAACACCTTGTTTCCTCATATTCAGTATTTCTACATCTCTTTTTTTTTTGTCATTTGTTGCACTTGGAATGACACCAGGAATTCTGGAGGCCAAATAGAAGCCCAAATATAAACAGTATTTTTGATAAAGATTCAAAAGATTTTACTGGACTGGGCAAGCAAACCAGAGAATGTCTGTAATTTTAGGCAGCAATTCCTGTTTGTGCAACCATCTTGCTTTAGAAGCATTTCAGCGCCATCAAAAGCTTTTGTTGGCTGACTATAATAATGGGTATGTGGAAGAGTGTGCAATCCTATGCAGTTAATGCTTTCTGAGAATATTAGCAACTGTAACAATTTTTTTAAATATTGAAAGGAACAAACAAGAAAAAGTTATCATAGTAATATAACTTTAAATCCCGTATATTTTTCTAGAAGAAAGGCTACAAAGTGTGAAAGAGGTAATTTTAACTTGGAGCATAGACATTTAACTTTTTTTTTTTTTTTGCAAGACTCATAATTCACATTTGGCCTATGGCCAAAGCAGTGAACTTTATCACCCAGTCTTGGCATGTACAGATAGATGGTCCCTTCTGTCTCTTTTGCCAGTTATTGCTCATGTTGCCAGGAAATCTTAATCATGCTGCTTGGAAGTGGCTGCTGGCCCATCCACCTGCTGCCAAGCTATTCCACTGTGTAAGGAGTCCGACTCAGCCTCAGCAAACAGACTCTTAGCTCCATCTAACATAGGAAAAAAGGTCACTGTGCTAAGGCCACCCAAGGGGACCATATGGTGGTAGGACTTACATCATCACTATTGCATTGCTGTTTATGCAAACCTATTAATAACCCTGAAAATTCACATGGACTTGCCATAACTAGGTTTTCTAAAAGGAAATGTGTAATATAAACCTAGAGTGGACCACAGAATAAGAAGAAAAATGTTCTCTTTAATAATGAGTCATAGAATGGTTAGGGTTGGAAGAGAGCTTAAAGATCATCTAGTTCCAACCCTCCTGCCATGGTCAGGGATGGCTCTCATAGGTCAGGCTGCCCAGGGCCCCATCCAACCTGGTCTTGAACTCTTCCAGGGATCAGGCAGCCTCAACTAGACAACATCTTCCAGTGCTTCACCATCCTCTGAGTAAAGAATTTATTCCTATATCTAATGTAAAAGTACCCTTTTTCAGTGTAAAACCACTTGCTCCTTGTCACTATCTGCCTATATAAAAGGTTCCTCTCCCTCTATTTTATAAGCCCTCTTAAGGCACTGAAAGACTGAATGAAGTCTCCCTGGAGCTCTCTCCAGGGTAAACAGCCCCAACTCTCTCAGCCTGTCTTCATAGAAGAGGTGCTCCAGCCCTCTGATCATCTTTGTGGCCTCTGGAGCCACCTTAACAGGTCCACATCTTCCCTGTGCTGAGGATCCCAGAGCTTGATGCAGTATGTTTTTATTGATATTAATTTTCCACTGAAACTATGTATTTGTATTTAAAACTTTTAAATTCTAGCCTTCTCTAGTTTGAGAAGAAGGAAGACAACCAGTTAAGCAGTTAGATTCCAGTGCCACATTACCAAGAACTCTTCTGTATGTTCAGGTTTTTCTTGTGTCATATGCAAGCACTATTCAGACAGCAATAGTCAGAAGAATATAATGCTCAAGTCATATGAATTGCAATCCACTGGTGATTTTAGGCTCCTCATTAAGATGTTCCATCACTTGCTTTTGTAGAAATATTGAAAGTTGTTTCGTGCATGGATAGTTCCTTTGTCAGTTGGGTTTCTGTTATTGTCTCTCTTCATGGGAAAAGCAAAGGGCCTTCTGTTGGTTAAACTATGATTCTATTTTGCATCCTGTAGTGAAAAATTATGTCTGAAATTCTATTAATAGATTTTTCCAGATGACAAACGGAAAAATAACTGGTTTAGATCATAGAAATTTAGGTGGAATTCTAAGACTTTTGGGAGCAATGCAAATCTTAAACACAGCCAGTCAGAAAATGGCAGCAAATGGTTTTGCAGAACTTTTCCTGATAATATCATACCATAGATCATTAGTGTAACTGGTATCTGCACTTTCAAATTCCAGGACTTCACAGACCCTTATTTTTGTATGTCACAAAATTTAGCTCCTGAATCCCTGTTTAAGTGATCTAACTAGATTTAAACTTCAGAAGTGATCAATAAGTCCATTGAAGTAAATAAGAAATATTAACAGTTTTTAGACTTGTTTCTATGGGCTAACTTTAGTTCTCTATCTCTACAGTTTGAATGGCTTTTGAATCTTCTCTGCTTTTTGTGTTTCTAATAGTTTCTCCGCTTCGGGTAGAAATTATTATTTTGGTAGTTTTTTGGGTATACCCCACACACTGCATTTTGTTGGGGTATTTTGTATAGTCTTTGATATATATTTCCTATTTCAAGTATCTCTTGCATCTGTAATCCTCTTGGGCAATAAAGAACACATAACAACTATTCAGATTTTTATATAATCCATTCCTGTGGCCTGTGTGTAATACTAAGGTGATGATAGCACTGCAGTACTTAAAACAGCAGAATTGGATGACAGCTGTTACCTTCTCTTTTGGGCAAAAAAGTGCAGCTCAACTGCCAGCTGTGAGACTGTCAAGTAAGAAGTGTCAGCTCAAGAGCATGCATTTTCATGTCAACTACTGTTTAACTCTGCTCTGCACAATTAAGTGGAATAATGGAAAATATTCCCACCTACTTTTATGTTTACAGGAGAAGAATCAAAATAAATAAGAGCTTATGTATTGTTATGAAGAACCAAAACAAATAAGAGCTTATGTATTTTTCACATGCTTGTAGAAAGAATCATCTTGGCTCAGTTTCAGTGATGTTATTTTTAGGTGCTTATTTCTCATTCTGGGCTTCTGCTTTTAGATAATGAACCTTTGCCAAAAATGCCAAACTTCTTTCCTGCTATATAAATGTACAAGAAAATCATGGCATTTCAGAAATCCTCTGTGTTTTTTTAAGAATAACCCTGTGTGTGTTTTAAATTTGGTGTTGTCTTTACTTAGTAATGCAATCCATCTTATTCTACATAATTAAGTATAAAATAAGAACCTAGATTATATATTTTTGTACATAACTTGATCAAAAATATTTACATACACTCATCTAAATTGATTTACCTGCTGCATTCTAATTCCTGTAAGTTCGGATTTTTAAATGTGATTTCTTTTACTGTGTAGGTGGATACAATGATGCAGGAAAAAAATTGAAGCAGTTGTTTATTTTCTGGATACAAATGAATGAGTAGGACTTTTACACAGTGGTTGTTCTTCTAGAGAATGGCTCTCTCATAGGTAATTGCTTGTGCTAGAATTATGTACCAGACACTCATCCCTGAGGAAGCTTTGCACTCCTGATAGTTGTGCTGTTCTATGCTCCAGTTCCTGCTAAAACAAGAAAAGGCACGCTCCAAGGCAGAAGGATATCCAGGTAAAACAGATACAGTGCTCACACAAAGCTGTCTCAACCTGACAGCGTTAAAAGGCCTCTTATGCAGAGCTAAAAGCTTTGCTCCCTTCCTCAGTGTGAGGTAATGCCTTACTGTCATTTGCATCTGCATTGTGGCAAACGAATCTGCCTCACTGAGAAGTGAAGTGAGGAAAAAGACTCCCTGAGGTTACCAGGTGCAGCCAACACACAGAGAACAAGCAGAGCTTTGCTGACAAGTCAAATGGTTACACAAATAAGGCAAGGTTTTGACAACTGGGAGTTACATTATCTTCTGGCCAAGGTTGGTGTGGCTGAGGTTGGATTGGAGAAGGATACCAAGGGAGTGAAAGATGCAGAAATACACATTGATGCAAATGGACAGTTGGAATTGGACTGATTTAAAAGTGACAAGAGATGAGGGTCTTAGTTCAACACAATGGAATACCAGAGTCTTTAGCCTTGTAACTACCCCCTGTAGCAGACCTAGTTAGGCTGTGGGGAGCCTCTGGAAGAAAATGTAGTAGATTTTTTTTCATTTTTAAAAATAAACCTTCTCTGCTTCTGAAATCAGTCTCTTGCTTCAACGTACTGGAAGCTGAGCATATCTGCTAGTGCCAATATGATATGTGACCTGTTTGTGGCCCACGAGTAAGGTTTTAAACTGCAGAAGCAATGAGCAAACAAGTGAAGTCCATGACACAGGAGTCCTAGGTCATGAGGGGAAAGGGCGATGGAGAGAGTGAAGTGACTGACCTTGCTATAAATGGTGCCACAGGTCGGGGGGTAGGAGGACGTGAGCTGCACAGGCAGGACCTGTGGCTGTGAAAGAACGAGGGGACAGTGACTTCCCCCTCTCTGCCTTGTGAATCTATGGGGACCTAAACTTTGACCACACAGTGGAATCTCAATAGATCTCAGCAAAGATGATGGGAGAAGCCTCAGAATAAACTTACTGCTCTTATTTTAGGTTCTCTCAAAAATACAGAACTGGTCAATGTTTCTAAATAGCTTTCTAAGGTTCAGCGACTGTGAAGGATGTGCAGCCTTCTCTGGTAAACCAGGTCAAAGTTATGGCGTTAATTGAAGTTTCTCACAGTGTTTTAATTCAGAGATTTTATATTGTTCAAAGTTAAACCCAAGGGGAAATTTAATGTGCAGAATCAAAGAAAGGTGGTCCTGCCTCCTATAGATTGAAATCACAATGCCTATTGCATATAAAGCTTTTTTGTAGCAAATGGTTTCTAAAACTGTTAATATAAATTAAACAAAAGTACAAAACACAGCTGCAGTAAGGGGCCATACTTCTGTGAATGTGCATATCTTGCCAAGGAGAAAACTGCATTTATCCCCTCCAGACTTAGAGTATTAGAAATGCAGTTAGATAAAAAGGAAAACTAATGCTTGCTTTGTATACATCAATAATGAAGTCGAACATGGCATTGTCTTTGTCAATCACATCTGAGAGGTTTTAAGAAATGCAGTTGTTTGATGCCCTGTCTAACTCAACAGTCACACAGATACTGACATAATGTGCAGTGTCACAAATGCATAGAAAATGGCTGTAAAACTATGCCAGTGATAAAGACCCTTCACAGCACTGCTCAACAAAACCTAGCACAGATGTCTCTCTTTCACTCAAAGATATTCACCCACTTGAGATGAAAGGCAGTCTGCATTAGGCAACTCAGAAAATGAAAGCTTAAGCACTGTCAGGTAGCTGGAAACTTTGATTCCTAGTAGGAGACTAAATCTGTCACACAGAATAATTCCAGCCCAAGAAGATTATAGCATTTTAAATTCAGTGAATATTTTTAAGTTAAGACATTTTAAAATTAGCCTCATCAGAAATTTTGCTAAAGGTCATATTACCTTAATCCTGTAGTCTCAACATGTATGGGTTCCCCCTGGGAAATATTTGTGGTAATTATGAACAACTACATTTTCGGATAAATACAGACATAAATAAAGGCCATATTTTAGGGAACATAGCACTCAAATCCAACATCCTGGTGACCAGACAGTCAATAATACTAAAATTTTATAGCATAAAAATTTTTTTAAAGTTAAGGATCAGTATTTATATTTGATAGTATATTACCTTTTTTCTTTTCTTCATATGTATTTGCTGAGACGATGATACAAGAAAGCAATAGAAATGAAAGAAGTTGTAAACTTGTCATTTTTTCTTTCTTTGAATGAGAGTTCTGCTAAATTCTGCCAAGAGATGGGAAAAGGAAAGAATTAGCAATGCTTTGCAAGAAATTCTTTGCCCATTAATCATTAACTTTGATTTCTTCTGTCCCCTGCTCCGGTTTTTCCTTTTATGGAAGGGAAATTGGAATTTGCCTGTCTCCAGCCTCTTCATTTTAATTTTATGCTACTTGTGGCAGAAATAATATGGAGCTGGATCCTCTTACCTTGCTTAACAGTGCTCAGCTCTGAACACAGACTTGAGGACATTTGTTCTCTGAAACACTGCTAAAGGGCAGGGTAGCCAGCTTGAATTCAGCTAGTCAACAGCTCGCTCTGAGCACATTGCAAAATAAGGGCAAGAGCTGAAGGTTAATCTAAATATTTCATTAACACAGACAAATTCCAGCAAGGCAATCATCAAAATTTTACATATAGTAAACACTTCTCTTATTTCAGTGGTCCAGTCAGGACCAGATTTTGGATAATCACAAAGATTTTCCTTTCAAACTAAGTGAAAATTTTCAACACATAAGACATTTACTAATACAGCACAATTAACCAACATCTCTCTCCACTTCCAATAACAGAATCATAAGAAACTGTAGGTACTAAATGTAGGAGTCATTTGAAAGGAAAGGTTGCTACTAAATTAGTATTGTTTATACTGGAAATCAGAGCAGAATTTTAGTTACAGCACCGTGTGTACGTATGCAACAATGAGTAAGTACATATTGCAAAACCTGAGAGGACAAAAATTCCTCTTGGATAGGCAGCAGGGCTCACACCCAGCTGGATCTCCCACATGAGCAGGACACCATGGTGGCCTCTACCGTGGTAGCACCAGTCTGCAGCATCACAGTTTTGCCACACCAGTCAGTGGTGTTGAAAATGCTCTGGCTCATTTTAAAGGAACAAAGTGCCTGCTAGGATGTAGCCATGGCAGCACATGTGGGCTAATGCTGCAAACCTCCATGGCTACCTGCACACCTGAGCTAAGGTATAATTAGCCAGATAGGTGTATTGTACCTCACTTACATACTTTGCACCATTGTGGAATTTTCCTTAGAAATAGACACAGGAAGCTTTCTCCCACATTCTGAATCATTAAGAAGCCCTCATGCACAACAAGTGATAGTGTAAATTCTTTGCTAAACTTAGTTTTTTATGGATTTGATGTTAGTAATAGCAATTGAGACAATTTTTCAAGAACTCTAGTTCTGTGTCAAATTAAATGACTGAAACAGAGCTTATAAACTTGAAAAAGTATATTTTGAATATTCAGTGAACCCCAGATTTTTTATGAAGCTTATGTTAATTACTATATGTAGAACACATGAAATGATAGCCATACCATCTCAGTCTGAGGAATTTTTCATTTTTCTGTTGTTTTTATAATCAAGAACTATTTTAAACTGTCCCAGATAGGAGTGGAGAGGAGTCTGTACCACTGGAGGCTGCATGAAGGCAGGAGGAAAGTGCAGATCGCTTTCTTTCCTTGCTCATTCCAAGCAGTTGTGAGGCCAGGATACAGCAGACAGATGGAAAATGCTCAAACAATCTCTAAGGTCATACCAGTCACCGTAGCTGGCAGTGATCTTGGCACACTAAATCTGAAACACTGTCAAAACTGATTGATGTGTGTGTGAGAAAGTATGCTGAAAAAGAGGAAATACGGAAAAAGAGGTAATAAGATCAAAATTACTTTTGATAAATGAAAAATACTAATCACAGCAGTATTTTTAGTGAGCAAAAAAAAAGGAGACAGAAGAACTTGGACAAGAATTTAGGCTTTGATATTGGACAGGAAATGCTGTATTTTAGTGAAGTTAAGAATGGTGGAAATTACTGATGTGATTTAGCACAGCTTTGCAGTGAACTTAGAATAACGTTGGCTGAAGATTATGTGAAGATGACAGATCTGACTGACAGGTTCAATGGTGACACTAGGCACAGTAATCAAGAAAGTAGAGAGCATTTAGAGGAGAAAGACTGCAAGCTTCACTTTCTGCAGACAGAACTTTTTCTGGAACAAGGTGGTAGCTCTCTCAGGGACTGAACTGGCTGTTGGATCTTTGTGAAGAGATTGCCTCAAAATAAAATCTATAGGGATCAATGTTTAGATTTACTTCTCACTTTGGAACCCGTGTAGGAAGCCAGGATGACATTATGAGCATTCTGTGAAGGATTGCTTAAAGTGGTAAAAGGAAAACTGGGAAAAAAAAGGTGGAGGAACCTGCCTTGTTTTGGCAGGTTTCATTTTATTTGGCTATTCTGCATCAGTTATTGCTGATATTTATTTGCATTTCCAGTATTCATAGATTGTCAGCAATAATGGTGAGAACACTAAGCAGTGTTGTGGGAATAATTGTACAGCATTTGAATGAGAGGTTTCGCAGTGCATGTTGAGGATGAGTTTATGTAGCACTAAATTGCCTGCTATGGCACATTAGTCTGCAGAGAGCAGATGTGATTGTGTTCCAGAGGAAGGAGCTGCTCCCCACGGCCTCTACAGCATTGTCACACTGTGTGTTTTCAGAGTGTGGGTTTGGGTTTTTTTTCTTCTCCATTTGATTTACATGAGTATTTCCAATTACCTTTATTATCTGCTCATAAATAAAAGAATGGGTCTTCTGCAAATGTAATGATCATTAGAGGTAGGAATCTCCAGGTAAATAATTTTCCTGTGAATCCAAATATTGAAATTATAACCTTTGCCATTTCCAACATGTTTATCTGGTCGTTTGATAACTACTTTGCTTGATATGCTCTTAGATGGGTTAATTGCCATTTGTATTGTTATAGCATATACAATATTCTATGAATATATAATCGAAATTATTTTAGGAATTAGTTACCCTAATGCAAAAAGCATAACAAGGAGGAGTCTTTGGCACATTATGAGAATAGAAAAAGTGGAGCCAGGTATTTACCAGAAGCAACGTTGAAAAAGCTACTCAGAATTACTGGCAGCATGTTGCATCACTTATTAAAATGACCTTTTTTCAGCCACATTTGAATCTGCATGAGGTGTAGTGAGTGGGAGCTGCAATATTCCGGGTGAAAATCACTGCAGAAAAAAGGAGAATCCTCTAGGAAAATGAGGGTGCTCTGGGTCTTCATATTATTCCATTGTTTAATCATAAGAATGGTGCCAGAGTGAAACTCGATAGCCCTGAGACACTCCCAGCGCTCTGCCAGAGCCTTATGAGCTGTAAGGCTGCTCTGCTGCAGGCCTGCACCACTGGCAGTGACAGAATGTACAACACAGGTACTAGAAAATCAGGGAACAGACATCTCAGGAACTGTAAAGCAGGCTGGGAGGCTGATGTAAGAAAATGACACCTGGAATATGCCAGCTACACTGTGTCCTGATGTTACTTTCAAGAGTGAGTGGAAAGTTTATTCTTTAGAATTGGATATGTTTGTTACTCATGGTCTGGATAAAGGAAGTGGATAATTTGGTATTTGCAAAAATCTCGATTCTTAAAAAATGTCTGAAATCAAGTTGTTTAAATTTAAGGTGTAAATATGGTTATGGTTAAATATGTTGCTCTTAAAATTTAAAGGATCCATTTAAAAAAATTCTGTAGGTGTGATCTCTCTTTTCCATAACACCCAGTATTTGCTATTACTTCATTTTCCACACTGAAATCACTCATACCTACTGTAGTGATCTGGATTCCAAATTTAGAAATAGATATTCCAAACTGCTCTCTGTGAAACAGACAGAACACATGTTTTGTATTGCATGAAGGCTACTGCTTTGCCAACTTTATATGAAATAGAATCTTTTCTTAAACACACAGTGGCCAACCCCAAATTTGTAGCTTATGTCGATGTGTTTATATCTAGTTTGCATATACTGTAAGGGGGCTTGAAATCCTTCTCTCTTCTGCTGAGCTGCTACTTGTACAACATATACCCAGGAGGTAGACTCTCAATCACAGTCCCCATCTGCTTCCTGGCTAATGTTGCAGTTACAGTTAGACCTCTTGCACATATTCACATCTAAAGTAAAATTGATGGTTTCACTATTGGGAAGCAGTGTGTGACTAATGATGCATTGTACCGTGCAAGTTTTTGCTTGAATATATCTTTCTAATCAAGTTAAAGAAAGTAACACAGAGCAGAAATTTGTCAGCCTTACAGTCCTGCTTTTTTTCCTGAAACCACACTGTTAATCAAGATGCTTTTCAATCACCTGAAGACCAGTTATATTGTAGTACAAGATGTTCTTTCAGGTTTAGAAGAGATTTTATGGGCCAGAACTTCAGCTAGCATAAATTGGCTTCTGTGCAGCTCTAATGATTTTCACCAGCTGAGGATCCGCCCTGTGTTCCTATAATAACCCTAGCATCTGAAAAAAGATTCATGTGATGGTTATGCTAATATGTCTGAGGTTATAGAGCAAGAAAAATTTTATGTGGTTGAATTTTTAATGCGCTTTTTAAATCCAAAATTTATTCTGCCTGTTTTATCTTTTCTAGGATTTTTTAATATCAAATAACTCTGAAGAGACATTTTTAGATGGACTTTTGTGTGTAGATTCATGGTCTATGTCAAACATACAGCAGCTGCACATGAGTCTGAAACTTCCTTTACAGCAATAGCTATTGAGCCATCAGACTTTTCAGTATTAAATTCAAAATGAAATAATTGATCAGCAAACTTTGTTTTCTGATATGAAAGAAAACCATTCATTTGCCTGAGCATAGTGTTGTGAAATATGAATTTCTCCTGCAAGATGCATTTTCATACTCTGTAGCCTTAAGGTAGCCTTCTTCCATGACTCATCACCACGAGTATTATCTGACTTTCCTTGGAAGCACATTTGGAACTAGGAAAGGCATTCTTGCAATTTCAAGTTTTCCCACAAGTTTAGCAGATGTTGTATATATTGCCTTTCAATAGTTTTTGAAATGTGCTGCACTGAGTAATTCTTACTATAAACAGCTGTAAACAAAGAAGAGAACCCAAATACAATTGCCAAGCATAAATATAATTGTATAATGAGTGGGTCATCTGCTTCAAACTTTTAAAAAAGGCATTTTTAGTTTAGTTTGATATTTGTGGAGTGCTTTTCATAACAATGGAGTACTTGTTTAATTGCCTTAGAAGAATGCTGTTTCTTCTGGGCCTGTTTTTCTCATGTGCACACTGTGTTCATGTGGAGTATGAAAAGCTTGACAAATCAGAAGAGCATAGAACTGATAAACCAAATAAAAGGGCAGAGAAAATCCCAATACATCTGGTCTCCTATGCTCTTCCATTATGTGTAGAATATTGGGAGTTTGCATATTACCCCTGCCTTAAAACAGGTTAGGAGCTGCCCTACTCCCTGCCTCCTGTTACAATTAGATCTGTTCTTCAGCAGACAGGACTAAATCTTCTGCATGATGGTGCACTACTGGACGGGGTAGTGCAGCTGCAAACCTTTTATCCACATTCTGTTTTATTTTGGATATTCACTGTTGTCAGTGTCCTATTTCAGGGATGATCTGTAAAAGTTTGCATTGAATTTTTTATTGTTAAAGCATCTTTTACACAGAGCTGTAACACACTGGAAACCTTCCCCAGATCAGTACTGGGGTGTCAATACAGATGTGCTTTTGGAAACCTCAGTGTGCACGCTGAGGGCATTTCCCTTCCTTGGTGTGTGTAAGAAACAGCCAAACACGTGCAGCAAAGCTCATTGGAACACTGAGATCCAGCCCAGCCTCCTTCCCCCTCAGGACTGAGCTTTATGGTTTTAAGCAAAACCAACACAAGAGCAATGCTTTTTGAAGCTGCTTTGCTTTTTCACCTCCCTCAGATCAAAAAGAAGCATATCTGAAACAGATGAATATAGAGGAAAACCAAAAGTGCTCTCTCCTTGCTTTCAAGCTACTGTATTTAGGAGGGAGAATTTGTAACAACAAATAGAAAGCAAACTTGTTTCAGATACTGATTGATGGCTCTTATGGGTAAAGAAGGCAGCAAGAATAAGACAACCAGGGCTTCTTGTAGGTAACATATTTGAAGAGGATACACATGAAGGCACTTACACAAAAGGCAAATAACCATGCCAAAGTAAAGAAACTTGAAAGACACTGAACATTCAAAGGCTGATTGATGATGTCTCTTAGAACTTAGCATGCTTACAGGAGCAAAACCTGGATCTCTGTGGAGCTGCTGCCATTAAAAATGAGTCTTCTTGAAAAGGGAAGAACAAACAGACAAGAAAGCCAAAGGAGAAGAATAGGAATAATATCTACAGAATAGATGAGGGGCAGCAGACTGTTTGAGGTGGATAATTATCAAACTTAAATGTTTTGTTTGTTCCGGGACCTGACACAGCTCTTGCTAGTCCTAGCAGAACTTACATACTGGGGTGAATAGATCCTTGGATCTGATGTATTGTGGCAGTTCCTACATTACTAAAAGATTACAGGAGATTAAAAGAGAGAAAATTGGCTTAGTTGAGGGGTGAAGAAGCCTTGAATACTTTAAGCATCAGTTAAGATAAACATGCATTTAAAATCTTCTTCAAACTTTCTGAAAATCTGGTCTGAAGAACTGCCTGAAAATGTTACAGATCGGTAAAAGGATTGTTGACTTTGTTCACAAAAACAGAAATGAATGTAGCCTACTAGAAAGAATTGAAATAGTTGTTTCTATATTAGTTCTGGAACTGCAAATCTTCAATGTCTGGATAAACCATAGGATAATTGATTGAATACATTGGTGTTCCAAAATCCAATTCGTTGAAATGATTCACAGCAACAAATTTAAGAGTATTAGGTTTGAAGTGACTGTGACCATGAGTACAGACAATTTCTTGGTAGTGTCCTGTAAATACTGATGTTCCACTATTGAAATGGGAAGAGCTACTAAACACTGTATTTAGCACAGATGTTTCCTGTTACAACAGATTAGTAAAATTTCAGTGTTCATTGGGCCTTTAACACCCACCCTCCATCTGTGGTATTCATTTTTAGAGTTGTGGAATAGGCCAAAAAAGCAGGCATATAATTAAAAAGAAACCCCATCAGGGTGTTTTCTCTAGCTCCACTTTCTTTTTTTTTCCTAGCTGTGTTCCTTCATTTGTGTGTGGAAACATTTCATGGGTGGCAACATGGATAAGACAAAGCTAGTTCTCCATCTGGGATCACGCCTATTGCAGCCAAGTGCACTGCAAACAAGCCCTTGAGCATATGCTACATCCATAAGTGCTAATTGAGAAAAGCTGATTACGTCACTTGGGTAAGAATAATATTCTTTGCCAAATGACCAGTTTGTGCTTGTGGCTTTTAAGTAGCTGTGGTTCACTGAAGTGCTTTAGAAGTGCCTTTATTTTGAAGAGGAAGCTGAGTGAAGGGCTGGAGGCAACCAGTGCTGAGTGACCAGATGAGCACTGTGGGAGTAACAAAGTCAATAACCCAGAGAGTTGTCACAGATCCACTCCAATAAAATGATGGCAAAGCTCATCTTTGAGTAACTTGTTTGCTAGACAAAGAAAGAGAAGGAAGCAAGCATTGAAGTGACTCTGACCATAACATGCACAAAACCACTCCAGATTACGGTGTATACCAATTTCTCAAGTTTCTTTCGTATATGTTTATTCCAGGTTGAATGTTCCAAAACCTTAACATGGGGCGTGGTACTTGTTGAATAACCCATGGGACAGAGCACAGGTGTCAGTCTTGTGAATTCTCAAGTTAACTCCTACGTTTGTGGTGACTGGGGAATAGGTAAGGAGTCTAAAATGTATTTACTATACAGAAGAGCAGTGCTATTGCAAGGGCCTCATCCATGTGATGCCACTCCCTGTGGCACATGGATCTGTACCTCCTTATCTGTGTGTGCTCCTTCTCTCTACACTGTGCCATGGAATCCAGGGCAGCCACCACTGGCCTGCATTGCCCTCACACCACCCTTAGGAAAAGCAAAGAGGCAGGCAGCTGGCCTTTCCATGGAGATTTAATAGCTCCATGTCCTACTCTGTATTCTTTGATTTGCTGTGTTCTAATTATAGTTTCAAAACTATTACTAATTTCTTTTTAATTTCCAAATTCCATTTGGCATCTTACACTGAAATTTCCTGCAGAGAAAGAATTCAAACTATTGGATAGGAATCTTTCTTGTCATATTCCCCCACAGATGGTCCAATCTGCTCTGCAGTTCATGCCTGACAGCTAGTTAATCTGGCAGTGCAGGAACACACATTTAAAAATGCAGGTTCTGGCATCAGCCTCAGGCAAGCACCTCAACTATGTTCTGTACCCTGAAATTAAAGAATTCAGTCTCTGTTCTCCTTAAAGATGTCAAGAGTGTGTTTTCCAGATATAAGGTATACTGTAGAAGATAACTCTGAAATCAAGATGTAACTAGGAGTGTTTGTGTTGTCACAATAGACTCACAATGTTTTCATACTTAACTACTGGCTTAGGGCAATTTCCTACAGGTGACTGAGAAGAGCAAACCCGTTCATGGTAGGTCTGAATTTGTTACTAATGGACTTTCATCTCCTCTAGAAAACAAGAGAAGGAAGTAAAAAGATTGAAAAATGTTGCACTAGACAAAATGTATTTGAAATTTTGGCAAAGCATTGGATAAATGCTTTATGCTATATATTTGGTAAGTCAAATTTTGCTCTGTATCTGGTTAAACCATCTTTGTACAAAATTTAAAAAATATTACTGAGTTGCATGTATATGTTTCTCATTATGGGCTCTGGGAAGTCTTATAAAAATATAATAAGAAAGCAGAATATATTGTGGAGTGTTTTGTTAGTGGCACATTACAGAAATACACAATTATTATAAATACAGTCATTTCCCTTTGATACAGAAAATACAAAAAATAGACACCTTTGTTCAGGACAATGAATCTGTCAAATATATATTTAGAAAGCAATTTGTGACTAAAAATTTAGGATTGTTTTTCTTTATTTACTACAGGACCATTTAAATCCTCTTAATTTTTTTAGATAAAGTTATTATGTTTCTGGTGACCACAGGGTTGCTGGTGTTGTATTGAAAAATGTGTCTTCCATTCTGTTTGCTCCAGATTAGTGAAATTACCATGTGAGATTCCACAAAAGTTATTGCACTTTAAATACCTCAGTTTTTATTAATGCAAAAGAGATAAAACTGACTTTTCCATTTGTTCTGAAATGGCAGTCTGCAAATGGCAGCAAACAAATTTTGCAAAATGCTACTTCTGGTTTTGCCTGTCCGTTCTGTATGGTAGTTGTCAAGAGATAATGCAAAAATTCATATCAGTCCTTTACTCAAACTTTAAGGCTGAGTAGTACATTTGATATCACATTTTCCATTCCTTTTTGATGCAGAAATGAGAATTCAAGAAATGAGGATGAGATTATATTTTTATAGGTAATATATAATGTCAATTCTTAAATGGGTGCAGAAGTTTTACATGATTCTTTTTAGCAAAAATAGTCTGCTTAAAAGCTTTTACAACTGTCCCTAGGGTTTCTAGTGAGGTGATGATAATTTTTGTTATGAATTAATCTTAGAAAATTTCACAGTAGAAAAAGTTGTGAAGTTTTAAAGAAATAATGCAACTTTAAGAACAGTTGGGAAATATTTCAACTAGCATAACCTAAGGCCTGGCTTTCAAAGAAGTTGCATGTTCCTGATTTTAATGGTCTTCTAATTCATCTCCTTTGCAAAGAATCAATTTCAAATGAAGGAGAGGTTCCCCAGGTAGTTTTTACAGGAATCATTCATTAAGAGGAGCTTTAAGGTCATGCATAAGCATAGATCATTGAATGATAATGCAGTCTGGGATGGAAGGGCCCTTAAAGACCATCTCGTTCCACCAGGCCAGGTGGCTCAGAGCCCCATCTAACCTTGAGCACTTCCAGGAAGGGGCAGCCACAGCTTCTCTTGGCAACCTGTGCCAGTGCCCAACTACCCTCATGGCAAAGAATTTCTCCCTAATATCTAATTTAAATCCTCCCTCTTTGAAGCCATTCCCCCTTGTCCTACCACTCCAGGCCCTTGTCCCTGCAAAGTCTCTCTCCAGCTCTTTAGGAGCCCCTTTAGGCACTGGAAGGTGCTGTAAGGTCCCCCTGAAGCCTTTTCTTCTCCCGGCTGAGCAGCCCAGCTCTCCCTGTCCTCACAGCAGAGGTCTGATCATACTTGGGACCGTCCTGTGGACTTGCTCCAGCAGGTCCATGTCCTTGTTATGCTGGGAGCCCTCGAGCTGGATGCAGCATTGCAGGTCTCTCACAAGAGCAGAGCAGAGAGGGACAATCCCCTCCCTTGTCCTGCTGCTCCCACTTCTTTTGGTGCAGCCCAGGATACAATTGTCTTTCACACACTGCCAGCTCATGGCCAGCCCCTCATCCACCAGCACCCCCAAATCCTCCTCCCCAGAGCTGCCCTCACTCCTCTCTCTGCCCAGCCTGTATTTGTGCTTGGGATTGCCCCAGCCCAGGTGCAGGACCTTGCACTTGGCCTTGTGGAACTTTGGGAGGTTCATGCAGACCAAGCTCTCAGGCCTTTCAGGGTCCCTCTGGATGCCAATCTTTCCCTCCATTTTTTCTATTTAGACTTAGGCAGGTTGGTCTAAGTCAAAGACTTGGTGTATTTTTCAGATTATTTTTGCTTTAGCTATAGGTTCTTGATATTATTTTTCCCTTTCTCAAGGCTTTGTTTCATGCATTGTAATACCTGTTCCTTTTGAGAAGAACAAAAGACATAATGAAATTAAGTTCTTACTTGGAATTACAAGGAAAGTGTGTAATTTTTCAGATTTCATAGCAAGGGATATCTGAGCTATATCACTTCTGGGCAAATCACTTCATCTGTAGTCCTTAGAGAGCCATTAGTACTGCTATGGAGCATATCCATATAGCCAGTCTTCATCAGGAATTATGACAGCCCAAGGAAGGCAGGTTTTGACATACTATATTTTGCTTGTATTATATTTTGAGCCATGTATCCCTGTATTTTGCTGACAGATTGTCAGGAAAGTGATTAGTCTGGATTACATGGTAATGATTTCATTTTATAAAGCAAAACAAAAAAAACAAGCAAAAGGGAATTGCTTTTGGCAGAAGATGATCCCATTACTTAGAGGAAAAAATGTCTTGATGTTAAATTAAATGCTTATCAAAATGAATACAACAGGATATGACAACAACTAATAGATAATAAGTAGTTAATAACTCTGGAATAAGGATTTAGACAATATTTTCTCTTAATTCAGTGCTAAATCAAAACCATGTAAGCAATATTATGTTGAACACGGCTTCATAGAAATAGCTACTGGTAATGAACTACAGGGCCCAGCTACTACAGATGTGACAATAACTGGCATTGTATAATGTTGGCAGTATCTTAATGTGTAAAATATCCATGCATACCATAATTTCTGGAAGGAAGTGCTTCCCTGCAAGGCTGCTTATTTTCACTGAGGCCTTTGAATAGGAGTGGTGCTGTTCTGCTAAGGAAGTTGATTTGGGATTTTGTCCAGGGAAAGTGGGTGCATTGAGACTAGTGGGTGCAGAGAAGGAAACCCCCAAAAACCTGACTTTTAAAGAGTTGACCCTGTTTCCCAAGGACTGAAGCCAATATGCAGCTGGAGAATTGTGCTGGAATGCCAAAGATGCAGCAGTGCTCCAATATTGTTCCTCCTGGGAAGGCAGCTTATGGCACAGCTGGTCCCTGGCTGTACCTCAGGACTGCAGAGCTCTGGTCACCTTCTTTCCAAGCAGCAGCAAAATGCCATTATGACTGTGTTCTGCAACAGGCTGATTTATAAGGAGAAAAACTTTAGTCCCAGAAGAAAGTAAATAAAATTTCTTCAAAATGTGGGCTGCCAAAAGAGGAGCTACTATAGTACATATAAGCCATAAATCTATTAAAAGTGCATGCACTGCAGTGGTTAGTATAGTGTCTTCTGAAAAAAGGTTTCATTTTTCCATTTCTTTCAAGACTTGTGCTGTTTTGACTGACAGAAGCTCAGATCTATGGGAAATGGAATATTTCAGAAGTAACTATGTTCTTTTCCCTGGACAGGCACTCTTGGTCACCTGAAGGAATACTGATCCTCCTCCTTTGGTGATGACAAATCAGATGGCCTTTACAAGTATTCCCAATTAATATTTTTATTGCAGACCTACTGGGGAGATGTTATGGTGTGTTTTCTAGATTACGGTGGTATAACATTCTTAAAAAAAGGCAACATAAACATCCCATATTTTAACTTCAACTGCTAACTTGAAACCAAAAAGTATCCTTTGAGTACAGCTCTTGGACTTTGTTCAGTCAACCTTTGAAGAAAGAGAATGTGCCTTTTTTATAAATCAGGACCAGACTTAAACACATGGGGCAATTTGCTCACTGCATTTGAAGTTAAAATTTGACATAACAAAAGATATTACAAGAAACTGTGGTGAAGTTAAAAAAGATCAGTACTGAGCTAAAGTTTATTGCCAGTACCGTTCCTGCAGATCAAGGCTATGCTAATGTGGTCTAGGGTTACTTTAATATTTTGCAGCCTCTCATTCCCTCGGTGCATGTTTTAAGCATGCATATCACTCACTTTTATAATAAAATAACTTGATAAAACCTTCTGCTTTGTGCTGGTCTCCTGAGGTAAAAAGTCGCAGATATATTAAGTCTCACATTGTTTGTTCCAGCTTCATTATGTTTGATGAAAAAAATATATATCTTGGTAATATCTTGTAACATATATTATTTCCTCAGTAACTGGATTGCTGTAAGGAAGGACATTTTTCACCTGAATAATGAAATTGTATCCTAGTTATTTCTCTGGTCTTCTTTATAAGACACATAGAGGAGATTGACAACGTTAACTACTATTGCACAACATGATGGAAAACTTTGAAAAGACTTTTGTCTACAGGGATGGGTGAGTGGAATCTTTACAGTCTTCTTGAAAAATGTACTCTGCTGCTTTTTATTCTCTGTGCAGGAAGAGGTGTGTGTGTGTTCCAAATGTAACTGTGGGTTAGAGTGTAAATGTTAGGTTGTGTGAAGTCCCTGACTGAAAGCAGACTATCAATTATGTCAGTGGGAGGTTACTGCCAAGATCAGAAGTAGATTACAGGCCTGGTTAAGGCTGCACTCACACAGCTTTGCTGGTGCATCAATGCTGACATGCTACCCTAGCAAAGAGCATGGCACTCCTGTGGGTGCAGCATATTCTGGTTTGCTGTGACTGAAAGAAGCTCCCTGGAAGAGAAATGCCATCAATATAAATGTCTGTCTGCACTCAGCTTTTCCTGATACAAATAGCCATGTGTCAGTTTTGTCCATGTTCATGTCCAGAGCACTCACCTTGGCCTTCAGCAGATGAACCAAGAGGCATGAGCCAAGCCCTTGCCCTGCACCATGATGAAGGGATTGAATTATCATAAGATTCTCTGTGTAACACGGGACAGGGATAGACACAATTATTCACCTGGGACAATCACCTGTAATTCTAGGGCATCCAAATTCCCAGTCATCAAGTTAAAATTAAAAAGGACACTTTTCTTTCCAAACTTTGTTTTGGTAAGGAAGCAGAAGAAGCAGAAAAATAGCTCCTAGAAGAAACCTGATTTGGTCTAAAACCATTAGATGGAAAGTTCTTGATTTTCCTCGTAGATATAAAAGACAAAATTATTAGTTTTAAAAATCAAGGCTTTTCAATGTACAAACTACTAAAATTACTCCAGTTTCTTCACTTTGGTCTTACTAAATCATGAGGTTTATACAAAGGGGTTGCAAAGCACTGAATGTAAAAATATTGAGACATGATGAATGCAGAATCTTCGTTACACAAAGAAGTAGAAAGTATTGATCAAAAAAATGCTCTGAGGCAAACCAATTAGAGACCCATTAACGGCAAAATGACCTGCTCATCCATCTTTCAAATGAAATTTGAAACCGAGGTCCACATTATTTGTGGCCATTTTAAACTCTTGAGCATTTTTACTGAAGTCTGAATGCTGTTAATTTTAGTCTCCTGGCCAAACTCCAAACTGAATAATTATTCTGCTTCTTTCCTAAATTACAGCAGCAGCTTCATTAGGAACAAATGCATTCATAGTTTGCTGACCTAAACTGCTCTTATATTGCTATGCACTATTAACTGTTGCTGCATTTCCAGCCGTGGCTGGCTGCACTTCCATGATTAAATGACCTCTGGACAAAGCATGTATATCTTTAGCTTGTTTAAAAGGCTGTGGGACAAAAGATGCTGTATATATAACTGCTATCAAAGAAATAATTTTAGGCCCAGAACATGTAGATGTTGAAGTGTGTTCACTGAACTGAGGGAACTGTTCATTCTGTTCATCATTGGCATTCAGTGATGGAGCTAGATGAAAGACAGAGGTTATTGGGGTACAGAGGGTGTTTGCTTATGGGTTGGAAAGCTTGTGACCACTTATTGTCATGAAAAAGGCAGTTTCATTGAGAAGCATTGCAAAATTACAGAACAAAATGGGAAGCAAAGGGAGAGTGGAGATTTACTAAAAACAGAGGCTCAGTGCTTTCTGGATATGTGTTTCTGGATAATGAAGTTAGCTAGCAAGGTGCATCTTGGATTTTTTCCAGAAGTAAAAGCCATTAAATTGTTGAGAATAAAATATTCCAGACAGTCCATGCATGGTTTGTTAAGGCTCTATATTTTGTTCTGTTTATATTATAGCTTCTTTTTAAAAGGTCCACACTGTCTGAAAGGTGAGGGAAACCCTGAAACAGTGTAAGATATAAGCAGGAGGTTTCACAGTCTTTATCCTTCTATTGTGCTGTTTAGCTACAGCATCACCTTTGGTTTTCAGTGCTATCACTATTGTACAGCACCTGAATTAGTTGCCTAAAGTGATTTTAACTACCAGTTTAGTGGGAGATGCCCAACTGCCCAGCTGTTCCTAAAAAAATCCCCAGAATAGTCTAAACACAAACAGCTAACTGAAAATGTTGTTTATGGGAAACTGTTCCAGTTGTGGGAGAGCCACATGGCAAGAAAGCTCTCTAATCCACAGAATGGTTATGAAAGAACAGATTCAAACCCCAAAGCCTTGGCTTTCATTAACCTTGTCTCTGTGCTGTGAAGTAGAAACACAGTCTGATCCTTTCATGTAGCCTGGAATCAGACTATACTATAGGGCTGGGCCATTTTCTTTCTGTAGATGAGTTCAACAAGTACAAAGCAGAACTGTGCTCCCATTCTCCTCAGCGTGAACGGGTTCTTTCACTAGGTAGCAGATTCAAAGTCAGGAAAAATCATGAATTTATTTCCAGCATGGAAGCTATTGCTAAAAGATACTTTTATTGTCTTAGAAGTCAGAGCCTTGGAATAAAGGTGCTATATTTGGTGTGCTCTATGCAGTGTGCTATATTCAGGTATTCATGGTAAACTTGAGTATGACTATTCAGTATCACTTAGTTGTTGTATGACAGGTACCAGAACTCTTAAATCCCTACACTTATTCTTTCTTAACAGTGAAACATTTATCCCAGAAGTGTTCAGTTCATTAGTTAACTGAAATTATTGTGGTCATGCTTCAATACTTATTCTTAGAGCTGGTAGGATATATTAGTGCTCTTTCTTTTTTATTTTCTCTCTTATGAACTGTATTGAAAGTACAGTAAAGTGTTGTAAAGTGTTCTTTACAAATAGGAGAGTATCTATTCCCTCCAAAAGGTCAATGTTTGTCATCAAGGAAAAGAAAAAAAGCCAGTTACTGTCATGCATGTCACCAATCAAAGCAACTGCTGACCATTGTGGATGGTCTCCTAATATCTCTCAAATGAAGAAAAAGTGCATTTAGTGAAACTGAAGCATCTTTGAACAGTCTGCTATGAGTCAAATGAGTTTGTTTTTGCAACAGATTTTATTTGCTATGAATAATTTGATGAGCTTTATTTAATTGGCAGACACAACAATAACTACTCATATTGCATTTCCCATAGGCTCCAAATCGTGTTTGAGCCCTTTTGCACAGTGAAATGGTTACTAGTTTTGTTCTTTCAACATCTGTTTTAGTCAACCTTGCCAAGTATCTATTCATTGCTGTTATAACAAGATGTTAAATATTTCAAATTACAAAACAGCTTTACAAGTGTGCCTGAACATCTTTTAACTGTCTCATTTTGGATTTTGTAACTTTGTATATAATTTACAGAACTTTAGGAGAAAACACAGAAATCTATTAATAAATGAAAAAGGGAAACAGAGAAAGTACATCATTAACAGTTTCAGCAGAATTAAAGTCCCACTTAGATTTCAGTAGAATATAGACATCTAAAGCACTTAGGAAAATCAGCATTTAAAAAAATCTAAACAGAAACAATCCACAGCTTTCTCCCACCTTGTGATAGTAGTCCAGTGCACCAATGTTAATTATATTGGAAAACCTAGCAAAACCCAAAGAAAATGTACATGTCTGCATGTCCTTGTTCTGATGTGGTGGATAATGGAAACCAATACTGCAATATTTGAGTCATAGGATGAGTCAGTTATTTTTGACTTGAAGGAACCAGCACTGGATATTAAGAATAATAGTAGATTCCTAAACTTCTCATACAAACTAATTAGTCTTTTCACTGATATTCTCAGTCATAAGCAACAAGAGATCTTATGTTAATTCTAAGCCTTCATTCTAACTCCTCTGTACAAAAGCAGCTTAGTAAAAGACTTCTGTCTGAACAGAATTCAACCACAATGTACTTCTCATTGTATACAAAAAACACGTGCTTACCCAACGTGGCCTTACTTGATGATATGTCCCAGTTTGGCATAAACTATTTTATAAAATGAAAATTGAAAATAGATGTTAATGAAGATTCCCTCCTTAGAAACAGTGGATAGGTTATATCGCAAGCCAAGAATTCTCAATTTTATACCCTCTTTCACAGAAGGCACAGCTCTGTCACATATTTTGAATGGCTGTTTTTTCAAAATTGGCATGTTCTTCAAAATATTGCTAAATAAGATCACTGTGTACCACATTCTTCTGCCAAAATATACAAAATGCACTATATCAGTCACATATGTAGTTAGGCATTCAGGACAAGACTCAGGATTGGCTTTTTTAAACTGTAAATAGCAAGCCTCTATTATGACCTAAATGCTATTCTCTCTGAGAGACAACCATAACATTTATTTACCCGAACTCAGCAGAATGGCTTCCCTCAAATTATAGCAAACTGTCAGAGACAGAAGAGAAAGACAGAGAAGATTTAGGCCCAGATCATGGGCATTTTTAAATCAAAGGCTGATCTGCCATTCCCTGAGAGAGACCAGTATTTTGCCTGTAATGAGCAGTTACTCTGAAGCTGGATTTGTGGCTGAATGAAAGAATAAGGAATTGCGTATGAAGGAGATTAGATTTCCTGCTATTGATCAAGGATGCATAAGCTGGTGTGTAAAAAAAGAATGTGCAAAATAGTATTCTACATGCTGGATCTTGAACTAGAACACGGGTTCATGTAATTTGATATGAATTTTGAAGGAAATAGGATTCAAAATGAAGCTCTACTGTGGGATTTAATTGATTAGATACACAGCAAAATACAAAACCACTGTTCAAGGAAAAGGTTTGTGTGACACCTAGAAG
The DNA here is from genome assembly GCF_052056855.1 of Sturnus vulgaris. Classification (NCBI taxonomy): domain Eukaryota; kingdom Metazoa; phylum Chordata; class Aves; order Passeriformes; family Sturnidae; genus Sturnus; species Sturnus vulgaris. Next base: position 6,937,862 of record NC_142255.1, read on the forward strand.
CAGGTACTGGGCTTGTTATCTTACCATTAGCTGTGACTGAGAATATGATAAGTTTATTTTGCAGGATTTCATGAGGGAGTACCCTGAAAAGCAGAATTTTATGGGAGGAAGTAATACTGGGTTTCAGATAGAAAGGTTTTACTTCAATATTTTTCTTGCTTTCTTCAAGGATAGTGTCACAGCTGTGCTGGTGTGAGTGATACAAGGGACGTAATGCCATGCTTGTGGAAATAGAAGGAAGATGTTATTATGCCATAGTAATAATTGCACAGCAGTACAAAGAGCATGCAATGGACAAAAATACGTCTTTGGACAGGAGACTGGGGTTATTTTAAAAATTGCATGTTTCCTTAAGGATATGAGAGTGAGCTCTTGTTTCTCACTGTATCTAACTACACAGGATTAAAATATCAATTTTAAAGTAATAGCAATATCAATTTTCAAAGAAATCATTGCTTATGAAACCAAAACTGAAGGTAAAGAAATTGCAGAGTAATACAACTAAATCCTAGGAGAGTTATCTATTTAAGATTATGGAGGAGCTAAAGGATCAATCAAGCACAGTGCAAACAAACTTAATAATCTAAAATTTACATAAGTACATATTGCATGTGTTAAGAACATGTTCACAGTAAAAGTGAGTTAGAGGACTTTAAGAATTCCCATTGCTTTCATCTTGAAAGTAATGACTTGTGCAACTGTGTCAGTGAGTTAGAGAACTGGACCCTGCAGAGGGTTTGAGGGGAAAAGAGGCTTAGCTAAGAGTTTCTGAAGAATATATTTCCTAGCCTAGTGAAATAATACAAAAATTTTACTTGTCAAAAGTCAAGGACAGTGGTCTTGTTTGCTTTCATGGGGGAATTTGCATTTCGAGTTAGATGAGGGAATCCAGGGGTGTTTAACCACAGTTTTGGACACTCTGCTCCAGTACGAAATGCTTACCTCACTGAACTGCAGGCCTGACTTTCAACATCTGACATTTCAACATGTAAGGAGCCCAATCTTTGTATGTTTGCAGAGCAGAGTGTACTAAAGTCTCAACTTCTGCGACACTTCAGACCCGCAGCTCTAAGAAAGAGAATATTCACAGCAGTGGAGAAGGAAATAAAGGCTGGAGAAAATACAGTGATAAGAAGAGGCTGAACAGAAGTGTTAAACTTTCCTCTGTAGTTTGTGGAGTAATTGCAGGCCACTCCGCTCTGTAGACACAGCTCTACCTCTCCAGATTTCATGAAGAGGCAGGAAAATCAGGCTTAGAATTTAATTAATTTAATCCCTGAATTTTACTCCCCCCCCTGCACTGCCCTCGTGTGGTCTTAGTTTCAGCACAGAAACGGTGCTGGAAGCACAAAAGAATTACACTTGGGATTTGGAGAAGTGTGAAGCAGTTACATCATAATTTGGACCTGATTCAGGATGCTTTAACCAATCTTGTTGTTCTGGACTAAAATCGCATGGTGCAGATGTGAATCTCTTGTTATTTCATTAGAACTATAGTTTTTAGTTGATTGTCAGCCCCTGTGCTCTAAGAGCACAATGATCTAAATGCCAGGGTCTTACCTCTTTATTCTCTGAGTTTATGTCTCCTGGTTGCTGTTGTGTGGCTTGTGTGAAATGAGTGAGTGGTTTCAGACCTTTGCACAGGTGGTTATAAAATGAAAATCAGTGTCTCCAAGCAAATGACGTAATTAGCACTATCAGATCTTTGGAACAGAGAGGGGAAGGCTTTGGGACTGCACCACTTTATCTCAGAAGTGACTCCTGCACTTGAGTCACCAGCTAAGGAAGTTAAAACTCTCCCTAACTATAGAATGTGCTGGATGTGTTTCACTGATCTCTGGAAGAGTTTTGCCTCTAAAACACGAGTCTTTTCACAGCTCTGAATTGTCTGGACGCATAAAAGAAATGTGGCAGATGGCAACTGTTCTTGGTGGCAGTGCCATCCCGGGGCAATCCTGTGCTCCCCCTCACCCTGCAGTGTCTGAGCAAGGTCTGACTGGAGCCCGCTGGAGCCTGGCCGTGGCTCTGTGCAGGATTACAGACTGTTGTCCTCTCTTAAAAAGACAGGATTGCCTGGCTCTCACAGCCCTCACTTCTTTCTGCCTTGTGCTCTTGGCTGGGTTGCATTCAAGGACTGCTGAAGAAAAATCCGTGTTTTCCAGGGATCAAGGGCTCACACTGCCTGCAGTATAGGCAAATGTAACTCTAACAGTAGCAATATGCTGTCTCATGCTGAATTGTGGCCTAAATACTTCTACACCAGTGATTTACTGGGCAGAATTTTACTTTAGCTGCTGCCTTAACTAATACTAAAATGCAGCATGGAGAGGGCACTCAGCCAGAGCTCTGTGTTCTCTTCCTGGCTCGGCCACGCTCATGCTCCTTCTGATTTGCTGGCTGTCACATAGGAATAGTAATACTGAAATTCCCTTGTAAAGTGCTTCTATAGCTACAACCACTGGGTAAGAATTAATTACTATTATTACTGTAGATCTTGGGAGCCAAATGTTGACCTTTCCTTGCACTCATATGTCATCAAGTTGCCATAAGCCTGTCTGAAGAAATAATTTAACCAGCAGGCTGTAGTAGAGCAAGGGCTGCAAAAAAATGCTAACATCACAGATCCAATTGAAGTCTGTTGTCCTGCTACCAAAGAGAACAAGAGAGAAGAGACCTAAAACCAGCAGGTCTTAGCAACATTTCCCACAATCTCTTCTAGGAGAGGTGAACTGATGGAAGTTCATTTGTGTGTGATTTGAAGAAAAATCTCAAGAAAAGCAACAGATAAAAGAAACAAGAGTTGTGAAACTGAATATGATGAGGCCTGTTGGCCACATGACCCTGGCTGTCTCTTTGAATCCTTTTCTGCTTGCTCTGCTTGAATCCTTTTCTGTTTAGGTAAACACAAATAACTGCTATGTACTTTTGTCTGAGATAGACAACCAGGAAGGCAGAAAGAACAAAGGTAACTTTTCCATGAGAAACCACAGTCGATCTTGAACAAGCTGTAGGAATTCAGAGAACAAAACAACTAATGCCTCTGCAACTAATGCTTCTGTAGAGTTCCTACAGCTTTACAAGAGGAAAAAGCCATGGGGACTTTTCAGCAACCCTCCATGCTCTGACTTCCACGTTTAAGAAAAGGCAAAGGGTGCTGGTAGAATATATCAGAGCAATACCCTTAGAAATTAGTAACAGAATGTGGAAAAAATCCGTTTCAGTTGTGAGTCATGATTTCTCAACAGTGCATCCATTACTACCCAACATATCCTGATGGGCCTAATTAATCACAGAGGAAACATTTTAACAGTCACAAAAAATGAAGGAGCAATTATTTGAATATGATCTGATAATGACTGGTTTGTGGAAAGAAGGTTGGATATTGGCAACGCTTTTCAAAGAGAATTCCAACCAGAAAAAATATTATTTGCAAATAGCTATGATCTGTGCATTCCAATTGTACCAGAAAAGAAAGCATCTGAAATACATGGCTGTGGAAGCAGATTTTACAGCTCTTCTTCTAATTGTTTTTCCTAATTTTCTGCAAATTTCACATTATGACCAGTGCTCCCCATTGTTGGCCCCAGGCTGTTTTCCCACTAGCACTCTTAGGTGTTCCTTATTGCTTCCTCCATGCTATATTAGATGCAGGTTGCCACAGGTTATTATAGCATCCTTGATTATCTAGCATAACAGTGATTATCAATAAATAGGAAAGTGGATTAGCAATGTTAATGATTAATTGGACACAGAAACACATAAAGAGTGCAGGTAGCAGGATAACTTCCCTGCTCGGGGAATATGTGTGGACAGACGCCTGAGATTTTGCAGCTAAATGAAATCTTCTAAATCATTGTAGAAGGTACATTTCATTCATTAGCTGGGGAAATAATCTGGTGGTAAAATGAAGAGTCTGCCTTATATTTTGGTGTTGCCTGGAATTTGTAGATACTTTTGGGTTGGTTTTGTTTTAAATTAAGTTTTTTAGGTGATGTGTGTAAATTTGTATGTACCTTCACTCTTTAGAGATGGACTTTCTTTCTTTTGTTTCCCTCCTCCTTCCTGCTAGCTACTGTCAGTGAAAATTATGAATTCTAATGCAAGAACTCAACTACCATGTATTAATTTTAGATGGTACTCCTGTGCCAATGTGGAAACTGGAGTGGACAGGGAGCTAGCTTCACCTGCACATGCAGAGAGCTTCAGCTTCAAACCCTGGGAGATACCTAGCTAGGAGAGAGGACATCTTTTGATAACGTGGTGAGAGAATAGAAAGAAGAGTTGTCTCATGAGAGCTAATATGTTAACCAGTTTGTTACAAATAAGCTGTTGTTCTTGTTTTCAATATATGGTTGGCTGGCAGCCAGCTACATTTATGGTTTTGTTCCTTGTCCTCGTTATCATTTGGATCCTGTGCCCTCCACCCAATCTATATACCTCGGTGCTTTCCGGGTTTTGAGGTCTTTGGAAGTTGTTCCTTGTAACATGTGGTTTCTATGTTTGTTATTTTTACATTAAAAGTTCTTTGTTTTGGGGCAACTCCATTGTTCCCATCTCTCTATATTGATGCCACAGGTTCCTGGCTGGCCTGGTTCTGTTGTGGCCATATGCCACATGGTGCTAATGCTGGCCTCATTGTATCTGGACACTCTTTTGCTTTAAGTCGCCTGACAGCAAAGCTTTTGACTAAATCCACAACGAAGCTGTGCTTAACACTCAGCAATCTCTTCTCCATTATTCAATTGGACTATTCCTTTTGGCTGTGGCTGGAAGTTTCATTGCAACGATTTAGACCTAAACTAGACATGAGAGTGAAAAGTAGACTTTGGAAAGGAAGAAGGAGCAAAGAAAGATTACTACTTTTATTCATAACAGAGGCATTTTTGTGTGTACTCAGAAAGGAAAGGGAACAATTTTTAATCCAGCTTTTCAAGGTGAAACTTTTCATGTTCTTTCAAATTTGGATCATACTTCAGTGTATTTCTAAGGCAGTCACCCCCCACTTTTAACAGAACAGTAAATCACTGCATCACATTCTGACTGTGCAGGTGGAAGCTTTGTCCCAGTCCTACAATAAATCAACAAGGCAGGTCACAAACTCACTTTTAGCTGCAGCCCAGTCATGGTCCCTTCTCCTGTCCCCCAAAGCAGACCCTGTTGTGAGGTGGAGCTTTGTGCTTTTCAGCATGGACTTGCACTGACCTGTTTTCCACCAGTGAGATGATGAACTTGCACGAAAAAATGTCCCAATACATTTTGCCATTTGGACATGGGTCAAATTTGCCTTGATTTCCCTGGTGTGAGTCAGAAATGGCTCCGTTACATCACTGTAAATTAGATAAACCTTACTGGTCTCAGTGGAATGACTGAATTTGGCCCATTGCTTTAATACTGTGCTATTGAAACAGTTAATCTTCTAGGAAGGAATAATATTTAAAAAATGAAGTTTACATATGTTGGGATGTGCTCTGGATAGCAGTGGAGTAAGACAGAATATCAGGCTTAATCACATTTTGTGCCACAGTTCTGACAGCATATATGTGGCAGCACTGCAGAAAGAAGCAGCCTCCACATTATTCTCAGTGTGTTTTAGCAGCACACCAGGGCATCTGGGCAAGGAGACTCTCAGAACTATGTCAGGGCTGGAAAATATTGCCTGAAATGAAGTGTAAAGATGAATTAAAAAATTATTTCCTTGTTTTAGCTTGAAGAAATTTTGGAATTTTTTTTTCCAAAAAAGCGGGAAGATCATTTGAAAAGATTTGCATCTAATGTGAACAGTTCCATGTATCTTCAATTAACATAAAAAATACATCAAAATTTATGATGAATTATGTGTCTCCTTGGTCCTGTTCACATTATACGTACATCTGAAGTGGAACCAATGCAATTTATGAATAATTTAATTAAAATAATGACAAGTATTATTTTTGTAGCACAGAAACTGTAAACATTAATTGACTAAGGCTGAGAATTATGAAATGCAATCTTAATTACTAGGAACTAGGATAATCAGCTGAGCTGAGGCAAACAGGACAACAAACTTTTTAGAAAGGCATTTACAGCTGCTAGGGTGGAGCTAACATCTTAGAGGAGTTAGTGTAGTCAGTACTTTGAAGTGCACAAAATTTTGGAATAAACCATTAAAGCAACACAGGATGTCTTCATTCTGCATTTCTTTTGAATATTCTACAGCTCTCAAAGCTTCTTCCCATATTTTATGTTCCTGTTGTCTGCCAGCCCCAGGGCTTAGCAGTAAATGTCCAAGCCAGCCCTTCTTCATAGTGGCATTTCTGTCCTGTTATCCCTCTCCTAGCTACAACTATCAGGGTCTGCTTAACAATGAATAAAGATTCCTGCATCTTGCACTCTCCTGGGAGGAACTTCTCTGGCTTGCCATGCAGAAACCTTCTTCTGCTTTCCTGACTGTCTCCTACTTCAAGGTGGGGACATTTTTCTTCAGCTTCTGTGCTCAGGTTTTTACCCCTGACCCTGATGTGTTTAAAGAAAAAAAGAATACTTTTTGTACTATCAAGATAAGCAAAGAAGGTGTTAGAGCCTCCTCTTGTAAGATGGACTCAGCTTTCCCTTGACTGTTATTTCTAGTTTGATCTCAGCATTCTTTAATATTAGTACCAAAATTGTGCAAAGCTTTTTGTCTGGCTGTAGAGCAGAATGCTTTTCAAACTGGGTCACCCTCTGCAAGGGCGAACTTTTACTCCAAGTTCAAAGTCAAAAGCATCAGAAAGCTCGGAGTTACCACCCTGAGGATAAAATACAGAGCTTTTAAACCATAAATGCTGTCCATCACAACATCCCTGTTACTGCAGCAGGCCAAAATGACACTGTCTGCTTTGCAAGTGACACTGCCTTTTTCTGTGTGTGTTCGTTTCTCTGCTTTCAGTCTCCAGTGCCTCATTTCTGACTCATTGTATGAACTGAGCCAACGAATGGGAACAGAGGGCTCAGCCTTCGTGTTTTCCTTCCATGCTGCCCCTGCACACTGAGAGATAAGAGTTTCCCAGTTCTCTGAGTCCATAAATTGCAAAACAAACCTACAAAACATGCAAAAATGGGAACTGGGGGGGGGAGGCTAAAATTCTGATCCCAAATTACAAACGTGATAGACAAATTTTGACTAATTTTCACTCTCTGAAGAAATGGGGTGTTAGAATTTTTTAAGAGTTCGGATTTCTGATTATGGTATAATCATTAAATTAGGTAAAATATTTGCTGGCATCACCATTTTAAAAACTGAAAACGGTTTGAAATGAGAATGAAATTAAGAGGTTGTTTGATAAAAGCAATAGAACTCACAGATCAGCCAAAAAAAAAATCTTAGTGAGGTGCCACCTTGTGCCTGCAGAGCGATATGGCCGAACCTGTGCACTATAAGGAGTGAGCTGGAGTGGCATCAGCCGGCACATCTGGGCACTCCGGGGCACGTGGAGGGATCAGCTGTTCCCACAGTCACTTGCAACAATTGTGCTGCTTCTCTCATCGGTGCACAGAGCAGTAAGAGGTTGCCAGGAATGGGAATGCTTCCCATCTTTGTAGCCTGCTGAAAAACATTTTCTTCTGGGTTTATTAAAAATTAATTTTCATGTTTTTGTTTTTAAAACGTTAGCACAAATTTTGCTGCTCTTGGCATTTTCTGTGTGTATCAAAGTTTTTCTTCTCTTTTTATTCTGTGATTTGTATTTCTTGAAAATTAAGTTTTTTTAAATGCAATTCCAGCCTCAGGGAATACAAGGAGAGTAGAATTTGGTGACATGAAGTGCTGAATTAGAACAAATTTCAGCAATATCTGAAACGTCTGTACTCCTTAGTTTGAGTTGGATTTTTATTAGGCATTATTTCATTCTATATATATTCATCAGCTCAGAGTCACTTCAGCAATGGCAACTTGCTATTACTAAGTCACATTTGGCAGGAGCACTGATGTTTGTATGCTTCCAAGAGCAGAAAATGAATATACCAGGACTGTTAAACAACTGAAAATACGACTATCACTTACTAAATTTTCTGTTCATGTATAACATAACTATGTTTGTCTTGAAGATAGTTTCCATAAGAAAACGTTGTGGTTTTTTTTTCCTAGAAAGCAAAATATTATTGAACAACCTTACATACTAAGGATTACATAAAATTTTCTGGTGGTTGACATGGTACATCTCCTATTTTCAGATGTATTATTCCCATAGTGAGTTTCAGTATTAGTGAGTCAGGTCTGACAGTAAGTTTTAGGGACAGAAAGTAGAGTTGTGCCTTTATATGGACAGAGAGCTGGTTTCCTGATAGTACTGATGAGCTTGTGTTTGTATAGAATTGATCAGTAATTAAATGGAGACTTTGGCTCAGTTTGAAGTGTTTCATGCAACTATGAATCCATGGTGTTTTAGAGATAAGAATGTAAGAATCAGAAGAACACCCACTTCGCAGAAATGACAATCCAAATTGTGTGGACTTCTGTTTGCAAGTGTGAGTCTAAGAGAGATGTTGGTTTTCCACATCCCCATCCTTCCCCAGCTCCTTCTCTTTCTCTCCATCTGATATTCATCCACTGTCAGATTATAAATGGAAACAAAGGCTTCATGCCTAGTCTAAGCAAATGCCCCAATCCCTGTTCTTCAAGAAGTCTGAGTCAGGATTTTAATTCTTGGCTCTGGCCCATGGTTTGATGTGTTGGGGTGCAAATTGACTCATTCACTTTTAACCAGTGCTATGAATGCTGAGCAAGGGGATCCGTTTGTAAAGACTAGCTACAGAATATGTTACGGTGGTGGCCAGAGAACGATCTAAGGCTGGAAAACACAGAGAAATCACTTCTAGTTTACCATTAGTCTTTTAAATATTGCTATAAAGCAGAAATCCAATGACTACTGTGTTAAGGCCTCAGAGCATGCTGGCAAATTGCCTGATAGGGCAAGTAAGGACATCTCACAATCCAGGCTTCACAATCCGCCTTAAACAAGAGGGAGCAGCAATTTCTTGCATTCTGTCATTTGGCAAATATGCAGTTCTCAGATGTAACAGCACTGAGTATTTTATTGAAACTTTCAGACATCAGCCTGCACTCTCCTTATGTTCAGGGTTTTACAAGCTGTTTCCATGACAAAATGAGATTGATTCTGGAGCCAGATAGTTAATTGGTTAAATCGATTTTATTTACCAAAAAATGTAGGCAAAACACCGTTCTCTTCAATACAGTAGACAGATTCCTTTTTTATGTTTTGAAACCTTATTTTCCAAAAACTACTCTGTTTATAAAGCTTTTTCTGAGGAAGATGGTTCCTTCGCTAACTTCTTGTTGTTGTTTGTTGTTCCTGGTTTTCTTTCTTAATTACATTTCATTCATTAGGATAAGATTTTTTTTTCTATATAGAACTTCTAAATCCAACCTTTTAAAATGCCTTTTCATTTCTGCTTCTGTAAGAGTGAAACTGCTAGGTAGCTTATATTTTGCATGAGATACTAATCATGGATCAATAGAAAGAATAATGTCCACTGTCTGTATCATTAATGTGCATGTTGGAAAGTTGTTATAATCAGGAGAATGTGTTCCTGTTTTTTTTGTTGTTTGGTAGTTTTTTTCTTTTTTCCTTCAGGATGAGTAAGACAGGAAAAAAATAGTTATCCATCCACTGACCAAGTGGTAAACTAGAATATGCTTCACAAAGGGATAAATTTCATCCAGGAGTTTTATGGAGGGAAAAGCTGTTTGTAATGAAAGAATCTTTCATTTCAAACAGCTGCAGTTACTCTTCAGAAGCAGAAATTGCTCCATGTATTATTTAGATTGTCATATCTTCATAGATCCACTAAAAGAAATTGTATTTTAGATGTGCAGATAAAGTCCACACATTTTAAATTATATTAACTGATGCTGAGAGTCAACATTTGAGTTTTCCCTGAAGTTTTGGTGGCATCAGCTCACGTATATGCCAGTAGAGCCAGTGGAGGAGATCAGTGCAGCTGTCCCAGGGGTCACCCTGCACACACAGCCTCTCTGTGTGAGGGGCTGCTGCACTGGGGAGCCATTGGCTTCCAGAAGGCCTGGTGGGCTGTGACACTGCTGCTGTTGGTACCCGAAGCAGCTGAGAAAAAATCTGGATTGCAGCTGCTGCAGTCACACTTCTTGTGGGCACTGTGGGGGAACCAAGATGGAGCAGCTGCCGCTTACCTGCCCTTCCTAAGCAGCAGTGCTGCATCACAGCCTGATTTTCACAACTGCTGGGACACAGGGACAGCAGGTACAGCAAATTATCATAACTCTAAAGAGCAGTGTTATGTGTGAAAAGCCATCTTGTTTCACATTCCAGAAAAGAAAGAAATGGGAACTTCTTAATTGGTGAATATTTCTTGTGGGGCAAATCCGAACATAAATCACCCCATTACTGATCATGGTGATGTAATTGCTATTGTGAAGAAGTTAATTTTGGATTCTTTAAAATTGAAATCATCTACCCTCTTTGACTTTCCAGGCTTTATAACCAGCAGACACTGAAGTGAATTTCAGGGAGGTAATTTTTCACTCAGGCTGTTTTCTGTGAAGCCCAGATCAAAGCCTGCTCTGGAAAGTGGAGTAGGCCAAAGCCACAGTACCAGCTAAGGTCTTTTCTCAACTCCTTGTTACAAAGTCCGCTTTGAACACTTTTTTACCTCATCTATTCAGCATGTGAGGCACTGGGACAGGTTTTTCAGAGAAGCTGAGGATTCTCCATCCCTGGAAGTGTTCAAAAGCAGGCTGGATGGAGCTCTGAGCAACCTGGTCTAGTGGAAGGTGCCCCTGCCCATGGCAGGGGTTTGGAATTAGGAGATTTTTGAGGCCACTTCCAACCCAAACCACTCTGTGATTCTATGAAATACAGAGCATTATTTTCCTTTCTTGTGAGCAGTGTTCTCACTTGGAGACTGCCTCTAAAGAATGTCTGCATGAGTTTTGGAGCTTTAACTCTGCCCTGCAAAATTTGAAAAAAATAAGTACACTGGTGTTTTTAGTTTATAAATCAGTACCTGATGCTCCAGATAATCTAGGTTCTGCATAAGATACTTTTTTCCCCCCACTAATTAATAATGGACTGTGATATCTAACTGGCTGTTAGAAATCCATTAATTGAAGTAAAATGGTTACAGACTTGTCTTAAAATTTAGGGAAAAAAAGAATGTATTTGGCAGAATTTTTAATTATTTACTCTGTAAAAGAAAGAAGGGAAGACAGAAAGTATAGTCATTCCTTTAAACTAATCTCTCTTGGAAAGTTCTTTGCATCACCATTCAGCTGATTTGAACTGTGTGGGAAGAAAGTTTTTATTTAGAAAGGTGCAGCTGAAGGCTCAGTTTATGTGCTCATAGGTGTGTAGTTTTATTGAAGTTTAGGCAGCAACCTCTTAGACCACTGTAGCTCCTGTTATTTCCCAAAGCCTACAGAAACCCCTCCATCTTCCATCCACTGTGTGCATTACAGAACAAACAGGGAAAGCAAACAAAAAGTGCCTTTGACTGTTCAAATCCTGGCAGTACTTGTTTGCAGGAGATGGCCAGCTCCATGTGTCCCAGGGACAAGGAAGGAGCACCCAGTTCTTCACAGATCTGCCACTGGCTGCACTGATAATCTACAGAAGGCCACACTATATGAGATTTGCTTGCTCTGTCTTTCTAGTTCAAATGGAAAAAAAATAATTTGTAATGAATATGGATGTTTCTATGGATTTCAATGGTTTTTAAATTAGGAGCTTGTTGTGTAATCAAATTCAGTGAGGATGAGAAGACACATGGTAAACAGAATGGTTTTGTCTATAGCACAAAGACTGAATTAGATTTGAAAAAGAAAATCTGGTTGGAAGTTAATGTAAGACTATTTTATGATGTTTGTTTATGACTTGGGAAAGGAGGAGAGTTTGGCAAGGAAATCTTTTGTCCTAAATCCTGGCAAGCATATTCATATGCCAAAATGCTGTTTTGTCTACTTTTCATTTTTCTGGATTCTGTAGACAGAAAAAATATCACTTGTGGACATTTATTCTGTTGTGACAATGTAGATTCATCATGTGAATATGAAATCAGAGGATTACAAATTGGGTATTGCAGCTATTTCACATGTACATGTTGGAAACTTTGAAGTATTCTCAGTATGCATTCTGAAGAGAAAAATACACAATTCAGTAGAAAATCTGCCTTGATTTTCCATTCACTTATGTGAGTTTTGCATTAGTGCAACCTTAATACATTCATTGGGCTTACTCCTGGTTTATCACATTGCAAATGGAAATAGCAGCAGGTCTATATGCTTTTGCAGACTTTCACTGATTTTTGATGGGTTGCTGACCTGGTTGCAGAGCCATAATCTTAGGAGAATACCAAGAAAGAAATAACAGGTCCTTCACAAGCAGTGCAAAACTTCATTAGAACATTTATACTTCACATCTTAACAGCACTTGGGGGACATCACATGTAGGCTAGATAGTTCACAGTGTCTGAGGTCTAAAGAAGCTGACAAGTATCCTTTGAAGATGGTTTTAGTGCATAATGCATCTCAACTAACCAGGCTCAGGGTCACAGGAATTTTTTGGACTCCTGGCTTCTGCTTCACCATTTGAGTTGCAAGAGCATTTGCAGTGTATTTGATACTGATGGGCAGTGAATAATTCTGTCCCCTGCTGTAGAATTCTGTTTCTAGTAGTGATTTTGTAGTGAGGAATGTCCAACCTTTAGCATCCAACACAGAGCAGTGAAAATTATATGCACAAGTATTTCAACAGCTTGTGTAGCAGCTGGCAAATTATGTGTAGGAAGGTTTGTTCTCTTGTCTGTGTATGTGCTAAATACTTACTGCTCCTCACCTTTTAAATATGAAATACTAAATAATGAAATTTAAAGAAATAGAAGCTCTCAGGAAAAATGTGGTTTTGTGTAATATATACCTCATATTTCATTATACAATGAGGATATGCCTCAAATGTCAAGACAGCACTTAAAAATCATTCTTCACTCTCACACAAGATGTCAGCTTGGACTCCATGTGAATCTAAGGGCATTCAAACATATTTTGAAACACATTTGCTGAACCGCTGTCTATAAATAGCAAAGGAACTGAGTAACACATCAGTAGTAATAAAATTCCTATCAAATATTTGTATTAATCAACTTTAAACTTCACCAAGTACAGGAATCCTGCAGCAGAACCTCTAACAATTATTTTCTACCACATAGACAGGAATTATGAAAATAAATTACAGTTCATATTCTAAATATTTTAATAACAGTAAATAAGTAATGTAGCAAACAAGAAAGTACAACTCAAGAAGCCGTACCTTTGAATTGAGTTTATGAGGAAATAATTTTGTATCAAAGTAAGTTCTCATGCATTTCCAAAGGGGAAAAGAAACAGTTTGCCTGCAACCCAATTCTGTAATAGATTATAAATTCTGCAAGTAACATTTCAGAATTTCTCATGTTAAAAATTTAAAGCAATTCATCATTTTATAGAGAATACAGAGTTTCCAATAAGGCTATTTTACAAAACATTGAATGCAGAAATTATTCAATCAATCCCCAAAATGTGCCTATGTGAGCTATACCATATAGGTGTGCCTGTTTCAAACCCTGTTTCCCACTGTTCCTGATAACTCATTGGATTTCCTGGATGGACTTTGGACACAACTTGCTCCTTGCCTTTGTCTGGCAGTGTCTGGGCTATTGCTGGAACAGCCACTGTCCCAGCTCTGCTCTGCTGGCCCCAAGAAGCTGCCATGGGGCCCAGTCCTGTCTGCACTGTGGTTACTCAGAGCTTTCTTCACTAAGCATCCCTTCTCTTACTGCTGATAGGAGCTCCTCAGAAAAGACCTAGGGAATTTCCAGAAAGCTGCAAAAAAAAAATTGAAAATAGGGAGAGAAGTACTAGAAAGCATGTGGAACATCCCCAGAAAGCAGCATGTGAATTTCTAGAACACTTTAAAAATTGTGTAGGAAAAAATCCGGGAAAACAAACAGGACCTTCCTAGACAGTATCAGGATTTCTAAAATGTAAGGGAAACGCTAGAAAGTAGTGGGAAGATTCCTAGGAAGCAGTGAATGAATTGTTAGAAAGTAGAAGGTGAATTCTTAGAAAGCATCAGGAATAAGGATAAAATGGACTGGTGTAATTACCAGAAAGCACTAGGAGAAATCAAGAGAGTTCTTCCACTGTTAAGGGTTTTGCAGAAAGCTGCTGGAAAAGTGCCAGAAAATACCAGCATTGTTTAAAGATCCAGTTATCCTTATAAATCTTCAGAAAATATATTTTTTATGCCTCCAAGCAGCATATCTTGTTTGTTTTGAAAACTTGATGCTTCCTTCTGGCCTTAAACAGTCTTCCTTTTTAATGTCTTATTGCAAATGTTTTCTCTTTCATCATGAGGAATTGCAATTTCACAGTCAGCAGCTTGTGGTTTTAGATGAAGGAGAAGAAATTGGACTTCTAGAAAAATACAACCTTGCTGTCATCCAAATCTTCTTAATAAATAAAGAACAGGGAAGAAGGAAAAAATATGGGCTCTCAGCAGACTCAGTGAGAGTTTTCCATGAGAAGTTACTGGTTCTTAGTGAATCACATGAATCTATTAAAATATGCTCTCCCTTTTTCAGCATATAATACCTTGGCTTGCATGCAAAGTACATGACTAGTCTGATTTGAAATGATTTAGGAGGGTGCCAAAAGAGTAGTCATGTATAGATACATCTCAAGGGGAAGATGAATCTCCAAAGTAGTGCCTGCCAAGACCTGAATATTTGTATCTATTTCTATGAAAGTTCATCCCTACCCGTGCTCTCCAAACTCCTGTTGGCTGAAATGTTTTACTCTTTGTTCCTGGGGGATAGCATGACCCAGCAGATTGGGCTCCCTACCCCATCTCTGCCAGGTCCTGCTCTTGCTTGTGCCCTTCCAAGCATGAGTTTCCCTGGTTTAGTTTACCCTGTGTCTGCTTTCCCTTTCACCCAGAGCTCCCCAACCACTGTGGAACACCGGTATATTTGGGTAACTAAATAGCAGGATACCTCCTTCAGGGAGAAAACTATTTCAATAGATTCTGTACCTGAGCAGGCCCTGCAGGTTATGCAAAAGGGAACATTTCATAAATACATATTTCTCGGTGAACCTGATACCCATATTTTTGTACCAATGGCATATGAAGGCACCATAGGCTTGACCTGGCTATAAGCTTTCAAAATATTGGCCATATTGAATAGTTACAAGCATGCATATGAATCTCTTGGGGCATATTCCTTCTAGATAAGAAGTCCTTCATTGTAAATGGTTTAAATGCTTTAAGGCACCAGACTTTGAATTCAGCCTTTATTGCAAATGCATCTGGTTAATGTTAAATTAAAACACTCCAGGAAATCTGTACTTTTCACTTAATTGTTATTTATGTAAATTTTTGGAGAGTATCCATTGCTCTAAAATCAAGTTAATTGGAAACAGAATAACAGGCATGAACACAGTCCCAGCAGAACATTCTCTGTCTGATGCCGAACTGTTAATTTTTATTATTTTTTCTAAGACATTGTCCAGATTTCCATCCAGTGAAATCTTCAGATGCCAGATGAAGGCACAATCTTTTATACTTAATCTCATATTTTTTCTGAAAACTATTCCTATTCAGCAAATACTATTTGTAAACATTTTAAGTCAGGTTGACATAAAGCTAAATCTGTGCTCTGGTGACTTGGGGGCTTTGGCCTGCATTTGCAAGGTTTTGGGGACATTCAGAGTTCATCTAAGGCCACAGATCTATGTTGATTCATCCATCTATGGCCCATGAAGAGTGTTTCTCTAAAAAAATTCAACCCACCAGGCATGTCTGTGGCCTCTCTGTGATGTTTCAGTCATGCTAAATTCTGACACAAGGCTTTGTAGACTGCTCCCAAGTTTAATAATAGGATGGCTCGCTACATGAGACCATTTTCCCCACTGCCCATTTGTGTAGTTTTGTCAAAACATTTTCCTGCTTGGCTGAAATTTGGCTGAACTTCTTTCAGCAGAATGCAGCCCAAAATGTTTGCCCAGAAAACAGCACAGCAGGATTAACAGCAGGCCACTGTGTCTAAAGGTACAGAGAATTTGGGAGCTATGTCTTAGCTATTTTTTTCTCCTTTGGCTGAAATGGCTTTTCTACACTGAAATGCTTTTGCCAGCCTAGTTATATTGGTTTTAAGTTCAACAAATGCAGGTTACCTGGTGGCCAAGAAGGCCAGTGGCATCCTGGCCTGCATCAGGAATGGTGTGGCCAGCAGGAGCAGGGGGGTCATTCTTCCCCTGTACTCGGCACAGGTGAGGTCACACCTTGAGTGCTGTGTCCAGGTCTGGGCCCTCAGTTTAGGGAGGACCTTGAGATGCTCGAGCGTGTCCAGAGGAGGCAGCGAGTGCCTATGTGTAATGTGCCGCTCAACTAGCAGAATTGGTTAAAAATCTCAAGGTTCTCTGAGATAACCAAAAAGTTGGTTTTAAAGCATCATAAAGTTTCCCTTTAGTAGGCCATGGTGATGACAGCAAGGGAGGAAGTTTGGCTGTAGGACTCCTGTGGCAGTTTGCAGATGTTAATTTGCAGAAAAAGAAGCTTTCATGGCAATGAGATCTATTTGCAGAGAAGGGCTTTTAGTGTGTGATACTGGTTTTGAAATCCTTGCAGGGCTGAGACCTTCTGCATGCTGGAGTCCCTCAAGAATTATAAAAACTAGCAACAAGTAACAGGATTTGTACTTTGTGATGGGAACAGAAAACTGTGTCCTGTGTACCTGCGTGCTCAGGACAGCTCAGCCCCCAGCTGGGACAAAAAGCTGGTGTGGGCAGGGTGCCAGCAGCTGTTCCTCGGCCAGTTAACTGCAGGAACAGGTGAGGCTCATAAGCCCCAGCTGAAACCTTATTAATAAGTCTGTGTAACTCCTGAGAGCCAAGTTAGTGTCTTCAGCCTGGTGTGCAAAGAGTGTAGAGTTGTCTCTGGAGAACTGCAGCTTTTTTTAGACAGCAAATCCTGCTCAGCTGCCTGAGGACACAGGTATGTGCATACAGCCAAATGCTTTAGCACTTCCAATTTGAAAAATTTTTGCTCCAAGCTTTCTTTCCTCCCTTTTGGCCATAGCTGCATCTTGTTTCCTTTGCCTTTTAGTAAATATGGCTGGTCAGGCTGAAAAAGCAGAAAGGAGGTCTCTTGATTTCATCAAACAACAGCCATGTCTGAGGAGGGTATCTGCTTTGAGTGCCCTGGGTTTGTGTGGCCTCACAGCTCTTTCAAAATACATGACAGATTTTGAAGTTTTTCTTCAGAAGCAATCATAGTTTTAGGGATCCCTCTCTTTCTCTCTAGGTCCTGTGGATTTTACCAGGCACCTGACCCTTTTATATGGCTTGCCTTCTGCAATATGGGCACTCAAACATTGAAGAGATATCTCTATTTTCTTCCCAGCCTTGCTCTTGGATAATGGTTAGGCCTTTTAAAAAATGTCCACATTACTTCATTTTTAGTCACAGCTTGGGAAAAGGTTTTTATTTCATGTAGAATAGACAGTACTTGATTTGTGGCCTTGACTTTTGAAGAATTCAAGAGCAAACTGCAGGCTAGTCTTTAGAAATCAATTCAAACTAGGAAATGAGATATAAATTTGCATCACTTACGTTTCAAAACTGAATTGATGAGATCTCTTGGATTTGGACTCAAAAAGACCTGAAAATTATAATCAATTCATAATCCTGAAGGTATTGGTTGGGTATGTTCCCCAATGAGAGTGTGAATGTGGTATGTGAAAGTGTCTTGGAGGAGGTCAAATACGGTTTATATATATAAGAGGGGTTAAGTAAACTGTGTCAAGATTTTCTGCAACATGTTTCACTGAGACTAAAACGTGCCATCATGTCTTTATGGGCTAATGTTTATAAAAGGTACAAATTACTTTCAAGTGAGGGCTATCTGCTGAAGGTTAGCTATTAAAAATGTTTCCCTCTGTTGTTATAGTTTTCTAAACCTGGGTTGTCAGTGGAAATACTGGCAACTACTCCAAGTATTGAACATCTCCAAAGACTTTGACTGAAGCACACTGTTCTGATGAATTCTTTACTGCTGACAGTGTTGGCTAATACTGTGAGATAAATAGATTAAATATTGACTCCTTAATTTTAGTTGCCATAATTATAAGTGCACAACTACTGAAGTATACAAGTAATTCATGTAAGTCTAGATCAAAACAAGTTAGTAGGAAAGGAATGATCAATTATCCTTGAAATGTGCAAATACCCAAGAAAATGTAGTTATATCCTAGGAAGCATTGAGATAGAGAAAGTAGGTAGATGTTTTATGTGCACCTGTGGAGAACCTGATTAAAAACTTGCTAAAATCAGTGGATTTGCTTTCAGTGGTCATAAAGTCCTAAGTTATTGTACTATATCAATTTCTATAGCAAGTATGGGCCTAGTCTGTAAGTTGAGACTGCAGTTCAAAACCATCACCCTACAGTCAGCTCCCAATGGTTGGGCAGATTTTATGGAACCTAAACATTCTAAAGCGTGTCTTGAATTTGGGGATATATTCAATCAATTTGATACAACTCAAGTTTTGAGTGCTGTTTTTATTTTCTTACGTGAACTTCAAAGCATAAATAAATGTATTTTTGATGACTTGCAGAATTCAGGGAATTTTGGAGTATGTTTTCATGCTCTTCTATGTACTTCAAATCATCAATGTTTGCTTTTAAATTGCTGTTATAAAAGCTAAGGCCAATTTGTGACAACTGTGATTTGATTCGAGTTTTAAGTCTTCCTCTGAACATAAGGCAAACCAAAACAAACTTCTGGATCATGAATATGCAGGTTACATTGCACCATTATTTTCAGCTGTCCTGGGAACTCATTAATTTCTCATTATATCTTTTGTCTAAACATAATTTCCTATTGAGTAATTAAGCGATGAGCTTGCAATTCTCTTTCTCATAAGCATATGCTTAAATGTATATATAATTCTCTATTGGTAAAGGGGACTGTGGAAATATTGCTCTGATTAAAAATCATGAGCTGATAAAAAAGGAATTAAAGTGATAAGAAACTTGTGTCCCACAAGATCAAGTACCACTTTGTAGCAGTATTGGGCAATGTGCTAAGGCTATACATTTATATACAGCTTTTGGTATTAGTCTGCACAATTAGGCCACCTTTTCTTATAGTATAATCAAGTCTTTTGATAATATTTCATTTTCATAGTGTTCCTAAGATGACAAGGATATGGAACACATGCCTCAAGTGATCTCTTTTTATTGCCTGGTTTACATAATTTTTATTCTCTTTAGTCTCTGAAGGATATTTTCTGGCCATGTGTTACTGTTTAATTCAGTGACTTTTTGTATGGATTTTGCTTTGTAATTCCTGGGTTCCTAGATTTGCTTATTATTGGTATAACACCTATATATAAACTGCCTAGAAACCAGAAGATGTCAATACATTGACATATTTTAATCAATTTGTTCTCCATGATGTAGTGTGCATGTTTTCTCTACTGTTTTAAGGCAACAACTTCAATACTGAGAAGATACAGAGTTTGCGAGGCTGGTGGTGAAGCAATTAATAGGGGAAAAGTGTAAAATATCACATGGTGTGCTTTAATTCTATTATCAGAGGCTCAAAAGAAGAAAATTTGATCTCATTACAGTTCTAGTGTTCTTTTTTTGAAGAATTCAACAGGACCATGTCTTGGTTTATTGTGGAGCTTTCTAGTGAATAAAAGAAATATAATTCTGGATGAACACCCAGTTTTAAGTCATCTTTAGCAGAGCCCATAATTTTGGCCTAGCTATCATTTAAATAGTCATGTTTCCATATGCTTCATTCATGCCAGCAGCCTGCTTTATACCTGCTGCTTTGTATTTAGTCTATTCTGAATATGGGTATTCAGAAGAACATCACTCAGAGTTAATAGGAAAGTGCTTTTTTCCAGAACAAATCTTGAGGAGAACAATTGTGTGTAGGTTTCTATAACTTGGCTACCAAATTTGAAATGTCAGTGCAATCTGTCTGTGCCCATTAGAAATCCTTATCACAGCTCTGCCTGGTGCAGTCTCCACCATTTTGTAGAATACTTTTGTAGTATTATGGATATGTAGATCATTTTAAGGGGCTGCTCTGTTTTTATAGGCAAACCTTGCCTCTAATTTTTGGCCCTTCAACATTGCAATAGGAAAAAGTAGGTAGTTATCCCTTAGGAAAATCTCAGATATTGACTGAGGAGTAAACCGTTAGATCAGGTCACTGCTGACTTGAGATATTCTGATGTGCTCTTTCAGTCATGAGCATTTGCTTTGCTGTCAAGATTTTATTAAGGCTCCCAGGAGGACAAAACAACCAATCAGTTTAACAAGGAGCTCCCCAGCTCACTGTGGAGCATTTAGCTCACATTCCAGTATGGGTCACTTTGCCATGTTCTGGTTCCTTCCAACATAATGGAAGCAGCCTCTTCCCCCACAGCCCCTTGCATAGAAGAGAACAGCTACCTTTGTATCTTTAAAAATACTTAAAAAACTGGTGGCCTTTCTTTATATAAGCACAACAAATAACCTAAAAATAGAACTATAGCTGGAATGTGAGCTATTCAAGATGAATTAATGTGTTTGTTAAAAGTCTAGGGATTTCTGATGGTCTTGTGAGATACACATGACCTTTTCACGATGCTCCCTAGAGATACTAGTCATCCTGTCCAAAAGCAGCATGAAGTTTTTCAAGCATACACAATGTAATTAGGGCACTTTGAGCCTGGTAATGGAGTATGAACATTGTAGTCCTGCTCAGATGGCCTTTCCAAGTATACCAGTTTTCAAATACTGTGACTATTGGCACAATTAGTACAAGGGTCTTATATCTCTAGATATAACTAAGTTTTGTGCTTCCAGTGTAAAATGTCAAGAATAATTTTCTTCTTTTAGTAAGCTTATGCTACGTGCTTCTCCAGGTAAGAAGGAACTGAAACTGTGTGCCTGGAGCATGGTGATCTCAGTTTACTGGAAACCCATCCAGTCACCCAAACCAACCTTCACACTCGGCATTAGTTATAAACTATATTATATTAGCATTCTCAGAGAGATCAGAGACTGCACAAATGGTGCAGGTTAATGTATCTCCCCTACAACAGACGGCTGAGCTCAGGATCAAGGGTTATGATGGGGTAGTACAGGAAAGCTTTGGTCGTTATCATCCTGGTGCTAGGGGCCTCATCACTGTGCTTAGCATCATACAAACACATAGCAAAAAAATGTCATCACTCAGTCCTTACATCCTAATCATTGTCCTCACCACTTGGGCACAGAGGACCTGAGTGACCCAAGGGTGGCATTTCCTATGGCATTGCATTTGTTCACTCCATTTCACACTTACTCTGCTGCTGACTACAGAAGCCACACCTCTGTGAAAACACAATAGACCTTGTTCTTACAAATTACTGTTTTTAAGAGCTATTAAGATTTTCAAAAGGTCTTAAGACATTCAAATAAGCAAGCAGCCAGATGAATACCTAGTCCATGTGTTCAAGACTGAGACAGACAAACAAAATGTTCAGAATTAATGTGATCTTGCCGTACTCATTACACTTAAAATGTATATTTTATGTCAAAATAATGTTTCTCTAGTGTTTATAACGCCGTGTCACAGTCTTGAAAAAAAATAATACAGTAAGGAATAGTGATAAACAACATCCTGTCCAAATGAAACTTAAAACCAGGCTTTGCTTAAAAAAAATCTACCAGTGAGTATGGGGCTATTACTTATACTTACAAGTACTTTTGATCCATAACTGACAAAATAATCTAGATGATGTTGCAGTGTTGATACTCTGAAAAAAATGTTCTTTAAAGGGCTGCCTTTCACCAGGAACTTCTCTTTGACCGGTAAATACTTATGGCAACAGGCCTGAAAACTTAGATTCACCTCTTCTGTATGTCTAATACCTTTTGTCCAGAGATGCCCAGCAGAGCATCATGCCTTAGGTATCTCCTTATGCTTAAATGCTGCAGTAGGTTTCTTTTTTTTTTTTTAAGTGTAAGTTTTTATCTGACTCTCAAAACAGCCGGACACCTTTAGTCAGCACTGAACCCCTCCTGGGTTGTCCTCTTCCTCCATAACGATGAAGCTGAGGTGGCACTAGAGCCTTTGTGCTAGGCACTGCTTTGGATAAAGCTGCCCTACAGAATAAAGCATTGTTCTGACAGTGAAAAACTTCCCAAAGTCATGGTAGGAGGAAGGTTTGTGGGATGAAACCGTCCAGAGCTGACTCAGCTGCAATTTTTTTAGAAGCCTGCTGTGTAACACTTTGCTCTCCCACAGCCCAACACACCACATGCCTGTGGGGAGCATCACTGTATACCAGGGCAGAGGAGGGAGAGATGATCGTGAATGAAGACATGTTTATTATCAGGTCAAATAAGAGCACACAGGAAAGGACCTCCTTTGTGTTTATTTGAAAATAAATATTGAAGAGTTGGAACAGAGAACACATTCAGGAGCATCAGTGAAAATGATGACAGTAGCAAAGTTCATAGCCAGAGACTGTGATGTTACAAATCTATTAAGAAAAATAAGTTTGAAAGTAAAACAAGCTAGTTATTTTTGAGTATGATTATCTCAGTCATGGTAACATTAAAACACTATCAGAGAGGCTCACATCATAGTTCTTTTACAACTTTTCATTTTTCTAAGCTGTACATGGGCATGAAGTTAAGTGAAGAGAGCTTCTGACACTCTATGGTCTCCCTGGATAGCTGTACTCTGAAGTTCACTTAATATCTTTTAGGAATATGTTTGCCTCTAGCTTTCTAATTGCTAATGAAATTACCTGAATCCAAATGTACAAAGAAGAACTTTGTTAAGCCTAAACACTTTCTGTCCCAAATCTGGAAGGCAAGCTGATTGTTAGTGATTTATGCATCATATCCTGTAGTGCAGTATTTCTCAGGGTCAAGCTTGTACAACAAATAAAATCCCCCAGTACATGAACTATGTCTCTTGTTCTAGGATTTCCCTAGCAGGAAATCCAAATCCCGTGTACTGTAGATCTGCCCTAGTGAGATAATTTGTGTTCTGCCAGGTTGCTGTAAGCAATATATTTGATCCAAGGCAAGGGAAAATAGTGTAATTGCCATGTGAATTGTTGGAAGTCCAGTTTACTAGCGGTATATGTTTTGAAATTTCATGGAACCACATGTATTTTGAAATCTGCCTCAAAATTGATTTTGCCTTCTTGTAAATGGAATATTTTGTGTAGGTTCTGATGCTCGGGGGATGTGAAAGACTTAGGCAAGACAGGAGCCCAGGAGAGAACCAGAGGTTTGCTGCCAGTTGTATCAGAGAAGCAGGTGAAAAACTTGGAAGAAGAAAAGGCCCACTTTCAGGTATGCTAAATATTTCAGGCAGATTTTAGTTGTTTTAAAATGTATGGTTGACTTCCTCTGTTGAATTTCAAAGAGCCACCTGTGATAGCAAATGGGGCTTAAAATTACTTCCATTTTAAGGAACGGTTTTGTCTTTTTGTGTCAGAACAGATTGAAATGTGTGTGTGTGTGTTCATATCTGTATTTTGTTCAGCCATCATATATTTTCTTGGATTAGAAGCCTCTGAGGTGATAATGGTATTTGCATATATGTTATATTTGCAAATTGGCCTGTGACTTTGATTCAGAACCACATTGTCTTCACAGCTATGAATGCTTCAAAGTTTTTCTGTTATGCTTTCCTCTTCGAAGACTTGCTTTATCCCCTGAGATTCCATGGAAATCTGGCAGCTGGATTCAAGTCTCTTTTTATTTGTGTTTCTGCTAGGTGTTCTACAGTGCAAGCATCTTCAGAAACATGTTGATTCTATACCCTGTAAAACATGAACCCCCAGGGGAATACATGTGTATGAGATGGAATTCTCTCTGCATTGAAGCCAGACAGGCTTCCTGCCTTAGGTGGCAGAATGGTTGTGTAGCAGAAGTCTTCTGCAGAGTGTAGCCATCAGCTGCTAATGTCTCGAACATCTGAGATGGAAATGAAGATGAAACAGTTTTTGTCTTTATATTGTATGATTTTAATGGAAAGGTCCAGACTGCCTCTTTTGAGCAGTTGCAGGAGGGTTCACAGGACTGGTAGTTAAGTTACTACTGCACTTTCCCTTTTCTCCACTGAGATTTCAATTTTTTCCCCCGTGCCTCACCCTTGATTTTTTTTTTTTTTTTTCTCTCCCTTGTTGCAATAATTTAAAGATGTTCAAATCATCAAATTTTGTTCCTCTACTATGGAAAACATCACTGCCACAATTTAGTCCTTTTATTCTAATACAACTTATTTTTTTAAGTCTGTCTAAAAGACATTAACAAAACACCTGCCTCTTTAATTTAGCAGTGCTTGTTGCCAAGTATGTGCTGCTGCTTGGGCTTCATGTTTATCTGATGCCTCGGTCATGCTACAGAAAGTGTTGCATCTGTTCAGTTCTGGCTGATTGTTCATTTCCTTCTATTGAGATGCTGAGTTTAAGTCTTAACATATTGTTTACTTTGCTGCTTTTTCATTCACAGCCATGTTTATAATGGGAAGGCAGGCAAGGTTTCCTGAGAAGAGTTGTGCAGTGAAACAAAGTTTTGTTATTTCTGAGCGTGTGGAAAGTTCTTCACCCATTAGGCTATTATGTGCCTGATGCTGAGGAAATAATGGTATTAATGTGCCCAAACTGGTCCTCTTAATGGTACTGAGAATGTCAGAATTTGCACCCAAGACATCTGTGTGTGATAGGTGATCAGAAATCATTGCTGATATAAGCAGCTGCTTATTCATATTCCGTCTTAGAGATGCCTTTGGAAGGAAGCTGTGGTCAGCGAAGAGGGAAAAATTATATAAATGTGTCATGCCCAGCTTAGTACTATATGGATTTCTCTAATATTTGATTCAAGTATACAAAGAAACTCCATGGTAAAAATATTTACCTACTACTTTCTCCTCTAAGACTATTCTATTAGACTGTGCAAACAAGCAAAAGCATTAACACTTACAGAACAATAATTAAAAATATTTGTTTACCAAGTTTTAAGTGCAAAATAGAAGACAAAAAATCCAAAGTATTAACTGATGGGTGCTGCTTTTTTTTCCCCCTGGATAATCCTGCACTATTTTTAATGGTGGTTTGAAAAAGACAGCTTTTAAAATTGTACGTGTTTTAAAGAAGCATTTGCTTATGCAATAACAATTGTACTAAGCAGAAAAAGAGCAGCTGTTACTGAAAGTTACAGTTAATTGTTGTATTTCCCAGCACAAGGTTATTTGGTGGGAACAGAGGGGAAAAATGCAAGCAACTGCCAAAAAAACAAGCATGTGAGGTGAAACTTGAATTTACTCTCATGAGAACTTTCTAAGATTCATAAGTAACTGAGGAAAGCACACTGTATTTAAATCTCTGGAGATGTGCTGTATGGAGACAGAGCACAGCACACAGTGCTGGCAGAAGGAGGAAAGGAGAACAGAAAGTCACAAAGACTGATAGGAGGGTAAGGCTCATCAGGATGGATAGAGGATAAAATGCCTGCCACCTCACATACTTTTGTTGTTTGTTTGGGGATTTTGTTTTGTTTTGTTGTTCTCAGAGTAAATTTGAAGCACCTATCCTTTTCCTTGCTCCCATAGCACAGGTTTTCCTGTGCTTTTTAAATGAAACAAGCAAAGCATGCCCCTGTTACAAATCTGTACAGAAGATGGATAAATTAGCTGGGGCATTTTGTAAGCCCTCCAGGCCAAAACTGATTGTGATCTGTGTATGCCTAAAAGCAATCTCTAAAGAGGGGTTTTAGCAAAATATCCCACCTGGGCTCTGGCTGTTGTTACAGCAGTGGGAAAGCTGTGGCAGAAGTGTCCCTGGGCAGGCTGCAAGCAGGAAGGGGAGAAGGGCCAGGGCAGGAGGCCCTGGTTATGTGGGTGCTTCTTGGCCTGGCACTGCCCACTGCTCTGCTCTGGCACTGCTGCTTAGCCACAGAATGTGCCACAGGGGCTGTGCTCTGGGAACCCAGCTTGTTAGTCCATCTGTTCTTCCAGCACAGGCTATAAAACATTATAGGTCATAACAGGCAGCTATTTATTTCTTAAGTCCTTAGGTGCCAGAGGGGAGATTTCTTTTATATATATAAAAATAGCACTGGAATGCATTTATTAGGAATTGACTGGATTTATTTTGAACCACAATATTTGAACATTCAGATCCACAGACAAAACTCCAAGAAAGTACAATGTCTGCCATACTCTGAGCTCAGTTCTCTCATCACTTATCCTTGCCTGTATTGCCACCCATTGTGAATAATTTCACTGACTCCAATAAAACAACATGCAGTAGCCAACTTCTAATTCAGTACTATTTACAGCTTTCCAAGTTACTCCAGTACTAAGTTTAGCTCTAAAGAACAAACACATTGCTCCCAAAAAGAACAAACTCAAAATGAAAATTGAGCAATGCCCTGACATAAGTTTTTTCAACGTTAAAATCAAGACTGATTACTATTAACTCATTAATCAAAACATCTTTCAGCTAGAAAAACTTGTTGCCAACTGTTACTATTATTAGCTTAATGTAACTATGATGTAACTGAATATCAGTTGATATTAGGAAATTGCATAGTTCATACAAAGTCAAAATATTTTTTTGTTTTTTATAAAACAGCTAATGTCTGTTAAAGTTTATGGAATGAGGTGATTGTTATTGTTCCCATTACATTGTGGAGATACTGGTCGTGGTTTTGTAGTAAAGATTCAGCTGAGATTTGTCCGGAAAGCAGGAATTAATTCCTTGAAATTTAAATTGTCAATCAGAGACAGGTGTATAACACCTTATTACTGAATGAAATTCTGGCATTTGTGAATCCAGGATGAATTGTGATATTAATACCATGTGTCCCCAAAGAATTTACAGAATATCAAATGACTAATTAAAACTTAAATTCTTTAAGCAAACACAGAATTGACAACAATTTGAGAGCATATTTTAAGATATTGCTATGCTATCACACTAGTGTGTCACTGCTTAAGATTTGCATGGTAATAACTTCAGACAAGTAAATGTCACTCATACAGAAATTCTGTGCATAGGAATGGCATGTGTAGGAGAAACAAGATTTTATGTTTTATAGACAGAACATATTGTGATCAAAGGGATTTTGAGAAAATGAACAACTTTACATACCTTGGCCAATGCACAGGCATACAGCAAGTGTGGGCTAGTCCCTGAGTCGGCTGTAAATAAACTGTCCCTTTCTCACTTCTCTGTATTCTCCTTTTTCTCATGTTTTCCATGGTGGATTGAAGAAGCAATATAGTGATGCATATGGAGCCTACTTACTATGCAAAATTCTAACACAAATGATAACCTGCCCCTACCATTTTGGACAAAATTGGTTACTTCTGATTAATTAGCTGTTTATTTGTATTTTCTGCACAGATATTTCATATTAGATGTTGATGTCAGTGGAAGAGTAAGTGCCTTTCAGAGCTGAGGGCAGCCCTCAGACTGTTTCTACCTCTGTAACCCCTCTCCAGACACAGATGGTTGGCAGCCACCTGGGAGTGCTCCTGCCCAGGGATCACCGAGGGGTGAGAGGCACTGCTCACTGCAAGGGGTGGGGTAAAACAAAGCATAAGTCTGCAACTGCATTTACACCCTGTCCTGCTTCATGTAGTGCAGTTTATCAGTGTGCAGGACAGAGGATCTAGCTTGTCTCTGCTGCCAACAAAAGGTCTAAAATTAGGATTAATTTTCACATTTTACTTTTGATTCTTCTCTGCTCAGACTGAGAACTGTTTCTATAAGCTCTCCCTTCTTGTTCCTGAGTCTCTCCAGCCAGTGATACAAAGGTGCAGTCAAATGTGCATGGATGTAACAGAATTTAACCCACAGCAGAGACACACTGAATGAAATGAGCATTTGCAAAGGGCTGATATGTCTCTGGGCAGCCTGAGTTTATTACAGTTATGTAAGTTTTCTTAAAAACATAATTACAATGGGAATTATACTCC
Source organism: Sturnus vulgaris (assembly GCF_052056855.1). Classification (NCBI taxonomy): domain Eukaryota; kingdom Metazoa; phylum Chordata; class Aves; order Passeriformes; family Sturnidae; genus Sturnus; species Sturnus vulgaris. The sequence goes on from NC_142255.1 coordinate 6,965,895, forward strand.
CCCAAGTATACTGCAATATCTCACTTGGAGCTGCAGCAAGCAGAGCTTTGCTTGACCTGCTATTTCTGTCCCTTTTCTGCCATGAATTTGGCATGGCATCACAGGGAGTGTGATCAAGACAAGCGGTGACAAAGACCTGATCAGCCCAAATGCTGAGGCAGGTTCTGACCACAGTATTTTGTAAACATCTGCAGATACTGCACAGAAGTGCACAGGCACTTAGTGGCAACACAAAGGGCTCCTCACTTCAGGAGTGAAATCAGGAATGTAGTGTGGAATTTGAGAGAGCAGAGTTATAGGAATCCAAAGGGAAGAGCACCCTGAAATGAGTGAATTGAACTGGTGCTCTGAAGTTTAGCCATAAAAGTAGCTCAGGAGTATTGCTGAATCAGATGCCTGTTTATTCATGATAACCACCACCAACCATGGATAGATGTATGCATAATAGAAATAAACTTTAACTGAATACATTCAATTCACAATGATTAAGCAGAAATAACTTCATTTTCAAGGCTGGGTATTTAGGAAAGGGTATGTGTCCAACCACTTCTCTTTAGTGAGAAAGAGCCCCCACATCAGAACTCTGATGTGGATCTGGCCTTCCTTGGAGAATTCAGATCTAGGACTAGCTCTGAGACCAGTTTTTAATTTGAATTACTGCTACCACATTAAAAAATGCTCCCACTATGCAGATGAAATCCACCTATATAAATCATCATCAGCAGGACTCTTTAAAGCTTATACAGACAGGCTTTGTGCTGACCTCTGCACAGCAGCAGCCTCTTGCTGGGCCATCTCCACAGGAATGAATTGTATCCAGAAAGCACAGCGGAAGAGATTCAGATTAGTATTCTACATAAGGCTTTTAATATTGGGTAGCATAAAGATCAAGTAAATAATCTAAAAATAACTAAGCTTTAATGCTATGAAGACCCTGTGCAGAAATTTTCCTTTGTCTCTTTGGTGCTGATCTTACAACAAACAGTTTTTACCTTTTGTGATCATATTGTGAGTTATTAAATCTAATCACGGAGGAGCTGATTTCTTGCTGATCAATAGTGGATGCATAAAATTTAGTAAAGTTATTTTTAAACTGTTTCAATTGGTATTTAACCAAATTGGGTATTGTTTTAAATGTTTAGGCAAGCTATCCTTAAAAGGGGAGGGATACTCTTGCACATTAATTCAGCACTGAACTCATTAACTGGCTATGCATGCAGTTTTGTATCAGTAGCTCAACTATTTTCAGTTAATTAGGCAACATGATTAAGATCACATGAGTTGAATTAACAGGTCAGTGCCTTATCTCACTACAATTGCGTCTAGGAGATACCTTGATCTAAAAGCCATAGGAAAAGGACAATTTAGCCTTCCCATTCTCAAGACACCAATTTTGAATGTGATCAGACCAATGTTTCATGGAAAGGCTTCAATTTTGAACTTATGTACAGAATTTCTGCTTGGAAAGGTGAATTTCTAATCGAGGCATATGGATTTCATACCGTGGTCCCAACAACCATTTGCATAAAAGCTGCACAACAAAATGACAGTGGAAATTCTTCACTTCTTATCCCATATTGGTCAATTCATATTTAGTATGCACCTCATTTTCTTCTCCTGATTGAGGATCTGAGTGATGCATTTCAATAAAAATTATATAGATCATTGCTCCAAGTACACCTCCCAGCAGAGGTGCAACTATAGGAACCCACCACCAATTATTACCAGCCCTGTAAGACAAAAAGAACAAGAATTAGTGTTATTTGTTACTCTAGTGAACACCTTTCTGTGTATTAGTCACTGAACAGATCCACTGGTGCACCACTTGCTATAGTGTAGACCTTTTCATTTTGTCTCCCATTTCTGTCAATAGGTGAGACCCCCATCTGCCCTACCTAGGCTGGTTCTGATTAAAATGTTAAATAACAAATAAGGCTAAATAAGGCCTTTTTACTGCATGTCTGAATGGAGACAGAGGATGATTTCTCCCTTGTGAAAAGCACTTTTCACTGACTTGCAGTGAAATGAACAGGGACATATTTATTGCCCAGCAGTCTTGACTTGTGCTGTCCTCAGATGCTTGTAAATAGATTTTCAGGATGTTACAAAAGTGGCTGATTTCATCTGCATGGAAGCTTGCAAGTTCACACCTGCAATAGTATATGCTATCTTCCTCTTGACAAATGTAATAAATTAAACTGGATTTTGAGTATATTTACCTTAAGCAATGTAATAAAACACAGTGACTGTAACATTGATTATCCTTGACTAGAGAGTTCAAGATTCAAATTTCATGATGTAGTATCCTATATCTATATTTAAAATGTAGTGTCTTTCAACAAGAGGCAAATAAATGCTTAGAAGTTTTATATGCCTAAAACTTAATCTTAGGATTTTTTTATTCACTAAGAAAGTCCAGCATGCTGGTTCCACTGAAGTGTTTACATTTGCACAATTACTAGAATTTAATTTTAAATATGTAGCTTTACAGCCATATTTAAAGTAAGAAGTCCATCAGTGAACTGTATAAAACAGTTAATAACAACCTCTTTATGCAGGAATATTGGGCTAGTGGAATTGCTCTCCTTTTCCTAGAGGTCCACACTCAGACAGTAAATTACCAAGTATCCATTTCAGAGCACGGAGTCTCTTAACTGTACTGATGCATTCAGGTGTTTTGGTTTGATAACATGCTGTATGAATTGAATATTAAAACTAGCTACCTCAATTTCATGCATATTGAAAATTGAGATTTATTTTTTTTCTCCCAGAAATACAAAGGGACAAATTAATCTATGAGATGAGCTTTACAGGAAGCTGCAGGTGAACTTTTAAACTGTCAGGATTATTATTCAGCACTCAGTTGTACAGATTTATGCAGAAGTGAACTTGTGTTTGTCACAATGCAAGAATAGAACTGGGAGAATATCTGTGCCCTGTTGATTATACTATTACTACTTGTTCAGAAATGCCTTGGAGGTGTATGTTTTACCTTTGGAATTACTTCTATTTTGCCCTGAGGATATAAAATAACTTCTGATGTTGTTTTACTGAGTTCATAAATGTTTGTTTTTGAATCATGGATGACTGTTGAGCTCTCGAATTTCTGGAACAAGCACAGACTAAGGTTTTATTGAATTAATCAGCAGAACAAAAGCTGTATCGAGTACTAGCACGTGTTCTTCTGTGTGATGTGTTTTTACACGAGTGTGTAATGAAGGTGTTTCTTGGCAGATTTCTCTCAGCTTGCTCCGTGACCTTGCCTGTGCCTTGTCAGTGCCTGCATGACCTTCTCCAAATCCTGGCCTGTTTGCAGCAGCTGCTGTCAGCGGTGCACTGGATCCCCTGTGCTGAGGTGCTGGGTTAAAGCCTTTGGAGAGGGTGCTGCCCAAACTGCAGTGGGATCAGGACGCAGCTGAGTAGGAGATTCCATGACAGTGCTCTGCCGCTGGCACAGGAACAAGAACTCGCTGTGACAAGCAGAGATCACCGGAGGCCCCTGAGTGCCCTCAGGCCTGGCTGTACCCGGCACAGCTCGGCTGCCAGCCCGGGCGGAGAGCGCCCAGCCCAGCCTGTGCCATCGCCAGGGGCTCTGGGCTCGGCTCTGTGCGGGGAGCTGGCAGGACTGGGCTTGGCTGCCGAAATTCCCTGGGAACGAGAGTATCTAAGCTATGGGGACTGGGAACCTGGGCCCATTTAAACTTGCAGAGACACCCTTCACTAGCCAGCTGCTGCGGGAACGGGAGATCCCGCTGTTTGTGAGGTAATCCGGGCTGCAGGGCTGCACTCCGAAATACTTCCGAGGCTGCTCTGCCATCGCAATGCCCGTGCAGGCAGGAGCTGTGCCTCCTGCCCTTTCCCGAAGCGCAGGTTAGTGCAGCGCTGCCGCCTTGTCCCCGGAGCCGGCGGCCACGAGGTGTCAGCGTTACCGCGCCGAGCGGGGCTCAGCTATCCGGGACTGCCCTCGGACGCTGCCACCAAATACTGCTCTGGAGAGCCCTACCCCTCTCTCTCTCTTCGTGCTGTTTCGTGCTCGGTTTTGATTGTCAAAATCCCCTCTGGTATTTGGACTCAGCGCTCTAGCTGTTTTCTCACTACAGACAATACTTTGCTCCCCAAACTTTTCTTAAGCTTATCCGAATATTAAGCATGTGCTTTAGAAATACTGCTGGTTTTCTGATCGGAGCCTTTAACCAAAACAAACCATTTGCATGGGCTAGGGAAACCACACCATAGCTTGTGTCTTCTGGCTTGGTTTGGGGGAAAATGCTCCTTCAGGTGTCTTTGTGCAAAATGTAGTAACAGCAACATTTAGAAAGCACCTGCTGAAATGAATTCCTGTCTTCTGGACAATTCCATGGTCCAGCAGAAGGGCTCCCCTCCAGTCTAGCTCCCTGCCTGAGAACATGATAAAACCAGCATTTACTGTACCTGCAAGCACAAAGAAGGGTAGAGGGGATTTCTCCACTGTGAGGTAATTATCTCAAGGTTTACAGCGTTTGCTTAGGAACAGTGTAGAAAGTCTTGCTATTTGATCTATTAGAAAGTGAGGCTTTCCCGGTGGTCCCTGGCTGTTCTATAGGCAACACTGGAATATTCACTGACATGGACTCAATTGCCTTGGGAGATGCTTCCATCTTCCCCCCAAAGGAAGAATGTTCAGTGTTTCCCGAGTATTTTCTACTGCTTAGTTTGTACGGAGCTCCCCTCATGTCTCTGTGGAAGTTTCATGCTCAGGTCTCCCAGTTTCTGGACACGCCTTTACTTGACAGCTTAAGAACCTGTCTCAAGTTTGTGAATTCTATTTAAGTGAAAATACCCAAGGTTTATTTGCCAACTGTTGCTGCACCCCTTTAAGTTACCCAGGCACAGCAGAGCATCAGGCAATTTAGGATCCTAACTACAATAATTCAGGCTTTTCCCATGGCTCTTCCAGCTACCTAACAAGGCTTAGATTCTACCTAAGTATCACCTGGATCTGTGCACTAAATAAATAAGAACATACTCCTGTTGTATTGTTCCCTTGGGCTTGGTTTTAGCTGTAGCCTTTTAACTGAAGGCAGGGAGGAAGACTTCTTCCTCAAATTTTCACATCCCTTATATTGTTGCAGGTTTATTCTGGCAAAGATCAGCGATCTTGTATCTTATTTTTTATGTTCACATTTTAAAATTTCTTAACAAGGTCTTTACAGGGGGACTGCATTCCCTCTCTTATATAAAACCTTACACTATGGTAGGAAAGAGTCCATATTGGTATAGATGTAGAGTTTTCTGATAGCTTTTTAATGTAAATGAGTATGACCACACTTTTGGAGAGAAGGGGAGTTCACAGGTATTCTGTGACTAGATCACAGTACAATCAGGCTTTCAAACTTTCAGTAATGTAATAGTCAACTTCATAATACATTACTGATGATAGAATGACACCATGGCTAATACCACAGTCAACAACTCCTTGTAATTACTCAGATATGAGAGGAGAATCCTGAGTGTGGGATGTCACCCAATGTGTCCTTGTTTTTTAAAAAAGTGCAGTCCCGTGGTGCAGTGGCAAGAGCTACTGGGGAGGAAAAATTTGGAGGTCACTGGACCAATGAGCTGATCTCCCACCAGCAGCTCACCTGAGCTGGGTTACAGCCTTGGCTCTGGCCTTTGCTGTGGCTCTGTGCCTATTTCAGCTATGCCATGCCTGGCTTTTCTGTATGAGAAAAGCTTTGCTACTGCTTTCCTCAAATAAGGTACATGATCTATGTAAATAGAAATCATACTGAATAAATAGAGATTATTTGTGCTTCTTTTATTTCTTGCTACAATAAAAGCTCTACTAACCAGAGCTCAGTGCTACAGTACTACTGGGGATTTCTACTTGTAAATAACTGGAAAAACAAACAATACAAAAATAAACCAAAATATCTGCTTCCCAATGACAGATTACTCTTACTTAGATACCCCAGAGTGCCTCTTCCCCTGGATACGTGTGAGATGTGGATTTGATGTGCAGCTAATTAACTGTGCAGTGGTCCAGCCAAGAGCGTGTGCGTGTGCACATGGGGATTTGAGAGGGCTCTGAAATGTGGGAAAAGGAAGGGAGCTTTTTCATTCACTCCTTCGCTCCCAGCCAGGAAGTCAGGCTTTTAGACTGTTGTATGTTTCTGCAGTAACTCAAAAGTAATCATAGGCTAAATCAATCTGATATGTCTCTGTTTTTTACAGCACCCAATAAATATTTCCTCCTAATTATCTCCTTTTTTTTGTTTGTTTGTTTTTTTTTTTTTTTGTTTTTGGGGAGGGTTTTTTGAGGGTTTTTTTTGGGATTTTTTTGTTTTTTTCCTGAAAGCTGCAGGACCAAAGAAGAAAGTGCTAACATTTTCAGTGACCTCTAAGAAGCTCTAATATTTTGGGAAAGGTCTTCTTGAAACAATGATTGATACTGGAGATTATGCATGTTTGATTTGCCCTAGGAGCAGGAAATCCTTTTTAAAGCCCAGTTCCTAGAGGATATCTGGCTTAAAGTGCATGAATAGCTGCTTCTGGTATGCAAAGAATTACCTGTATGTATATAAAGTATGACTTGGTACCATGTTGAATCAGGATCTTACTTTCCTTGAAACAATTTTAGCCAGGAGCATTTGGCTTCATCTCCAGGCATACTTACGTGAATACTTCCATCCCCCATCCTGCAATGGCTGTGAAGAGCCTTGGGCCAAGATCCCTGGCTGGGTTCATGGCACAGCCACTGTTCATTCCCAAGGAGCAAGTAAGAACAATTATAAGAAGTCCTACTGCAATTGGCTCCAGGCCCTTGGGCACGCTGTTATTTTTGGTGTCAAAAATAGCAAATATAGCCAGAAGAAGAACAGCTGTTGACATCACCTGGCCAAGGCAAAGAAAAGAATATTGAATAAATATGTGTAGATTCTTTCCAATAATGAAAAGAGGGGCTATGGTAGCTTTGTGGATTGGAGTGGCTTAGAGCTGGTATTTAGTTTTATCCCACTATACAGAATAGCAAAATTTGGAACTCAGTGCCTTTCTACTTCACATTAGTTTTTGATACAGAGAAGTTTTGATATCAGTGCTGAAAGACAAAGACAAGAAATGTGCCGAGAACATTTAGAAAAAAAAAATCTGCAACAACTAGGTGGGGAAAGAACAGGGGATTTAAAAGGCATCTCCTTTAGACCTGTGGTCTCCATTAGACCTGTGAGGTCTAACGCTTTGTTTCCACATTTTTTTTCCTGTCAATTTTTGGTAGTTCTGCCACTATAGCAATGCAGTCGGTTCCAATAACATAGAAGTGTTTTATGTGACTGTAGCTTATGCTGATAAATTAGACTAGAAATGCATCTCTTTATCCAGGTATTGCATAACATTAGAAGAAAAAGTGACATCTGCAAAGTTAAAACTGAGCAGCTAAAATTAGGAAGCACCCAAATTAAGGTTGCATTTATGACCATACCATGAACTCTCTATTGCATATGCTAATTGAGCTGATGAAAGAATTTTTTTAGAATTACTTCAGTACAAGTATAACTCTGCTTAAATCAAATGCTTTGTCAATGTTGATTTTGCTAATAATTAACTTGATGGGAAAACAGACAAAAGCTTCAGCAATGTCAAAATGTTCAATTTCTATACTGATTTGAAGAAGCTTAAGTTTGAGGGGTTTAAAAGTTTTTTGTTTTTCATCTGCTTTTAAGTTTGTTTTGAAACATGCATGGGTAAAAGATATCTTAGGGGAAAATCTGTTGACTGATCCAAAGATCAGAACTGTCTTTCTTACAAAACTCAAAATAATGTTTAGATTTTTTTGAAGCCAGATTGCACAATCTTTTACGTAATGAAAAATTTCTGTGTTCAGGCCATCCCTTGTTTTTCATGCCTTACTTATGCAGTATTTATTTCATGTATTCCCAAAGAAGATGAGTAAGTTGATTAGAAGTATATAAAAGATATGAAACTTCTTTTTATTTTTTTTCTGTTGCATAAGTGGAATTAAAGGACACACCTTAGAAATGAAGTTGAGGATTTTTCAGATTCGGTCATTTGAAAAACAAATACTATAAATCTGTCTGCAAAAAGAAGGTAAGAGAGGAGGCTTGTGCAAGAAGGAAACTCAATTGTTCAGGGTATGTTAAACTGTCTGGTTAAGCATTGTATAAGGAATAACAGGTCCACAAAACGGGCTGGATTTTGATGTAAATGGACATGACTGCTGAGATTTATGGAGAAACATTGATTTATGCTGAGCAAAACCTCTTACATATATTGCTTTAAAGACATTTTGAGTGCAACAATTAAGATGATGTATGAGAAAAGAACAACTTCAAATTATTTTGCTTGTAAAATGTTACTAAAATGTAACCTCCTGCAAACGATATTGCATTCTTATTGTATTGTACGAGAGGACATCTGGCTGAAATGGCGAGATTTGGCACGCTTTTTAGATCTATGTGGTTTTTTTTACTGCTTGGCTTTACAGGTTTTTTAATGTTTAATTTGTAGAATTAAGACAGCAAGTGCACTTACCTGATCTGCAAATCCATTTACGAGGGACAGATAGGGAGCTGGATATGTTGCAAAGATTTGAGCTGTTGCATTAGGTCCTGTGACTTCAAGTTTTCCATCACTGTACTCCATAAAGGCATCTATAGAAAAAACCATTAACTGCTTGCACTTCTCCAAAAGCTTTTCTAGGCTTTCCAGGACTAGAATATATGTGATAGGTCTGAGCACTTCACATTCTCGACTGGAAACTGATCTCTAAGGTCCCTTCCAACCCAAAGCATTTGGTGATTCTCTGAAGTTTTTTTCCTGGGAGCACCACGATTGGATTTGAAATCATGTACTCCTCATACCCTCCTGTCTCATCTCTCTCCTGTGCCATGAAGTACTTGTTTTATGTACCACAGCTTTCCAAATGGGGCCTGGTTTTCCCCTGCTTATAGCTCCCAACTCAGTGCCAAGGAGCATTTTCTGATTCTGAATACAGATAGGTCATTCTGCAGGAGGTGCTACATTTGTTGTGATGATCCAAGAAATGGACAGCATCCTGATTGTGCATTTGTGGATTCCCAGTCACCAGGAATTACTGCTATTCCATTTGACAATTGTGCAGTTTTAGAAATAGGGAGATATTAAGATGGGGTACTCAAATTGTCATAGACAGACAAGAGTAACAAACTCTAATCCATTATTTTATTAGTGAATCTGGTGATGAGATGATACTTGTGAAAAAAAGAAATAGTTCCTCATCTCCCATGGAAGTCAAGGTGAGGGTGATAAGCTCTTCTTGAAGCTAGCAGACAAATCTATTTCTCCTTGTTTCTGTTTTTTCTGGCTTTGCTTAAGGCCACAACATGAGTGCAGAGAATTTTAGTTGTTTACTTTGATCAGGCTCTTATTTGATGTGTCAGATAGTTTTGTGGCATTTAACTATTACAGGGGGAGAAATAAAAGATGATCTCCTATGTCTGTTTTTCTACCAGTGACTTTTCAGGGGACCTCAAAGAGTGCATGGCAGTCCTACAAGTTGCAGGAAGTAAAAACTACAGAAGAGGTTTGGAAATTGATTAGAGCAAGAGGAGGACTTGAGCAGAGATAGGGATATGAGAAAATCCTGCACTCCTGGATATGAGGAAGATGTCCCTAACCTAGACCTAAGCTTCCTGCTTTGGCTCCCTATCCTACTGCTGCCCTTGTGGCAGAATACAGTGACTCCCCTGTCAACCCCATGTATATATTGACACAGTGCTGCTTCCCAGCCACAACCCTTATTCTCACTGTCAGGCTTGAGGAGGACTTAAATTCAGATAGAAATCCTGTTCCAGAATTCGAGTTTCCAAATTCTAACACTAACCTTAAAAAACATAAACAACTCTTCCCAAAACAATTATGATCTTTCCTAAAGATTTTCCTCTTTGGGATTACTGTGGGTCCTGAGCACTGAGCTGACATACAAGGGGCATTTCCATTTTTGTTTTTCCTCTGTTGCACCTAGAACCCAGCAGGGTCTGCAGACATAATGCCCACAGGAGAGGAATGTTGAAGGAGATGGGCTGAGCCAGTAGAAGCAGAGTTTTGGAGTAGGGGATTGAAGCAACTGCTCTGAGTGGATTCAGTCAGACAGTCAGTTACTCTTTTTTCCTTTTGTGGCACACTGTGTAAAAAAAACCCCATGCCTCAAGGATGGGGTAATTTTTTTCTTTTTCCCTGTCAAATATGTGACCCCTTTATCACTGTACCTGGAGTTCATTGCCTTGGAGAGTCACCTCTCAAGGGTGGTCTGAGGTTTGGTCAGGAGGGACTTGATCTCATATCCTGTACCCTCAATGAACGATGATGGTGATTCTTGCCTACAGGCACTTGTAGCAGGTCTTTAATGTTTCTAATTTGCTTGGAAGATGGATAGCCCTATATCCTGGCTATTAAGTAATTTAAAATCCTTACTGGGAAATACATGATCTCAGAGTATCTGATTTCCCATGAATAATTTTTCTAAATATCAGAACATTTCCTGGAGTATTAAGTGTTTCAGTAAATTTGTAGGGTACCTGGAATGTTCAAGCCATTGTTTTTTCCCTTCAAATTCTTTATGCTCCTTCCTTTCTTTTGTAGCTTTAGCTTCATTCCTGCCATTAGCCCTGTGTGAACAAGAGTCCTCTGCCTGCCTGACATTCATTGAAAAATTGGGGCCTTAGAGACTGCCTGACCTCTAGTTTGTCCTGTGAACATGTCTAAGGTGTACTCACTGTAATAAATCCCAAAGACAGCTGCTGCTCCAACGAATGCTCCCAGGAGTTGTGCTAATATGTAAATTGGTAATTTGGTCCATTTTAATCTTCCAGTCACGCACATGGCTAATGAAACAGCTGGGTTTATGTGACCACCTGAAAAATAAATCACAAATTAAGTCATGTGGATGACTCAGATACATAAGAATAGGTGAAGAATTTGTAAAAATGTGGGCACTTTTGAACACCAGAACAGTACATGCTTTTCTAGATGTTATTTTGCAGTTAAATGCTGACTGCAATTAAACTGAAACAAGTTGGGTGAAATCAGAGGAGGGAGGGCAAAAGCCACAAAGATCCATCTTTACTCCTGATGCTTGTGGACTGTGCTCTTTATTAGACTGCTATCCTGCAGTATGTAACTTATAGACGACTTTTCTAGAAAAATAGTAAACCTGCCCCATTAGTTGTGATGGGATGGTCCTTTATTCTGCACATATTCTCTCTCCTCGAGGCCTTTGGCTTTTTATTTTTAGGGGAGAACTAGGGCAGAAGAACATTCCTTTAGTTTCCCAAGCACCATATTATGATTAAGATTAAGGATTGTTACTGGCTTGAGCATATGTCTTGAGACAATTCTGGAGTGCCCTGGATTTAAGTCGTGTTTGTGTCCCTGTCTTCAACCTGAGGTTACTTAGGAACTCAGTTTTCATGGACACAAAATCAAATAATGTTAGGGCTGTCCAGTTTCATGTTAGCTGTTGCTGAGCTATGCCTAAATCGAATCTGGGGGCAGCAGTGCATAGTCCTTCACCATATTTTTATCTAGTTCTTGTGCATTCTGGAAAGGTCCTTGATAAGGAAACTGATAAAGTAGCTGTGCTGAAACAAAGTTCAGTTTTGTGTGAAACTTCCTTTTTGTTCAGGAGTAGCTACACCTGAACTCATGCACAAGAAAGATTTCAGTAACACTGGAATTCTTTGTGGCAATTTTAGTTTCTAAAATACATTTATGATGTCACACGTTCTCTTCCTTCAACATCTTTTGTCAACAAAAAAGGTGGCGTATGCTCTTGGAAAATTTCATTGTTTACAGATACATGGTTGCTACTTAAGAAATACAAATTGCCAAATAAATGAATAGGTACTTCTTTGTAAATAAATACCGAATAATAAACCCTCCAAATTTTGCAAGGACATAGGATCCTTTGCTTCTCTTCCAGGTAAGGTCTCATTTCAGTCTGTATGAATATCAGAAAAAATGGCCTTTGTCTTTGGTAAAATAACTGAATGAGCATGTCCTTTATCTGTCAAAGGTTAGTGATGGAGAAAGGGCCTCTATGTACAGTTTCTGTGTTTGTTTGCACTTCAGGTCAGTGAATCATTATCTTATGAAATCCAGGCACCTTTGATACATAATGAACTAAATGAACTGACAAACACAGATAACAAGCTGGATAAAACCTTCTTTGTATAATTTCCAAAATGCTGACCTAGTAGCACTAGTCTTGAATTAAAAGTTGAATTCCTCACTGTGTTTCAAATTCTTCAGCACAGAGCTAATAGATGGATGGCAACTAATTTAACAGCCCTTCATGTGAATTTTGATTAATTGTTGTCTTATCTTTTGTTCCTTACTCTGGCTGGAATTAATAATTTTCCTTTCTTTCAACACCTGATTTTGTTCCCCACCTGTATATAATACAGGGTGACTATGATGCCAGGACAAGTCATAATAATATTACACAGGGCTGATTAACATTAAATATAGAAGTCTAATTGAAGGCTGTCATGCTGACATAGGGGAGTTACAAGATTCTTGGTTCCTATGCCACTGGTTTAAAAAAAAAGTTCACTTTGGACAATGTGTTCCTCATTCTTTTGTAGTTGCAGTGATCACAGTCATGGGTTTGAAATGTTAAGTTGGATAAAATAGTGGGAAATTATCTAGATATTGAGGAAAACTGGATGAAGGAAAATTAAAAAGGAGAATTTTCCTAAAAAAAAGCTCAAATTTACCAAGCATGCAGATTATGTATTTTGTTACCATTAATTTAGAATTACATAAAGAACTGATGAAAAATATTTTAGCAGTAATTAAACATGAGATTTTGGCCCAAGAGCCACAGAAATTGTTAACAAATTATACATAGGAACTTGTATTCTGAAGTGTCCACTGGTAATCGTGTGTTGGATAATAACAGCCTGTTGAAATATCTGTTCCTATTTTTTTCACAGAGAAAATGCACTGCATGCAGAATCCTTTGTCATGGGAAAAACACAGGAAGCACAATACTGCAACATCTGCAACTGCTCTGCCCTGCTGGGATTGAACTCTAATTTTCTACATAATGATGGAGATGAATATCCCTTAAAGGTGCAAATGTAGGACAGGTCTTCACAGGTTTGTTTTCATGATACTACCTTAGAAGAGTTTAGCTGCCTACATGTAAACCAAGACCTGTAGTTAAAAGTTGTTTCGATTATAGGAATGTGCTGCTGAATTAATTTTGTGTGATATTAAGGAGCAGTTCTGGTCTGTATCAATGACAAGATTGTCTATTTTGTAGAACCTGGAGCACTTTCTAATGTGAGACTTTCTAATGGAAACCTTCTGCATGGTGCCTCTGTAAAAGAATCTGTAAAGATAAGAGAAATGGCCAGAGTAATTTCTGCTACAGCAACTATTTCTAATGCCCTAATTATACCTAAAGAAATTTGTCCAGACCAACTTAACTGTCTTTATGAAGGGTAAGAAATGCCTCTGAGACCTGGAGTACAGGGCACCATTTGCTTTAAAAGCCAATATAAACTCTGCACACAACACAAAGTATTGTGTATTTCCATGCACAGCATTGTTGTTACAACCCATCAGTTTCTATTTTAAAGGAAGACTTTATATGTTAAAAGCAGCTATGCAAATGTTTCTGATCTTAGTTTGGCCAAGTTGAATGGTGGAACTAGGAGACAAGACAGCATCCAATATGCCACTTGTGGACACTGCTTAGTTAGCCCAGCTAACTTAGCCCCAGGACTAAAGAGAGACCAGTTCATGTTGAGGAAGTGTTACAGCAGAAATAAAGGGGAAAGCACAGTACACTGACAGTGTCATTGAATGTATCTCTGGTACTAAATCTTTCTGCTGTTTCTGCTTTCTATGATCTGCTACTTCTGTGAATAATCAGACAGGAGCAGACTTGTTATTATAGCCTGTCATAGGACATGAAGAAATAAATTGCACTCTGGAAGGTGAATCCTGTTCATTATACCCATTAGTCATTCTGCTTTCTGTGTAGCTGGCCACCATTTTATCTGGTGACTGCTGGATTGGTCTTCATGGTTATTTCCATAAACACAGTGCCTATTCTGGCCAGGATCATCTCTATTGACAGAATTTTCAAAGCAGCACCAAGCACATTTCTGGTTTGCACAGAACACTTTCTATAATAGCCAAAGATCTGCCAAGGTTTTTACACTGTAGTTGAGATCAGAATTTGGTGGGACATTTGGTCAAAAACAAAGAATAGATGGAAACAAGAACACACAAGATTTACTAGCAAAAAACTCCATTGTGGACTCTGCTGTAATGGTGCTTACTATTGCTAAATTCGTGATTGTTTATACCATGAAGTGGAAGCCCTTTAACAAGGAAGCATTAATACTGTAGCAATAAATGCTAATACTGTAGCCATAAATGCTATACAAGAAAAAAAGCCACTTACCAGAAACGCCCCCAGACACGTACACTGCAATGGTGACTGCCATGGCAAATCCCACTGACACCGTCATGGGCCCTCCATGTTCCCCCCGGCTGAGCACTGCCTGTCCCACACAGCCACAGCCAAGAGTCTGCATTTGGAAAGAGAAGTGTCAAACCACCAGTGTGTCTGTCAAATGTTACTGCTTGTGACTTCTGCTGTCCTGGTATAGCTGCAAATGCTGTTGAATACTGAAATGGTGCTGGAATTTGTCATGTGTGCCATTGTTGCCTTTGCCGCAATGCACATTTGCTTTTTATTTTCCTCATCTGTCACGAGGAAGAATGTCTGCTAACGAGGACCTCTCTCCATACAGAAAACAGTTCTCAGGCACAACGATGGGATACAGATCAGGACTTGGAGCCAGAACAAGACTGCACAGCCTCCCCAACAAAACTCTGCATCTGAAAGTGAAATTAATTCTGTGTGGTAAGTTTTCAGTTCCAGACTGATGTTATAAGCGATGAAAAATTTACTGTAAAAGTTATGAAAGATAGTTGAAAAATGTTTTAATGTTTAGTGCTGGAACTCTGGATTGAGATAACCTTCTGGTATTTTACAATGTGTGTTATTGTTATGCTGACTTTATATCACATATTGCTCTAGTAAAATATTTCACTGGCTCTGTAGCTTGAACAATTAACTGAAGTGGATATATCTCAATAATTCACATGGAATAATTCTAAATGGATATAAACTAGTTTCAGATTTTTGTTGGTTCCCCTCAGAATAAAATTCAGCAACATATTTAAATATTTGCTTAAGATGGTGATTATTCAGTTTTAAGCCTCTGCTTGCCTTCAAGCATATGTTTAGATCCTATTAAAGATGATAGGAAAGATATTCAAAGGGATAAAAAACTTTTGAGGTAGACTGCCTGATCCATTTCTGTGTCCTTGAAAATCTGCTTTTTAAATAACGCCTATGTGCTCTGCTGAACAAGGAGCTCAATACTCTATGGAAGCTCTGAAATAATTTCTATAGTCTGAAAAGTTTTGCTTCTCTGCAGCTATAAGTGTGACTAGATTTATCTTGAGCTACTTTAATTGCTTGTTTTCAGTTGCAAGGCAGTTGAATTCAGAAACTGCAAAGTTATGGGAAAATCTCTTGCCTTAGAAATAGATTGTACCAAAATGATTTGGTGATCGAGGTTTAACAAGTAAGTCCTGCTAGAATAGATGCAATTGAAACAGGCAAAATCATGCTTTTGTATCCATTATTTCCCCAAGGGTTTTAGCTAATACCAAAATGTGACAGAAAAGCTCTCAATAAAATTACACTCTTAACCAGCTTTTTAATGCAGACGGCGTTTCTAAGTGCCCCGAGACTCTGTCATATACCCAGGTGCAGCTCTTGCCTTGAGGTCATAATCATGTAAGCAAACAAAATACTGACTGGTGCCAGAGTGTTGCAGCTCTGGTTGTGTAAGGGTAGGGTGGTGTTAGATAGCTGCAGTTTATTGGACTGTATAATGAAAAGCTCCAGGACACAGTGCAAGCTGCAGTCAGCTGCCGTGCAGTGGATGGGGCACGCGTTAGCCATGCGCTCACCTTGCACTGCATGTGCTGAGCACGAATGCACTCACAGATAGCAAACCAAGATAAAACACAATGGGGCTGTTCACAGGTGAAATTACATCTCTTTTTAAACTTCATATGAGAATTCATAATGCATTTGCGTGTGTAATATGATAAGAATGCGTATGCTGGAATTCATAAGAATCTAGAGGAGGTGGAATTAGCATACTCTAGTCATCACTTTCCAAATTTCTCAAAGGGAGTATTCCAGAAACTGCACCAAGCAAGATTTTGGGAAAGATATGGCTCAGATGAGGAGCAAGCTCAGTGTGTTGCTCTAGGCTCCTGCACACACTGGGGTGCAGGTTGAATTCAGGTAACCAGCTCAATCTACAAGTATAGGGTGCACTTGTGTTCTGAAATGGCACAGGCAAAGTTTTGCAGATTCAGAGAAAACACCATTCTTTTGAAAGCATTACCTCTTTCTGTAAAGATGATGAAAAAAGAGAACAGAGGTAGAGGAGATGGTTATAGAAAAGGATAGGGGATAGCAACATCTGTGTTCATCGACAACAAATTCACAGGAAAAGGGAATTTTGGAAATAATGGAGGGAGGCTGTGGCCTCCCTTCCTTATTACCAGAAACAGCTGTGTAGTCCTCTTGCATTGTAGCTCCTGCTCTGCAGGTCTTGGGGAAATACACAGCTACAGATGCTCCATTTCTGTGCTAACCAGTCTCTCTTCTACAGAGAAGACATGGAGCTGGAACACAGCTGCACTCGGTGGACCTGCTTATTTCCAATGACTAAACACTTCTGCAGGCATAGCCAGTGTGTGCCCATCCAGGGATGGGAAAACTGGGAACTGAGCCTGCAGATCTGAGCTGTGTCACTGTAATGCTTTCTCCATTTGCTGACCTTTTAAGAAGGAGAGAAAAAAGTTGCCTCATACCTACTGTAGCTAGGTTGGCGCAACTGGAAACTATCACCTAATTGTGTAATTACACAAACAGTGATTTAATACCTTGTGTTTGCTTGACTAGACCAACTAGGTCATTGAGTTGTAATTAAATATTCTAAGATTTTAGGCCAAGTTCAGCCATCAGTGGCACCCACAAAACTCATTGACTGAAGTACATGGAGTTAATGGGAGTTTAATTTACAGTAGAATATAGACAGACGCTTTATCTTATCTTGTGTATCTTATGTTACCAGGTTTTCCTCTTATCAGTTGACTATAGCGTGATCTACTTAAAATTACTGGAGTACTTTCAGCACTGGCTCTTTTTTTGTTCATAAAGTCATTAGATTACTGTCCTAAAGAACTTGCTTGGATGAGGAATAGCTGTCTGAACCTGCTCTGCCAAAAAACCTTGCTTCATAGCCCATTAGATCGTCCTCTCTGTTTCGGATAACAAGGCTTATGTTAGGAAGGGAAAACAATGGGTCTTTAGTGAGCATAAGGTCCTATTATTGCCTGGAAGCTTGCAAGACTTTCTCTATCCCATGCACCAGAGAGACGAAAGATCATTTTGCCTCCATCTTACTATTTTCAGGATTTCTCCAAATGCGATTTTTCAGTGTAAATAGGATTTCTGCAAGAGCTGAAACCACAATTTTAGGGAACCTATTTTTCTATGTGGCCAATAAAGTTTTAGACATCTTAAAGAATGTTTATATAAAAAAGGCCCCTTCTTACCACAGAGTCCTAGAAGTGGTGTGTATTTATAGCCAGACCTCTGACATTCCACATTAAAGAGGAAGCCAAACTTTTTAGCAGCATGGAGGAGTGAGCTGTGCAGTGTTGGACTCTGTACATCCCCAGCTCCAGCTGTGGTGAGGCACACCTGCAGTGGGTCCCACAGGTGTCCCTGCAGGCAGAGTGTGGCCTCAATGGCTGCACAGATGATGATGTTGTGCATCAGTACAGGAACTCAATGTGTTATAAGGAATACAGTCAGGAGGTGAAAAAAAAAAAATTAAAAAATCAGTATTTAATCATAAACTGCTCATTTTCAAGCATGACGTGCTAAAAAAACAGTGGCTGCATTTGCCCTTCCTTGCAGGTAAGAATCTGTGCCATGAAAACTTTACAGGGCTCCTCATGGTGTGCTGTAGTCTTGTGCAGTTCCCCCTACCCAACATTAATATTTCCAAATAAGATTAGCTACTTATAAAAGCAGTGAGTAAGTTTTTCAGTTTGAGGCATGCTAAATTGGTGATGTCTTCCTAAGGGAGTGTGTTTTAGAACTCGCTTTCATTTCCACCCTCTTTCATTTACAAAGCAAGTCTGCTTAGGAATTTACCTATTGAATTTCATAATAAGATCTTTTCTAATATGAGAAACTCTTTCCACACAGATGCATTTTTCTGTGTATTACATAGGATCTTAATTCAGACAAGGTTCTAAGCATTCTTTCAACAGGGACAGCAATGCTAAAAGCAACAAAAACGGAGACATGTTAGATCTTCTAAAATTCAGGCATTAGCCCCACAAGAATTCAAATTACTGGAAAACCCTTTCAGGAAAGACCAGTCCTCATCCAATTTAATGTTTAATATTTGCTATATTTTGTTAAATCAGAGAGTACTTAAGCTTTTAAAGGTGAGATAAAAATCCAGCTTACCAGTCAAGTAATTTCTAAATACTGTTAAAGCACACTGCTCTTATTTTACCATTAATGAAATGTTTTGGTGGGGTGGGGAGGATTTCTGTGCATTATGATTTAATCAAGCTTAGAGCAATAAAAAGTCACTATATCCGTTCTCCCGATGATCTTCTGGGAAACAACCAATATCCTCTTGGGCTCGGATGGATTTTAATTTTTTTTCAGACTTGCTATCCAATAAATAAGGGGTGAAAAAACCCCAAACCCTTATTTAGTTAATTAAATAGTATAGACACAAGCCTTAAAATTATTGCCATTTTGAAAACATTTTCTAGTGACAGAAAGCATTACTACTTGGAGACATGACTGTAAATTTAATAAAACTTTGGATGATTTGTGTTTATAAAGCTTTTAAAACATATAAATATCAGGTTCAAATTGCTTTGTGGGAAAAAATAGTGAAAATGTTGAGGGACAGACTATGCTGTGTTATATAAACTGATGCTTTTAAATTTTATTATTGCTTTTGCATGTGCAATAGGAGACAAATAAAAGTTTGAAATCACCTGGAGAGAATGCAAAAGCCTGCATTTTCTCATATTTTATTATGATTAATATTGCACTCTTCATCCTGAAATGCTAAATGTTTTTTCTTTCCTGAATTATAGAGGGCAACTGGTTTGAGTCAGTTTCTTCAGTGAAGACTGTTTTTATTTTCTTACTAATTTTTAGAAATTCAGGAAAGGAAATGAAATATGATATTCAGACACAAACTTTCAGGAGTGAAACATTGCCTCTTGTATCAGGGCTAAAATGAAAAGTCCAGGCAAAGGAACAAAATCTTATCTAGCAGCCTTGAAGAGAAAAAGAACCTATTCAGGTGCTGCTTCCCTCCCACCTTACTCATTTGTTCTTGAGCTATGATGCTTTGTTTCCTGCCCCAACTGAAAAGCTTTAAATCTTTCTAAACTCCTAAAATATGTTTAGACTCTGCAGCAACTCTTGGGGAATTGTAGCAGTGAGAAAGCATGCCAGAGTGGGCATTGCAGACTCAGAAAAGGAGGTTTTCTGTCCTCTCCTTGGAGTATAAGGGTACATACACCTTTTCTTTTACTTGTTCCTTTGGGTGCAGAAACAGGGGGGCTGGACCTTTGCTGTGCCCTCACGGGTAGAGGTACATGATTAGGAGTAATTAAAGCCTAAGTTGTTTCCTATTGGGGGAAAAAAAAAAGAAAGCTGAATGCTTTTAATGGTATAGAAACCTGTGAGGAATGGGTTAGAGGAACTGAGTCCCGTTTGCCTTTAAACTGGACCATGGATTAGAGAGCTCTCTAGAATTTACTTTCAACCAGAATGGTTTATTGAACTGTTGAGATTGCAAAGATATAAACTCACTGCATAGCACAAACTCCATTTATTGTCTTTTATTCTGTTCTCCAACTGTTTATGACAGCTTTAAAAAGTTATTACTTTTATTACCTTTCTTTTATTTGGTGAAACTTTTGAAAAAACACCTTGTAAATTTGTGTCTGTAAAACATAAATTCAAGTTTTGCACTCACAGTTGAATGTTGGAGAGATGCAAGACTACTGTAAGTCCCAGGCAGAGGTGCCTACACTTTAGACCTATGGATGTAAACTTTCTGGGGAAAAGGGTATCCACAGAAAAAAGTTTTGGGAAATTAAGCTCAACTTACTGAAACCTCTTGGTTAAACAATGAGTGCTGAGTTACTGCTGGGGCTGACATTGCAGAAATGATGATAATTTTCTTCAAAGCTTTCATGTAACACAACATCTGAGTCACCTAAAACTTTGAAATGTCATATACTGGGAAACCTATGTTTGGATGAAAAACAAAAGATTCCCATGATTTTTCAGAATTATTTGCTACCATAAATATTTTGGGGTAAAAGAACAATTAGCTAACCTTCCTTTCAAATTTTTCACACTGCTAAATATTCAGCTGAATTAAAGAATGACTTCTAAAACAGAAGGACTATCTAGAAATAGCCTGATTCTGATAATAATAAGATTATAAAAATAACTCCAGAGTATGTAAGAACACCTCCTTAGCCTTAGTACAGCTAAGGGTCTTTGTTGCCACTTTGTTTTCTGTTTGCAATGCTGATTTTATGTAGTTTCAAAAAGAAGAAGAGTTTGTATATCTTCACCAGAATCATTGGCAAAATGTAATGCCATCAAAATATATGCAGCTATATAACATTAGATTCATGAGTGGCCTCTATTTTTTATTGGTTGTACAGTATTATTGCTGCTAGAGACCTAAATGTATGCATCTCTGACATAAGAGCTGCTTTTCAGAGTGCAAGCACTAAGGCTCATGGTATTTGTAGCATTATCTAATATTTTAAAAGCTGAGTGACAAATCAAAATACCAATTATAAATACCAATTTATAAATATTTTATAATTTTATAAATAATTTTATAAATACCAATTATAAATAAGTTTTAATACCTTCTAGCTTTGATAAACTTATGTTCACTAAGAGCTAATTATACAAGATTCTCTGCTCCAGGAAATTGATTGCTGATGACAAACAAGGCAGCTGTTAGAAGATGCTGATGTTTAGTTTCTTACCTTAGACAAAACTTGCTGTAATTTCATCCTATAGAAATAAAAGTCTCCCTTTCACAAAAATCTAGAACTTGGAATTTATCTTCGTTTAAAATTTCTAAGTAGTAGCTCTGCGTTAAATGTTAAACACTTATTTAAAGAGCAAAGGATCAAAAGCTATGTTTGCTTTCATGTAATAACATAATGTAGTGAGAATTCTAATGAATGTTTAGAATAAGGGATATATGTTATCCTACAGTATTGTAATTAGCATGCACTGGAATGTAGGGACACAAAAAGTAGATATAGAAAAGTTGTTTAAATTTTAATCGTATGGACTGAGAAAATCCATGTAATGCCAATCTTGAAGACTTTTCTGATGATACTCAACAGAGCAGGAGAGAATACTTGCATAATGAAGCAGTCAGAATATGAAAAAAAGACTAAAATACTTTAATGATAAATAGCCTTCCTCATTTAGCTGGACTATTTCAGGGCTGTTGTGCATTCAGTTCATGCTTGTGCTCTGAATCCTCTAAGCACACACAAACATTTGCTTCAATGGGAGTTGCAAGAGGCTCCCCCACCTCCAATGGGAGACCAGGGATATGTGCATAGGAATATATATATGTACATATTAGGAGCATATATACTCCCCACTTGTATTTATATGCTAAATGGAAGCCTGTGTTTTGTCTCAGCAAGGAAGTGTATGCTGCTCTGGCCTCGGGAGATTCTGGCTCCTGTGCAGCTCCTTTCTGGGAAACTCTGTTCAGTAAGATGCTCTTGAGAGTGAAAATGAAATCCAAGCTATATTAGGTGAGCAGTAGCTGTTAAAGGAAGCCACATGGCCTATTTGGCATCTATTTTTGGAACTGTTTCAATTCAGATACACTTAATGGCATAAGTCAGAGTAAATCCCATTTTGGTTGAGAGCAATGCAGTCAAGTTCCAAAGACGAAATATGGAGAGAAGCATGATTAAAAGCAGAGAGGCAGCTGGATAGGTGAGTTCCAGGCAGACTCACTAAAAAGCCACACAAACCATCTATCTGATGCAGCATGGCTTCCTGACTCTTTTGTGCTGGCACACAGGTGTTGTTCCCCAGATTAACTCTCAGAAATCCCAAGAGGAAATGTACTGAACCAGGAAACATGATGAACAAAAAGCTCCCTAGAGAGCTCTTCCTCAAGGGAGACCTTGAGGACAGTCCCAGTCACACAGGCCTGAGATTGTCTGAGGCTGGGAACTTTGTGTGTGCACTGGCTCTCAGCCACCATGGTGCAAAGGCAGGTGTTCTCCCAACTAAGGATGCTTCCAGGCTCCTGGAGTTTCGCGTTTCTTACCAAAATTGGGTGCTTTTCTAAGCAGAGATTGTGGCTCTCTCTACCTGGGCTGTGCCTGTATTATCAAGTTGTGTAATGTGTAAAGTTGTGTAAGCTGAGAACCTGACTGTGGATCTCTCAGGAGGGATTATTTATTTAGAGCACCTCCAGTCTGATCCACTGGACTGAGCATCCATTAATGGTCAGCACATTTTGTGTGATTCTCACCTTCTGCTTTATTTTCACCCGGAAAGAATTTCGTCTACGTGCTCTGAGTCCATGCAGCAAAGCAAACTGCAGCATGTTACATAGGGCTGACCAGGCGCTATTATCCACACTGTGTGCCCAGCGCCTTTCTCAGGGCTTGTTGTGTCAAATCTGTCCGACATTGCAGCCGCACCCTTCGCAGCCTGAGGTGAAGGCTGGGTTTTTGTCTGATGAGTGATTCCACTTTCTAGATTTCCTGTTTGGAAGGTAATGTTGCAAGGCTGAGTTACCAAGATGGTAGTTTAGACTCCTATTAGTTTGTGGCCTGTGATGTTATTCTCCAGAAAAATTAGAAATAGGTGATTTAGAGGGACAGCATTTCACCCGGCTAACTCCCAGCCATGGGTCCCAGATTTAGGTGTGGTCAGTTAACATTGGTTTCCAGACAGAGCCTGTGGCTAGCATAAA
This sequence comes from Sturnus vulgaris, assembly GCF_052056855.1. Lineage (NCBI taxonomy): Eukaryota > Metazoa > Chordata > Aves > Passeriformes > Sturnidae > Sturnus > Sturnus vulgaris. The sequence goes on from NC_142255.1 coordinate 6,989,087, forward strand.
TGCACTCTCAGCCTTGCTTCCTGGCACAGGTGCTCTCCACAGTCTCTAAACCCCATCACAGCCATCTGAAATGGCTTTCAGCAAAGGCATGAATCAAGGCCGTGAACTCTCCTCTTGATTTGTAACAGCTTTAACACATAGTTCTTACACTATCCTATTACTGTAACTTCTTTTGCATACATGCTGTCTGTTTTTCTAGCATTTCTGTCCTCTGACTTACCAGGGTGCCCCTTTCATTAGCTCCAGTTTAAATTAAGGGTCTAATATTTATCTGTACTTTAAGTGCTGACAAAGCTTAAAAGCAACAGAATAAATAGAATCGCAGAATTACAGAACAAACTAGATTGGAAAAGACCTTTGAGATCATCAAGTCCAGCCTATCACCTAACAATACCTCAACAACTAGACCATGGCACTAAGTGCTATGTCCAATTTTTTTTTAAACACCTCCAGGGAGAGTGACTCCACCACCTCCTTGGGTAGATGATTCCAGTGCCCAATCACTCTTGCAGTGAAGAATTTTTTTCCTGATGTGTAACCTAAACTTCCCCTGCACAGCTTAAGATAACAGCAGAACAGGCAGTTTCTTCACAATAAACACTTGGTACTGCTGCTAACTTGTGCAGTCTGAACAAGCTGAGGTATCCAAGCACTGAGAAAGCTGCAGTTTAATCCAGGTGAGGCTCTTTCTGCTTTAAACCAAGGCTGAAACTGGAAAAGGTAAGAGAAATGAGAAACTCAAATCGTCAGCAATAATTTTGTAGCTGCTATACTCATATGGAGAATATACTGGAAAATGGGATCTGGGTTTGCATTTCCTTTCCAGCCTTGTGCAGCAGGACATTAAATAATAGCATTTGCAATCTAATCTGCACTTTAATATGTTTTCTTCTCTTGCTTAATTTTATTAATGGAAAGAGGAGGAGGGTCTTGTGGTGAGGACAGAGTACTGGAAGTCAGGTGATGTGGGTTATATTCAGAGTTCTGCCACAGGCTTCCTGTGCAGGCTGCTGTAATCAGGTTTGCTAATATACAAAATGAAGATAATGACATTTCCCCTCCTTACCAGGGTGTTGTGACACTTAATTCATTAATGTTTGTAAAGTGCTCTGTGCTCCTTACCTCTAAATGTGCTCCTTACTGTAATAATGTCTTATGGATGGTATTAAATTTGAGAATAATGTTATTTTAGTGCCAGTGTACTTCAGTTGGCAGAAGTGTAGTAAAGACCATAATTTCCAGTATTTTATGAGCTACTGGAATTTTTAGATGACTTACTTGAAATTTAGCTAATATAGTTACAGTTATAAAACCTATGTCAGTATTGTGCTAGATGCCTTTTTTTGTCTTTTCAACTATGATGAAATATTTAGCAATAAACAAGCCTGCGTTGTCCAGACTAAAAGGAGAAAGAGAGTTTGCCATAAATAGTCTAGCTGCTTGACTTCTAACTCTGCTACACAGCCTGCTCTCTCTCCTGGTGAGTCACAGTCCCACTGCAAAATGCACAAAAAACTGAGCAAGAAATTAGGTAAAAAAAATAAATTTAAAATCTGGGGTTATAAAAAATCGGAAATTTGGGTATTTATCCTAAGTTGTAGCAGTACTATAGGACCAAGCAACATACGCATAAATTATGTAGTACAGTTAAAAATAAAACAAAAAATGGTTAACTTACATTGCCAAACCTTCTGAGATTTTGTATTTCCCAATAAATTCACTACAAACCACAAAGCTAAATTCCTATGTTGCACAGGAAAACTGAAACTCAACCGAATTTTTCTAAACATGCGGTACAATATGTTCAACAGAATTTGTGCATAAAATGAACTGCTGAGTTTTTAAAAAACAGGAGAGTATTAACAACATTCATTGTGCATATCTGGATTGTTCAGAATGTGCTCCTTCACTGAAATTCTGCTCCTAGATGAAATCCATGCCAATCAGACAATTCTAATACATAAAACAATCTGGTTTTTATAGGCAGCGATAATTACATGGGGTGAAGAAAGAAATTACAAACTTACCGTTATAGAGCAATTCATTCAGGCTGTGCATGGTCAGGCTGTAACCTCGCTGCTGGCACAGTACAAGAAAAACGTACATGTCCCCTTATAAGCACTGTCCAACATTAAATTAGTAGGAAGAAAGGAAAGCAGCTGACACTTACTATCAGTATAAAAGTTCCCAGGAACTCTGAGAGGGCTTCTTTAGCCAGGCTGTTCTTCAAGGAAAATTTCTCCTTTAAACTCCTTTTGCTTTTCCGGCTCATTTTGGCTTCCTCTATTGCTCTGGTGCCCTAGTTACAAATACACACAAAATTTGTTCTGTATTCGTCCCTGCTTCAGCTGAACTTTGACACTTTTACTTAAACATTGAAATATGAGATTTCATCCTGTACAGCCAGTGAAATCATCTGACTGCAGGCATTGGCAGAACCAACTCAACATGCCCTAACAATTCATCATGGATTTGTCATTCTGTGCTTTCTCTGAGTGCACTTCTATTTATACTGGTTAGATAATACCTGTAAGTTCATAATGAGATTTCTTCTTTTTTCTTACAGAATGGATTAATCATTACAGTTCCTATGTTACTTTATTTTATTTTAATCCTAGTAAGAATGAATAAAATGTTGTTTCAAAAAGATAAACCACAAAGTAAGGAACCAAAAGATAGTTGCAAATTTCTCTCTGACCTAGATTGGGATTTAAACCACGCTACTATTGGCTGTCAAAGAATTTTTCAAGGGGAGGTTGTAAAGAGAGTGAATGCTTGGGAGAATGCTGTGCTGTAGCCTGCATACAAAAGCCCTTAACTTCTGAGATATTTCAGTGGCTAATGAGGAATCTTACCTTGGTGATGTGTGTTGAATTTGCATATTCACTCACAATACTCTTTTTGGACTAAATGTCTTGCTCTCTAGTGAACTTCCCTGTTTATAAAAGAGCAACGAGGCAGAATAAATTAGGAACATTTAATAAAGTCTGCTTCAGTCCAGTGGCTCCCTACAAGGCAGAACAGGAAAGTAAAGCACTGAGTGACTATATATTTCCTATATGTTTCGTTTAAAAGTGCATAGATGCTATAATATGGAGCATTATAATATTCTTTTCTATGGTCTTAAGACTTGAAGTTGACAAATTTCTCAAAGAATTGCGCCTCCTAGAGAAAAATATTACAACTTTATTTCTTCATCATCTTGAACAGTTTTATCAGATGTGATACAGACTTGACACTGCCTGGTTGATTCACAAGGATTTTCTCCCATTTGACTTGACACCAGAACCTCAGTTCTGGTAGATTATTTTGGCATGTATTGTAGCTGCTCAGTGCAGCTGAGGTTTGTATCTGTCCTAAACAGGGCAGAGCCTTACAGGGTTAGGGAGATGTGTCATTTCTGTTATCCCATCAGTGTTCTTCCTAGCCTCCAGCTAGGTTCTGATGTGTGTTCCCTGCAGCAGTGGTCACCTTACGACCACCAGCTTCATCTCTTAACCACCCAGTTCTCCCCCACCACTCAGTTTTAATCCTTAACTACTTTACTGTGTCCTTTTACTCACCTTTCTCTCTCTCTGCATCCAAACAGCACTGTGCCCTGAGGTGGTTCTGAAGTCGCTGGGCTGTGGAGCCCCCGGAGCTGATGGAGCAGCAGATGGCAGCGTCTGTGCTGGTGCTGCCTGAGCCGGGGACACCTGGGCAGAGGCGGGGACACTGCTGCAGGACAGCTCCAGTCCTGCTCTTCAGGTCCTGCCTGTGGCACAGACAGCTGGGCCCGCCCTTTGGAAGCCCCCGAGAATAGCCTGTGTATGGCAGCTTGAAAGCCTTTACCCCACACCACTGAGAAACAAACATATTACTCAGGACCTTAATTATCGCAGCGTGCTAGAGTACATGTTTGCTATGTCTGTGAGAGAAGTCTTTCAGAATAATGTATACATTTGAACTGAGGGAGGATGCCTGGGAGGGTGTTCATTACAGCAGGAATGAGATAAGCCACTTCCTCTCTTTCAGGGAAATGATAAATATATTAAACTCGTTTATTAAAGCAATTTTTAGTTGTTTGTCCGTAGTCATTCTTTCTCGTACGCAGATGCAAGTCTTGCTCACAAAGTAGTACGTAGATAATTCTGAATTTGGTCTCATGGCAGGTATGAAGACATTAATGCTATTTTTCAACTAATAATGGGGTAATAACATGTCAGAGACAGAAATTCATACTCATTTGATCAGATCATGTTGGCTTTCTTATATGAATTTTCTGTCTTTGGAGGGTGGAGAACTGGCACAAATACATCTATTTCACATTTGCTTTTATCAGATTTTCTTCAATACTTTATGTGATGCTAAGTTAGACCAAAGGTTCTCCTCAGCTCCATAATGAGATTCAAGTAGATGCTCTAAGAAAATATTGAAGAATAGAATACACAGGAGATGACCTTAGTAAATCCTTCCAGCTTTTGACAGGTGGCAATTTAAAGGTATTGCCACACTTTTCGAAGAGAAAAGGGGGCAGCTCAGAACATTTGAATTTTCTCCTTTTCTTCTATTTAGAAAGAGATTCTAGGACATTTACCAAATTTAACAAATATGTATGTAGCATTTTAAGAAAGACAAATTGTAAAGATAAACACCATGAAAGCTTTGATGTTAATTACTTTGATTAATTTAATTACTTTGCTGTTTAATTTGATTAATCTTCTGTTTTACTGCCTTTTAGTTGTATGCAATGGAACATCTGGTTGAAAATGGGAAAGAAAATGCACTGCGATTACTGTTTTCTACTGCTCCCTCACCTGGCCCTGCTCCCAGAGTCGGAGTGATACTGGCAGTGCCACCCATAAATATTGACAACTGAGGGAAGGAAATGAAGACATCTTCCAAAAATGGAAGTTACGTAAGTAAGTAAGGAGCATACATTATTAAATGTAGAACCACAAGAAAGCTCACCAAAAAGATTTTAAGGTTTTGCCAAGAATGTGAAAGTAACAGTCTAAATGTTTTCAAATGCCATTACCAGAGGAGTTCTGTGAGATTGTGAGTAAAGCCATGGAGGATGGAAGCACAGAAGAAGCATTCGGTGTGGCTATGTCCACAGCTAAGAGAATTACTTGCCTTGATAGATTTGGTGGGCTGAGTGTGAGCAACTGTTTTAAAATAAATTGTCATCAGGAAACACTTCAAAAGAAATTGATAAATTAACCAGTAACCAATTGCTGGAGCTGTGCAGTATTTCCGTCAAGGGATTAAAATGCTCAGCTTTTCAAGTGCCTTGTGCCAGTGGATTGGTTTTTTGCTGATCCTGATCCTAATGTCAGCAAAACAGAACGTAGGAAATATACCAGTGATCTGCTGGTGTTTCAAGAGTGTCCTTCAAAGGTGATCATTGGAGCTACAAAACTGTCAGTGTGACTTCTGTGCCAGGAAAATTACATGAACTGCTGTAAAAAGTAAAATCAATAGACACAAAGATAAAGCTGACGCTCTGTAGAAGCATCAAATGGATTCTGTTAAGGGAGGTTATGCCTCACAAATCTACTAGCATCCTTTAAATACATCAAAAAGCACATTGATATTATTTTCATGCTTGAATGTGGGATCAGTGTAACCTTAGATTGCAAGACTAAGACTCTTGGGACCCTTACCCCCAAGGCAGTCTGGACTGAACTATTTCTTCTCTTCACCTGGATTCAAGCAGAGCAGGAATTCACATGATGTATATAACCTAACCATTTTTATAGTAATCTTCACTCCTATAGAAATAGCAAAGTAGAGAATAATGCACATAGCTCCCACAGTTTAAATCCCATGGGTAACAATATATAGTGTACTGAATTTTTAATAGCACATTATTCAGAGTATCACATAAATTGTTATTACTGATGTAATAAAACCTAAACCAACACAGCTGGAGAGACCAAGGTTGTAAATACACTATATATTTTTTGTATTGTAATAATATGGGCCAAATTTTTTTAAAGTCTGCTGATTTTAGTTGAATTACACTAACTCTGAATGTGTACCTCTAATTCAGATCCCTGGTCAAATACCTTTGCCTAATTTATATCTCAATTTTCATACAGAAATGCTGCATGGTAGATAAGGGGCATTCTCTGTTTTACGGATTGGTTCTCCTGCTCGGGAAGTCAAAGAAAAAATTCAGGTGAAGAAGATCTGAACACATTGCAATTCAGCATTCAAAGTGTTTTAGTACATAAACCCTCTATTTCTTTTGTTCTTGTATTTTCTGATAACCCTTCTATCTCTGCTATAGTCCCTGTGAAAAAGTGCTCAAGGTGAGAAATATCTGTAATGTACAGCTCAATTTTAGCTAAGCCCACCTTGGAGGAGGGGCAGGGTACACAAAGAGACCCCTTGAGAATTTGTTCTTCTCAATGTCCAGATAAAACATTTCTGTCTGTATCATGAATATGAGCTCAAACCCTCACCACACATGTGTGCTTCAAGCTTTTTGCTCATAATCTTTGCATATATATGTCTGTTGTTGCTAACACTCATTTCAGGGATAACTAAACTGGACTTTCTCTAAAGCAGGACCCAGGGTTTTGCTTTGTTCTTGACTGTCTGGGCACACCATTAGGCCTCAGTGCATAACTCGTGCAAACACACATGATGATACACACATATATGTTATGTATAGTTGTACAAATGATAGTGAATTTCAAAGCTTGTATGTGTAACACAGGCCCTGCCTGAGAGTTTCTGAGCCAGTTTAATCTCTCAACAGCCATGTTGGCACAGAGGGGCATAGCTAACATTTCACTGCAGAGGGCCCCATGACAGAGGTGTCAGTGCTGGCACCACATGGAAGTGTCAGGGCAATGCTGGACAGATGCTTATGTGCACAGCTGTTATCAGCTGCACTGGGCTGTGCTGCCTTCTCAGCTCTAGGAGGAGCTTATCTGGAGGGTTATGATATGGGCAAGTCTTACTCCTGAATGCATCCAGAGAAACTGTTTCAGTATAAGAAGAATTTTGCTTTTAAGGCATAGATCAATTCAGTACAGACAAATGCTTTGTTTTAGCCAATTCCCTGCTCTTTTTTTCTGCATATTCCCTTTTGTGAAATAGCTTTGCTATTAAAGACAAAAGGCATCTTGCTAAATATATTAATGCAGCATGAAGAAAACCTCAAAGTATATCCAGTGGACTTTGCAGGCATCTAAAGCCTGTGGTTTCTCAACCTGAATGGGACAGGCTATCAAAAGCTTTCATCATTCTATAGAGCACAGGTTCCCTATAGCAGCCCTGAGACTTACTAAGGCTACTTGTAGGGTGGTGAAGAGGAGGAGATCTGAGCCTACCTAGCTGATAAAAGGAATATAACATGAAAGCCAAAGATAATGACAGATTTGACTCTACTGACACACAAAAGGAAAGTTGTGTGTTTGGCAAATAGATGGAGCTAACTAGGACAGTTAATTCACTGTTCTAAAACCTGATTTCCACTGGGAAAGTGACAGTGTTTCCTGTATCTGACTCACCAACCCACCTACTTTCACCTGTCTCCCACTCTACTTGGCCCTCCAAAGAAGCCATCCAGCCACAATCTGACCCTCTGTTAGAGAAGAATATTCTATAAGAGCTGCTGCTCCCAGTGCTTTGTCTCCTCTCCCACAAGAAGAGCATTTGTTTGTTTTGCCTCCATGTTCCACTCATCCCTCATCTTTTAGTAGGTGAGTTGTCAGTCTGCTTGGTTTTCATTCTTTTAATTCCCTTTCATTCAGAATTATTCACGTTTAAATCCTCTGGTTTTCCTGATACACGTTTTGCTTCTGGGATTCCTTTTATGTGTTAAATATTTAGAACATAGATGATACATTTATCTCAGACCCCAGTATAAGAATATTAGATTGCCAGGCCCTTTCAATTCCTTTGAAATTCCACAATCAAGAAATTTTAATTAAAAAAAAAAGGTGTTCTGAGGTTCATAGCTGACCCTTTATAGGGTATACTTGGGAGCAGACCCAGCAGCAATCTTTTGTTACTTCTGCATGGTATCTATGTTCATTAAGGTAATGAAGCTATTAATTGAATATGTAAGTTCAGGTAATTAAATACAAGACTTATTTCTTTAGTTTAAAGGGTAATAATAAAAAATTTAAACTTGCAAACCAGATCACACATTTAGTGATGATGAATGTGAGCTGGAAAGTGCAATATTCCAATATGAATTAGTTAATTGCATCCATTCATTAGGTGATATACATTAGCAGAAGGTCAATCCATTTGAGGCTCAATGTGTTTTACAAATAATAAATTTCAACAGGTAAATTGAAGAGAAATTCAAAACAGAAAGGTTTTTTTGCATTTAAATTCAGAATAAAATCCTTACACCCAAGAACATGTTCCCTGTAAGTTCACAGTTACCAGCACATGCTCTTCACAGTGCTGTGAGGTCACTCTGGCCACTGAGGGACAGGTGACATTTCAGCTGCTGGCTTAGACTAAAATGCTAATTTTTGAGACTGACCCAGTTATAAAGTGAGTCAAACACACAACTTTTTCAAGTATTTTCTGCTTTATCACTCTCACTGAATTATTTGAAGCTTACTTAAATCCTTACATTTGCATTTCAGTTTTGGACTAAATTTGCTATAAATTTACCAAAATTTTAGCAAGAACTGGTAAATTTACCAACTATATCTGCATCCCTGTTTCTTGAACAAATTATTCTGCCCTTTAGGCCTCTTCCTTTTGTGAATTTTGTAAATTTACCAACTGTTAATTTGCCAGCATTTAACAGTTCTACTGTGTATAAAATGGCCAATATCACAGGTAAGAAAGCTGATCTGTTTGACTCATTTTACTAAAATTTATCAATTTGACTCATTTTTAGTAAAAAAAGTGTTAAATCAAGTTTTCTTCATTAGACATTTGTGAATATTCAGTAATAAAAGGGTTGTTCTTGATATCAGCATTTTTTCTGGTGTTAAATGTTATGTAAAAATAAGGAAAGTAAAAGTAGGTTTTATTCTGTTTATTTATAACTTAAGATATATTCAGACTCAAACAATTCTTTATAAAATTTTTGATATTGAAACGATTCACTGAGATACATGAAAAATTCTAAAATAGCATTTTAGAGGATCCTAACAGTATTGTGGGTGTTGCTTTACAGATCATATTGCTTAGGAGTATTACAATACCTTTTTACTTTCTATGTATAATATAGCTTTGTCTGGAGCAAGGACTGCTCTCATCCTGCACACAGCTCAAGAGCCATAATTCTTAAAGAGATTTCAACCAGTGAGCCTTCTGCAATGGTCAGGCATAGAGACATTTAGAGAATTGATTCAATTAACCTAGAGGAAAAAAGTGCTATAATGTGTGATTTATGTTTGCAGATAAATTAAAATACAAGTATCTTCTGAAGAGCATTTGCTGCCCTCATGGTCAGTAATGAAAATAGCAGGCAATTAAAATAGAACACCTGAGGTTGAAGCTTTAATGTATATATCAGAAAATGAAGTTCAGATTTCGTAAGTGAAAGTCTGAGCTGACAAATAACTTAGGGGAAATTTTTATTCAATCTCTACTTTTCTTCCAAAAGCAATTTATAAAGCACACAAGAAATAGGAAGAGATGTTTACTGAAGCAGGAGGCAAAGGGTACAGAGGAGTGGGATCTCTCAATCAATACTGAATTTGTATGAGGAACCAGGAATATCCTTGCTAAATGGTAGTGGAACAGCTGAGAGAAAAAGTTATATATAAAAGAACTTATGGGTCATATTAAAATAATTTTGGGGTAGATTTTGCAGTTGATCTTGAAAGGAATCATTGGAAGTGTGTGATAGAGTGATGTGACTCAGTTCCTTCCTGTGTGTGACAGTGCTTTCTGGAGCTCGCTCAGGAGCATAAGAAATGTCCACGGATTAGAAACAGTGAGAACAAAGAGCTCTTGCTTGTTGTGTTGTTGGAGTTGCTGCATCCACTACCCATTTCAGTGGTGTATCCATATGTGCTTTGGCACAGCTAATTTGCCTAAAAGACGTTTTGAGATACGAAGAGTTTCACCTCATCCTCTAGTTCTATGACTTCCTTTAGACAACAGGTACACAGTAATGTAGAGCAGAAAAAAACCCAATACTCTGAGAAACCCAGGAATGCCTTAATTACATCTGTATTGTCTTCAAGATTGCAACTTTGTCTTTTGCACCCTGTCTAGCTATCAGAGGTCCTGTTCCCATCAGATGGTGTTTGTATAAGCCAGGTCTATATCCTTATCTATAAATAATACCAGCTGCTGGGGGCGGCTGGAGGAATTGAGGCTTTTAAATATAACAAAGGCATATCTTCAAATTATACATTCAGGTTGCTCCAAATATAAAAAACAAAACCTTGAAGGAATGATTTTGATATTGGCTGTATACTAGCTTAAATTCTAACACTGAAGCAGGAAACAGAGTCACTTGGTTGTTCTTCATTTTATTGACAACCATTTCATCACAAAGTGTGAAGACTCTGTCATTGCAATCTGAAACAGAACATATTTGTTTCCTGATTTGCTGTCTAAGTAAAAGTTTAATTAAAACCCATTCATGTGAGAGAAAACAAGCCAGTTGGACTTCATTGACAGTTGATTTAGTTTTGCAAGTTTACAAAAAAACAACAAGCAAACAAACACCCCAATAACCCTACTAGAAACTACAGCACTGCAATAAATAGTTTTCTGTTGTACAGAGGTGTTTAGGGATCATTAGACTGAACCCCAAGTATTTTTTCTGTTCTTTATTTTCTATTTTTGGATTTACTTTTTCTTTCACAAATTAATTCATTTCTTTCTCTATTCATTTTTTTTTATTGAGTTATTGTCCTAGTGTCCAGAGCTGCTCTTGTCCTTGGTGAGAGCCCACCTTGGCCTGGGCACCAAGGCTGGTGTCTCCCTGGTGGTGGAACTCCAGTCACTCCCTCGCTGTCCGGAAGAGCAGCAGGACACGTGTGCCATTGTCTTCTGGGGAGCCCTCCGAGGGTGGCTGCACACCAGGAGCCTGTGGGATGGTAAGTGCAGTCCCATTCTCCATCCAGGAATGCCAACAAGCCCTTGGTCTAAAGGTCTCTGAGGGCTTTTGCAAACTGAATTGCTTTTAGATGTAAGAAGAATGTGTGGTTTGTACAGCGAGAAGTTGATGAAGGTCACTTAAGCAGCTCGAGATTATGTGGGTTTGAGCTGCATCTTCACACACACTGGAATCCCTTCTCACCAAAATCTCCTGAATTTTATTGATCTAATAATGAAACTGTCATACAGTTTCCTCATTCCTGAAACTTGTTTAAATGCATACTTTTTTCGAAGGAGCACATCCCCACTCTGATTTATTTTAAAATGGCTTTTAGAAGGTGTCATCCTTGTGATGAAGTGTTAGGTCTGTGTTGCCAGTGTGCCATTAAAAATTGAATTTCTGACGTTTAAATGTCTCACTCATCCCAAGTGTCACAGTTTGACAGCTCTGCATGTCACATTACAGCAGAATATTATGAATCCATTTCCTCTGTCAGGTCAAAAAAAAAAAAAAAAAGAAGACTGAAAATGAGAGAAAGCAAAATCTGTAGTCTTCTTCATTAGTGAGGCGGAAATTTACAGAAATATACATGTTAACCCTGAACTGACTTAACTGGCATTCTGTGCCTTGTGCTGCCTGACTGTGCCCAAGTAATCTTTGTCCCATGCTCCTGTACAAACTCTCAGAGAATGCTGGGACAATCTTTTCAATTGTCTGTGAACTTGTCAAAGATGGAGTGAGGACTGTAAAGGGCATCAACAAATACTGTAACAAAATCAAAACATGGCCAGATCCCGTTGTTTAGTCTTGACTATGTCAATGAAAAGGTCATGTGGTGTATTTCTTGTTGCTTTGTTTTGCCAGCTTTAGACAGCTGCGCATTTGGTATCCTTTCTTTGTTCATCTATGTGGCATGTGATAACTTCAAAACATGACATCTGATCAAGTTCAAAACATTGGGAGTGTTTGCATCAGTGAGCAGAACTTCACTGATTTTGCCTAAAGTAATGCAAAAGTCCTGGGCTTTCTATGTTTTCTGCCTAGCAGGTTTGACCAGGGAGCGTGCAGACTTTTTAATACATTTCTGATGTCTGTCAGCTCGTGTATCTGGCTCGGTTTGGCCGCTGCCTTCTCGGTACCCTGCTGTGCGGCATTGCCCAGCCGCTTCTCCTGCACGACCTGGCCTCCCGCTAAGAGGGCTCTCAGAAATAATCGCTGGCATCAGCTGCCTGTTGCTCAAACAAATTTTTCTGCCCCTTAAGCCTCTTCTTTTTGCAGAGAGCTTTGGGCAAAGCGCGGCCGCGGGGCCTGGCCGGGGCCGTGAGGCGCCGCTCCCCGCGCGCTGTGGGGCGGGCGCGGCCGGCAGGGGGCAGCAGGCGGCCGGCGATGGCGCTGTGGCGGCGGCAGGTGGGGCCCGTGCGGGGCCGCTCGGCACCGGACACGGCGGGGCGGCAGCGCCGAGGGTCGGGGCGCGGCCGCTCCGGCGGCACCGGGACAGGGGAAAAGAGGGGCGGCCCGGGGAGCGGCGGCCGCGCTGCGGGGCACGGCTGGCGGGGACGCTCGGGGAGCGCCCGGAGGCGGGAGCGGGGCAGGGCGGGCGCGCGGCCGCCAGGTGAGGCGCCGAGCCCCCGGCCGGCAGGACGGGCAGCCCGGGACAGCAGCGGGCGGTGGGGCCCGAACGGGGAGCGAGCGGATAGGGACACGCCGCCGCTCAGGCTGCGCCCTGTCCGTACCCTGTCCGTGCTCCGGCCCGGGTCCCGCGAAGGGTCTCCCGCCCTGCCCCGTGGGCTCCCCACCCGAGCGCACCCGTGCTGCTGGGGCACCGTGCCTCGGCCAGCCGGCCCGACAGGGCTTCCCTAGTGCAGCCCGGTGTCTCCCCGTATGCCGCTACCCCCGCCGCGGCCGGGACTGCCCGGCCTGTGTCGAGCTGGGGCTGCCGGGGCTCCCCGCGGGATGCCGGAGCCAGGACTGGCCCCTCCCGGCCGCGGCGCCTCCCGCCCAGCCCCGGGGAGCCGAAGGGGGAACGCGACGATCCCGGTGACCCCGCTCCCCGCGGCCGCTCCCCGGTGCCGCTCCTGGGGCGGAGGGCAGCGAGTGCTCCGGGTGCTCCCATGGCGAGCCGGGAATCCCCGGGACGGGACAGGACGGGGCGCGGGGCCGGGGGGGCCCGGGGAGGCTGCGCCGCAGTGAGCGGGGCTGTGCCGCTCTCGCCCTAGGTAGGATGGACCTGCCCCCCTGCCTCTGCCCCCATGTCCAATAAGAAGAGACCCGGCTTGACACCTGCCTATATACAGAGGAGGAGAGCAACATCTTCAGCGCTGGGCTTTGGAGGGGGGGACCAACCCAAAACACAACACAGCATCAGGGCAGAGCGGGGGGCTCGGTGGTATTATAAAACCCCCCCAAGACTATGACTTCCAGTAAAATTGAGATGCCAGGGGAGGTGAAGGCAGATCCTGCAGCCCTGATGGCATCTCTGCATCTGCTGCCTTCTCCCACTCTCAACCTTGAAATCAAATACACCAAGGTAAGTTGTGTTCGTTTGTTCTGGCGAAGAAATTCATGGTTTTCTCTCCAAAGGAAGGATTTTGCTTAAAATCAGTTTCATTCTGCCCTACCCAGCCTGAGTGTAGAGATAAAAAAAAAACCAAACTGCTAAAAGACTGCCTTGGATCTGTGATAAAAGAAAAAGATTTTTAGCCCTGTAATCATCTGAAAAACCACAAGATAATAGAAAGCAAATTAGATCTGATGGGACTGGCTTTGCCACTTCTCTTTAAATGTACTGTTTTCTACAGAGCTGTTTGGGTTTATTTTCAGTGCAAAATCAGTAGTTCTCGGGTATGTTTTGGTTGATTTTGATGTGCTTCAGAGGACATTACTATACATACCTGTGTATCTCAATCAGAAAATAAAAACATTTTCTTTCTTGAATTACCCTGTGTGCCCAAGGGACTCTTTTACATTTCCTGTAGGACTCTTAATACTACCAGGTTGTTACAGCACTGGAGCACGGCTCTACGAACTTCCATGGTTCTTGAATACACCCTTGAACAATATTGCGAGAGGGCATGTTTTTCCTACAAACCTTTAAGAGTGATTTTCATAAAGAAAGGGTTAAGAACAAACCCACTGAGTCAATGTAGAAAAATCTGCTGGGTTTCTGTGGTGTCTTAAGAGACAAAATTGGTTTTGTTGATTAAAATGGGCTTTAGAACAGTCATTTGTTTGTAAATGCGTTTTGTATTTTAAAAATTCGTTTATATATTTTTAATCTTTAAATCTTCAGTATCTTTAAAGAATGTTTTAATTTCTCTTGTAGATGTTTCAGATCTATTGTATAAACAGATTACAATGTGTCAGACTTTGTTTCTAATTGCCAAGTAACTTAATAGGAAAATAAGCACATCAGCACTGGAAAAAGGTGATAACATTTTTATCTACTGGAAATACAACTTCAGGAGCTTTAATGCTGATAGGAGACTCATTTTGGCGATGTGTAATTTTTTCCTCCATATCATCACTTTAAAAGCTTTTCATCTTTTCTCTTTTTTTTAGTGGGTGCCAAAACTAATTTGTCTTCTAATTTGTTACAGCAATTCCTTGTTTTAGAAGAATGTTTCAGAGGAAAGTTCAACTATTTTAAATTAATTACATTTTAATGCAAGCTGCAGTATGCAAATCTAAAAATGCATATGGTTTCTTGCTCATAATTTCTTTTTAAGTAGTTAAATAAGTAAAGAATTAAGTTATTGGATGCTGTGTAGTGCTACACCTCGGGAGCAATCATACTGTGCAAAGAGTATTTGGCATGAATTTTGTTCATTGCTGGTTTCAGTGTGAACTGTGCTTCAGGAGGGTTTGGTGGGAAATACTTGAGAGTGGTATCACAGCCAGTTTGCATCATAAATGTACTTGCATTTCTCTGTTATAAAACTGGAGAACTGTTTCTAAAAATCTTTGAAAAATACAGCAGTCATCAGCAATCATAGCTTTCTTTCTGTGAGAATGTACAGTGACCTTTAATAAATCCATACATAATGCCATCATCTCAGATCTACAGTGTTACACATTTTATACTAAGGGAACAATTAAAAGAAAGTTATTTCAATATTAAGCCAAAAACAACGGTAATGTGTTTCTTCTAAGCTTGGGTTTGAGATATCAGGTGACTCTTGGTTGCTTTTGAGAAAATTTTGGTTTAGGATAGATATCAAATGTTTCACTTGGCATATCCTCTGTCTCTGTTTTTCTGTCTGTCTTGCTCTTTCCTCCTTTTTCTTTTTCTCTGCAGGAAATTCAAGTGATTTATAGATAATTGGAGTCTTCAGCTTGGAGTTTTGTCTTGGGCAGGACTTTTATCCAGGATCCACTTTCCCACCTATTACAAAGAAAAACAATCAAAAATGAAATAATGGATTGTAACTTGATTCTTTCTTTTGGGGGAGTGGTTGCTTCATATCCTAAATGACAAACAACTTCCATAAACAATAAATAACATGAGACTAAAGCACTTTGGCAAGGAAAAAAAAAGAAAACAACAACCCCAGACCTTGTAAAATCAGACATCTGTAAGCATTCCTAGCGGTCTCTCTCCTGCTTGTTAGCTGGGAATTTTAAATACACAGCCAGAACACAGAATTCTTGAACTCTTTATTACAGGTGTCTATGAATGTAAAAACTTAACATTTGGAAGTTAATTCTTTATGAAAAACAGAAGTATCTATGAACATTTAAACTTAGTGAAAAAAATTTAAATATTTTTTGCCAATTAAATTCTATTTCTGTAATTCTAAAATTGGTAAATAGACAGGCTCTTTAGGGTAGAACATGCTAAAATGACAGGATTCCCTAAGTGAGTTTTGTTAAAGATTTGTAATATATACCAGGAAAAAGAAAATTATTCATTAATCTTTTAATAACTGCATTACCCTTGGGGCTGCTATGAAAGCTCCTTCCAACTACATAGATGAAACAAATATCACCTGTGTTATTCTCATTTATTCGATTATTTAGCAGAATTGTTGAAACTCGTGAAATATTTCTCTGGTAAGTTTATTGAAATAAGCAGAAAACTGTATGTGAAATCCTTCCAATCCGTACACCTGACAGAGCACCCAGAGGCAATGTAGGTTTGGATAGGTCAAAAGAAATAGGATTTAGTGATGAAAATTACCCGATGCCAAGGTTTTATGTAAGATGTGCAGCAGTAGCTATTGGGACTTCAGTATAGGGAGTCAGCCTATCCTGCTTTAGAAAAATAGTCATTAGAAATATTTTTCCCAGTTTTTTTAATACCTTGGCATGGTCTATGAAAAATAAAGTGTTGTAGATGTGTGTAATAAGAACTGGTGAGCAGGATGTGAACCAGACATGCAGGTGAGTGTTCAAGCACACAGGGTTAAGTTTTGTGTGGCTGGCAAGTACTAGAACTGCTACATTCAGAATTATCTCTCTTTTCACTGTGATGACTCCTTAACCCTTTTTAACGTTATCAGCTGGGGAGGGATTGCATCTGCAGAATAGGGCATCTTGGAGTATTGCATGGGATTAGGTTGTTCCAAAGCCCTGTGGCACAGCAAGCCCTCCTCAGGCTTGTCAGGAGCATACAGGCAGTGATGTGCTCCATATGTAAGGGGGCACGTAGGTAGGAAGGGGATCCAGCCCTCCCCCTGGGAATAAGTCACGCTTCTACAAAAGTCAGCTTTGTGTCAGAAACTCTCCCAGAATGTTGGGCTGTTCCAGAAATATCAGATGTGTGAGAGAAGCAGTAGCATGATGTCTGCTAAGGACATGTATTAGCATGTTTAGTATTGGCAGCACAGCCCGGAGAACCTGACAGCTTCTGAGGGTGGTCGGAGGGTTTGCACTGTTACACTGATGCCCCTCTCTTTGATGCATTTATGAAACTTCATTTTCTTTCTGGAGACTGTCTCCCAGTAGATATGGAATCAGCCCAATGGACTGAGCCCTTTGCAGCATTTCCCTCCTTCTGTCTCCATTTGTGGAACTAAAGGTGTTTCTGCAGGATGTGGCTGTCCTTCCTTTGTTATGGCATGATCACATCTGCTTTACTAAATATTTTCTTTGTGGTTTTAATAAGTCATGTTGACTCTTTTAAGGACAGCCTGGTATAGAATGGGGACCCCAGGGCTCTGTCCTCTTGCAGCTCTGTCACTCCATCAGGTAGCTGAGTGAATAAATGTTCTCAGTTTGCATCATGCTGAGCAAACTAATCGATGTTTTAAGTTTTGTTTCTTGCTTGCCAACTGATTTAAGTCTGAGCAAGAGATGAACGATTTTAGCATAAGGAAAAGCTGGAGAATTGTGGTTTTGAGAGCTTTTCAAAAAGAGGTGCCCTAAAGGGATGAAGTTACAACACAGTGGCAGTGAGGAGGTACATGAAACACTTCTCTATTAACAGCCTATGATTTAGCTGACAACCATATATTCCTTGTCCTGTGTAAGAGGGTTTGCCTCTACCCTTACACCACAGGCTAAAATCTGTCCAGGTTCTGCACACAGGCCAGGTGAACTACCCAGCACTGCAACAGAAAGCTGTATGCAGGAATTTGTATGAAGTGTAGGCAAACTGCTTCTGGGTAGGCAAAAGCTAACAAATACATCTCAAATTATCATATGATAAGCATCAGAGTTTGAAGTATTTTATTGCTAGGTTTCAGTATATTCATTCACATTGCACTTCCTTGGCATTAACTTTTCCATAAAAATTTCCAGCACATGTTTTCCAGATAAAATTCTAGGCTAACCTTTTGATAGGAGGCAGGAAATCGATTTTCTTTAGATTAATATGCAGAATCTTTGTAGTTTTTTGAACAGAAGACAAGCTTTGGCAAAACTCAGGTAAGTGAGGAATACATGCACTTTCCCATCTGTCTGTCCCTGAATGAGCTACTTTAGTGCCTTTTGAAGTCCTGAAAAAAACAGCTTGGCTTTTGGGTCACCTAGGTGAGCACAGTTCTTTTACAAAAGATGGGGCATGGAAAATTAGAGATGCATGAAGAGTAGACAAATAGAACAGCTATTTACCCACTTGGGGAACACCTCAGCATCTGATGCTGGCACTAGGGATGCCACTCTGTATCATCACGTATGATGTTTCGTGTGTATACTGTATGCAGATACACTGCTGCTTAAATCCGCAGTTTGAATTCTCTTCCGGTGTGTTCATACTTTGTGTTCAGTATTGCAATCCATCAACTCAGATAGTGATTGGAAAATATTTATGCATTTCCTTCCAATTAGTAGCCTGAATATGGGATTAGTCTTTCCTCCCAAACCTTTACAGTCTTCTTCACAAACCCAGTTTACCCAGGTTTTGCATGAGGGAACAAGACACAGGCATAGCTTTATGTGTATCCAGTCCCTGCCTTTGCTTATTCCAGCCACAACTGCCACGAGCCTTAAAAAACACAGAAAGCACGGGGCTGAACTGGCCTCAACTAGAGAACTGTGGCAGAGTGCTCTGTTACTGAGAGGTAACTATGGCAGCAGTGACCTCTTACTGTGCTGAGTCTGCAAGGAGAGGCTGGATCTTTAGGGAAAATGCACCCTGGTTTAGTGCATCAATCAGTACAATAATACACTGCTGACTCTGTCCAGTTGGTAGGGTCAGATGATGCACTGAAAGACTTTCTCATTGCTTTTCTCATTGCAAAAAATGTTTAACACTTCAAGTATTCAAATGCAACCCCTACTCTGCAAACAGAGCAGAAACTTCAATATGGATCTCTAATTTCTTATGGGGGATAGGTCCAAATTTTGCCAACTTTGGCTGTCTTTGGGAAGAATTTCACGTTATCTGCTGTTGGATAATTCACTTCTAAGTATTTATGAG
Source organism: Sturnus vulgaris (assembly GCF_052056855.1). Taxonomy (NCBI): domain Eukaryota; kingdom Metazoa; phylum Chordata; class Aves; order Passeriformes; family Sturnidae; genus Sturnus; species Sturnus vulgaris. Next base: position 7,007,971 of record NC_142255.1, read on the forward strand.
GTCTCAGATATCAGCTTGATAGCCCAGTAGGCAAGACACTAATGAAGGAAAAGTAGGATTCAGGTCTTTGCTTCAAGAATAACCATGATGTTGGACTTTGGACAGCTCACCCTCTTTCACTCTTTCTCATTCTGATTTTTAAAAAAAGTCCCTCATTAAGTCTCTGTTTCCTCTGTTTCATTTTGTTCTTCAGAAAGAAGTTGATTGCCAGTTCTGGTGCATTTCCATATTACATTTCTATCTTGTAGATCTGCGTTTTCTGATAAATACCACTGTCCAAAAATTATTGATGCAGCCTGTCCATCTCCCTGTCCATGCAAAATTGCTCCCTGCAGATCTTAATGGGCTCTGCCAGTTTGAAGTTATTCACTGCCATAAACTACCTGGGAGGACCACACTGTGGAGCCACCAGATCCAGTTGTCATCCTTTCTGTACGATGCACATGAACAGTTCCCTTCAGTGAGCTCTTCATGGACATTGCAAATCAGTGGGCACAGATCAGCATCCAGAACTTGTCTGAACCCTTCCTTCCAAGAGGCTTGGCTTTGTCTTTCCTGCCTTTGGCAAATTTCATCTCCCTTGAGTTGCCCAAATGTTATTTAACTTCAGGCCCAGTAATATTTTCTACAATACTCTCATTAGCCTGAACATTTTTATCTACGAACTCTGTACCTTACTATGAATGATTTGCAAAGGCAGGTGAGCCAAGATATCGATTGCCAGTCACAGTAATAAAGGGGCACCTTGCTATTAACCTCTTTCCAGGGAGAATTATCCGTTTATTTCCAGTCTTTTTATCTTATCTCTTAACCACTTTTTAATCCATGGCAGGACGTTATCTTTCACCATATGGTTACTAACTTTCCTTAATAGCCTCTTGCTAAGGACTATATCATCAAAAGCCTTTTTAGAGTCTAAATAAATTGTATCCACTGATTCATCTTGGCTCCTAATTTGACTAACTATCTTCCAAGAAATCTCACACATTTACAGAGATAAATGACAAAAGATGAGTTCAGTGGTCCATATCATAAATTCTTTTTCAGGTCTTGCATAAAGTCATATTTCTTCTTTTACAGTTTTTCAGCTATCTTTTGTAAGGCTGGACTGTAACATTTCTCTGTTTATTTTTTGAAAATTCTTTAATTCTCCCCAGTTCTAAAAAAACCTCACGGCTTTTTATCTATTTGGGGTTTTTTTAGGAGTAGAACTCATTCCCTGAAACAAGTAACCAATATATCAAATCTAGTTCAGCTGAAAGAAATGACAGACCAAAAATGCAATTAACCAAAGACAAGATCATAAGGAAGCTATGTAAATGTAATGTAAACACACAAGTGTAGAGGTTTAAAAAATCTTCAGAAAACTGCAGTTCCATGCAGTTCTCTAGTGAGGAATCCTCAGACAAGGGACAAGACATCGTACTTAAAGCACAGTAAGTGCATGAATAGCTGTGTGAAGATTTACTACCAAGTATTATGCAGAGAATGATGAAGTCTAAACATTGATTGCCATCCAAGGGTTCAATCATTCATTACTGTTGTGTTTAGCAAATGAATTCCTGTTCAAACTGCATATTCCTCTCTGGTTTTCTCCAAAACACAAGTTCCCTATTTCAGAATTTGTCAAAAACCATCTTTCTATTCATTAGTCTTTTCTTGTAAATAGCAATCTACCTTTTGACATGAATGCAACACATCAATGCTAAGTCACACGGTGAACTAAGGTTTAGGAGCACTTCTTTACTAAAAGTGTGATATGTGAAGCCACATCAAAGTGTTGTTGCAATAGCATTGCTGCAATAATCTCCCAAATGACAAAAGAAAAAAAGAACCTATTCCTTGATTACTTGGAGTCAGTGCCTTTCATAGAGAGCCTAGTGACCTACATCGGTGACTTGAAACATAATGCATTCCAGCTTTGTTGGACTGAAGTGGGAAAATACTGCAGAGGAGCATCCACATCACATTCTGGGACCCAAGTGAAAATGTTTAAGGTTAGCTCAATCTCAATTGGCCTCAGCTGGAGGCTAAAACACGGGTGCCACACTGACCACTAGAGTATATAAACCTTAATCCGTGAGGGATTCCTAGGTAATGAAGCATTTGAATTGAACTCAGAATCTAAGGGTGTGCTGTGGTACAGCTGTGAGGGGCCTACAGCAGGTGGTGTGGTTACAGAAAGGATATGTTTGCTAATTTTCATGTGGATTTATAGTATGCCCTAATTTAAACTGAGTTACAAAAACATCCATTTGGAAAGTCAAAAAAATACCAGAAGTGTTGCATAGTAAAACAGGCTGCAGCCCCTTTGCTGAACTTGGAAAGAGGATGCCAGGGGGACACTGTCCTCCTACTGTGCTCTGGTCCTATTGCAATGATTACACTAAATCCACTGGGTTTTCTCAGAAACTATCAGAAAGTGCCTTTCCAGACAGAAATTCCAAACACATGTATTTACACAGGTAAGGTCTTATCTCTAAAGTGAGACTGATTTCTTTCCAAAGCAGAGCTAGTTACCATTTGGGGTAAATATAGGTATTTTTATACCAGTCCTATATAGGCTGGTCTTATCCTCTTGTGAATAGGTCAGCATGCCTTAAATTTGGCCCCAAGAGACTAGAGCTGGTTAGAATGTCAGGTGTACATTTCACCTGAAATAGATCTCTCCAATTGGAAGATCCTTCCAGGCCTGTGCTGTGGCATTGTTTTCTCATGCTTCAGTGGGGAAAAAACCACTTAATGCATCATCACCATCATCCTTCTCCTCCCCCTCATCTCCCCCACCATCACTCTGGTACACTCTCAGTGATTTTTATGCAATTCTTGATGCCTTTTGAAAACTGGAAGAACTGATGCAGTAAATTTCAGGTTGCATTAGCATTCAGGATTTCTTTTTATTTCAGGAACTTTATTTCAACTCCTTGCAGCACAATTGGGAGTGAAGCACTGGGCCTGTCCTGGACCCAGCCTTAAATGATTTTTGGTATACTGCTGGTGTTAGATTTTTAATAAAGATGATTCCCCAGAACAAGTATTTTACCTGTCATTTTCTAGTCTTTCAACTAGTGGCTCTGCTTTTCTAATATTTGAACAGAAATATAATCTACTTTGGGATAGCCAAATAAGGATCTCCCCAAAATGAGCAGACACCTGTGGAAGTATCTTCAGTCTCCCTTCCATAGCCAGGTTGTTTTCAGAATCCAGTGATTTTCCTACAGCCTGTATCTGCTTATTTATTATTTTAGGCTTCTCTTGGCTGTTTTACTTGTGTTCCCTTTCCAGTAATTTTCTTCAGAATATTTAGTATGTTTAGTAGCAATCTTTAGTTTTTGTGTTTGCAATCTTGGTGGTTTTCAGCCTACTTTTCCTCTCATATATTCCTTCTTTGCCACCCCATTTATTTTCTTGCTTGTGCTTCCCGTTTTTAGCCTTGGGAATGCAAATCTTCTTTGACACTTTCACATTCTTAAGCCTCCATGCTGATTCTATGGATTTTAATTTCCGAGCTTCAAGCAGGGAGTTTCTAAGTTACTTCCTCTTTAAAAAAAATCTGCTGCTTGAAGTTTAGTATCCCAGAGAGTATGGCTTCTTCATGTGTTTCTCTCCTGCAATGAAGCTAGAATTATTTACATGGTAACCATTTCTCAGGGGTTCAGACACAATTTTTAGTCCTTGACAGGACTATGTCAAATGTTGTTTACATTAGGACACAGAAAACTCTGTTCTCTACACACTATTTCAGTGCAGCTTTCACTGAACTAATACGGAATTATTTTGGCACCAGCCTTACTGCCTTCATACTCTTTTTCCTCTTCAGTACCACTTCAATGTCACTTCAGTTGCTCTTATTTAGAAGTCAGTACCTCACTCCTGGTATTATCCTTCACGATCTACACTGCTTCTATATCTGGGGGTCTGCATTTTGTGTTATTTCTCTCCTGCAAGCAGTGCCCACGCAAAGCGTTGCACACAGAGCTGCTCCCCCCTCTGCAGCCCGACTTGTCCTCCCTGCACAGCTTACACGTAAAAAGTGTGGAATGCCTCTGATAATTCCCAACCCCTTTGCTCAAAAAAAACGCTGGTTTTTTCCTCTCTGTGATACAGTCCAGATCACCCATTTTCACACTCAGCTTTCTTAGGCTGGTTTATAGGCACTTGCGCTTTTATATCCCAATTATAAGATTACCTAGATGAAAATTGTGATCTAGTTTGTTGAAAAATCCTGTAAAGTCTTTTCAGCTCAATTGCAAAAGCACTTCCCATGATACTGCACCTCACTTTTATTTACCACTCTGCTAGTGCAAATGTCCTTAAAATAGAATTTAATTTTAAACTGCGTTTAATACTTCTTTATATTGTCAGGTTGATTTGAGAAGGCATTTATGTAACTGACAGGTGGATACATAAATTTCTTTTTTTTTTTAAAGAACCACTTCATTTCGTTGTCTGAAACATATTTGGAGTATATTTTAAACATTCTTTGCCCCTACACATAAAAGCACTCTCCTGATTCCACTGGATATTTTCAAAGCTTACCATAATATATGCATTTTGCATTTGCTTATGTTTCTTTTCAGCTGTAACAGAAATAGTTTATTCTTGAGATGTTCAAAACTAGAAAGAAATTGCCACCTACCTTTCAAATCAAGGGACTTTTTATTTTTTCCAATTGCTTCAGTTGTGACACACTGTGGCAGCAGTCCTATACCAGAATGGACCTTGAGAAACAAGCACAGTTATTTTTCAGGACATCTGGCTTAGCCTTTACCCCCTTTTCCATCAGTGCCTGACATTTTGTTGGTCTTCCTCTTTTTGTCCTTATCACACTTTCTTTACCCTGGCTACTTAACGGCCCCTTCTCTTTTGTGATGTTTATTGGATGCTGTTTTCCTGAGAGGTGAAAATCAAGCTCTGCTTTTTTCACTATTCATTTGAAATAGTGATAGAAGACTAACAGTGAATGTGCTATAGCTATGCTGATGATGGCCTAGGAGTCTTGGTGGTCCAACCCTTTCATAGTGATTTTTAAATCAGTTTGTTACATTACTAAAGATGTTTTTAGCTGGCATCACTTAACTGCAAGTGTTAATATTCTGCTCCTTCACATCTTTCAGAAGGCATTAATTGATTCAGCCTCACTGTAAACTGTAAAACTGTGACAAGGTTCCTTCACAGATGGGGGAGTTTAAATTTGTGGGAGTGTAACCATGACTAACTCAGACAGTAGGTCAGTGTCAGAGGCAGGATCTCTTGCTAAACCAGCCAGACTACAAGAAGATTAAGCCTCTATTTTTGTACATGATATTCTGGGAAATGGCAATACAGATGAATTTTGGAACCAGTGTTTACCTGTGGACGCATGTCTGAATTTCTGTATGTTATTAATTACACACTTCTCTGTGTACTCACTATACACGCACACACGGTATAGATGAAAAAAATCCCTTTCTTTGTGCTCTGTGCTCTCTTTCTGTGTCACTTCATCAGGAGTTGTCTCTGTTGTTGTTCCTCTGAGTGTTGTCAGGGAGGCAGTGCCCTCCTTGCTGCAAGATCTGCATAATGAGTTCAGATGAAGCTGGAGCTGGTGATGTTGTTCCCCTCTGTACTTCTCTTTAGGAGGAGGAATATTCCATCAGTGCAAAGCAGTGACAGTACTGGAACTCCAGTTCTGGTATCACTTCTATTCACGTCTGAAAGGTTTTGTTTTAGTAAGGCACTCCAACATGGAGGGAGAAGGAAGGCCCTCCTCTTTAGATGCCAAGCAAGAGCCCAGTGCAGAACATGCCCATTGACTAGTGCAGCACAGCTCTTCCTCCCATCAGCCAAGACAATTGTTTTTAATGTCTGGATTCTGCATACAACACAAATGTGTTCATGCTCTTGCTCTCTGTCTCAGTTCACTTCTTTCCTTGAGGGAGCAACAGGACAAATCCTTTGATAACTTGTTATCTGGTTAGAAGCCTTTACCTGCTTTCCTGGAGTGGTTCCCTGTGACTGGGAACCTTTACAGTCAGCTCTTCCAGATGTTTGCCTAAATGGTCTTCAGGGAGACTAAAAGCAGTGAACCAGGAACAGCAACATCTGACTTCAGCCAGGTCCCATGGGAATTTAGTTATTACTCACTGGATTAGACTGGCAACATACCTTATACCAGGTACCTGCCAAAGGCTGCATGCCATGAACCTTCACAAACAGCTGTCACTGGTGTGCTTCTCACAGAAGTGGGGCACTGGGTGACACATTTGCTGTAATTAATACAATGTCTGGGTGAAAAATTTCTCAGACTAAAGTCTTGATAGCGATTTTAGCCATTTAGTGTTCACTGTGTTCACTGCAAGCATAGTGTCACTATGCTTGTGTTGTGGTCACTACAAGTGTGGTGAACTACAATGACAATACATTTAATGTCCTTGTGTTCACTGCAAGCATAAATCCTGTCTTGTAGACAGCAGGGAAATTAATGAGGTTTGCCCATATTCTGGCATCACTACAAGGGGTTCCAGCAGAGAAAAATGGAGTTTGGTTAAAAAAGGGGAAAAGAAATATGAATTTTATAGGAAATGGGGAGAACAGATCTTGGGACTGCATATATGAGTATTGAAGATTTTAAAGAAGGCTCTTTATTGACAAGACTTACAGCACGCTTTGCTCATTTAAGGAAAGCTCGGTATAACCAGGTTTTGGTTTTGCCCTAATCCACTTTTTAAATGCTGTATGTGTGGCAAAAGTTTAGAGTCATGTTTTTAATTTACATAGTTGAAGTAATTGGTCTGTTTCTATTTAAAGTTAAATAGAAGAACTCATTTTTCATGCAGGCCTTCATCTCTATACAGAATAATTTGCTGGTCCTACACAAAAATGTTGAATTCTATCAAACGCTGGCATTATTTTGGTATATCCTCAGGTGTTCTATTTGATTGAGACTGTAATATGCTCTTGCAGGAACACTCCACATCCAATTTTAGCCTTAGCACCACAGTGTACTTTGAGGTGTAAATCTGTCAGGTATCCAAGCACAGCAGGATACTTCAACAGTTTAAACCCAGTTCTCCCCAATCAGCCTTACGAATAATAAAAAGTAGAATGGCCTATTCCAGTTTTGTACAAAGGCAATGACTTAATCAACAGAAAGAACTGGAGGAGAAATCAGAACTGAACTGAGGAAAGAGAATCTAGAGGTTTCTTCTCTCCAGAAGAATATTCTAAAGTAAATAAATAAGTATTTTCCGAGACTTTTTATTGAAAAGAATTTCCAGCCTGAGAGATTTCATTACAGCATTGAATGAGAGGTATCGGGTTCCTTTGCATCTTCTTGAAGAGCAAAAAGAATTTATAAATCAGACTTCTGGGAATTGTTATCTCACAGCTTCTTCTAACAAACAACAATTTGTTTTAAAGGCTTTCACCGAAGATGTCATAAGTGGTAATCCCTATGTTGTAAGTGGGTACTTAATGTGATTTAACTTAATGCTGATGATGCAAAGGTATTCTCCCCCAAAGCCCATTAAGAACATCCAATTTTCTGGTAGACTAACACTCCTGCTTACTATCGTAGAGATAAGTGACTCTTTAACCAGGACAATAAGGAATACTTTAAAACCAAGGCTGCAAAACTGAGTGGGCACAAAACTGTTCTCTGTGAAAGTTCAGACTTTGAGTGTAAATGTCACAAGCTGAGTTTTTTCTTTTTAGGAGTAGTTTGGATTTCTGTACATACAGACATATACATACAGGCACTTTGCATCATCTTAATGGGTGTACTGGTGAATATCATTATTTGTGATATCAGTAGGCATTGTCTAGTAAGAAAAAGGCCAGTGCAAGCCATTTGTGTAAATTAAGTAAAGAAACTGCTAAATAATGAGCTTTATTTCATGTCTCTCTAAAGTGCAAATAATTCTAACAGTTTATCCAAGATAATGCTTCTCTTACCACATGCTTTTTGTGGATTCTGTGCATGCAGAACGGCACAAAAGGAATTGGCTCTGGCATCATTAACAAAACATGCTAACAGTAATATTTGAAAAGCTTCAGAATGCAAAGTAGAAGCGAAGGCAAACTTTTCAGGAGCTTAAGGCTGCTCACTTGGGTCTAATATAGACTTAGCACTTTGCAGGTCAGTGGCTCTGCTATTTGTCTCTGACCTAACAGATCTGGAGTTCTTCACATCAAAACCAAGTCTTGCTGAGCTGAGATCAAACGTGTTAAGGTAAGGATCTTGCCAGTGATTTATCGTGCCAGGGAGGGTGATCAGGCCATAAGGGGCCACTGCAAATGAAGCTGACATTCCAGCAATTTCTCATGTGTAGTTATAAGGTAATTTTCTCAGGCAGAGCTTTTAAGTCAAAATAAGTTTGCTCATTGTATTTTTCTGTGTTGTCTATAATGTCTGAAATCCTAGGAGGAATATTTATTTATGCAGCACAGCTAATTTCTAAGTAAGAACTTGTTCCTGATGATGAACGTTTTAAATGGCAGTTACCTATGAGGGAGATTAAATTCTTCCAAATGGCAGAACATGTTTCCCATGTACAGATGAATAGCTCACACTGTTTTCTGTCACACGTAAAGAGCACACAAGACTTGCAATGCACAAACAATGCAAGACACAGGACAACCACATAGAGTAATATGAGTCTTGTTTGTACAAACCCCTCCTCATTCCCACCATTTCAAATGAGTGCTTGTGGAAGGGTTTCCAGGATCAAGTTCTTAATAGCCACAACTTCATTAAAGCCCAGTGACAGCCCAATAATTGATTATGTAAACAAATACTCCTCCTCTCCACTCTCGATTTAGTGGATTATAAAAAATCTTTCATTATATCACTTTTTAAGGTGCAATAAATGACATCAAGGACCATACTCCATAAAAACCACTGCCATCCTTACCCAACTCATCCAGTGATGGTTTGTCTGTGTAATTAGTGAAAATGGAAAGCATGGGTAATTTTTTAGTCATCCTGGTTTCACAAACAATGCAGTAAAAGAGAGTAAATGTTCTTCTCCAGCAATTAAAGAGTCCCACTGATTAAAGGATAAGTAAAGATTGTGAGCTTAGTTTCTTAGGAATACATGAAATATTACCTGAGCTACGTTATTGCTGCTGTATTGTTCTATTAACAGCAGACAAAGTCTTCATTAACTGAAAAAAGTAAAAATTACTTTGAGGAAAGACTTTATGTGCTGCAATGAAAGTTTCTCCCCACTGGTTTAATAAGGCAGCCAAAAGGAGTAAAATGTTTGTGGTGGGTATAGTTCAACAGACAATACAATCTGAAGTTTCTTCTCTTTAGATTAATTTTCTTGAACAACCAGGCGCAAAATAATCCCTTTAATGAGACTGAATTGAAATAACGGATGCTGTATCAGCATGTGGCACAGTGAGAAACTAAAATAGAAAAGGGTATCATCACAGTTTGGCAGCCTGGGTTTTGTGCAGGAAATACTTGGGGGGGAGGAGGAAAGTAAGCACGCTACTGCATGTTGTTAAGACTTATTTAATCTTCTTAACTAATTACTCACACTTCCTAATTCAAAATCATACAAACAAAAATGTTTAGATAAGCCGGGAGTTTTTTCAAATGGGTACCCCCTACAGCTTAGAAAACAAACATGACAGGTTTCCCCTGTCTGATGTGCTGCCATTTGCAGAAGAACAGACCCAACTCCCAGAAAGACAGAAGACTAATTAAGACAGGAAGACAGGCAGGTCAAACATTTGGTGTGAGGGATGTGGGACATAGGGGAGAAAAAATCATGTTACATTCCACTTTCACAGCAGACTGACGGGAGGCTTCTAGCCCTTTCTCTGATTCCATTTGCTGCTCAGAGATCCTGGATTCCACCAGTTTCTCCTCCCATCACACCCCTTTCCTAGCATACATTCCCTAAACCTCTTCTATCTGTGAGCTGGCTCAGTGGGGGACTTGCCTTGTCTGCCTTTAAGCATCTGAACAACATCCAGGTGAGCAGAACAGGGCAGCAGCCCCTGCAGACAGGTCCTGCTTTGCCCTCTTCTCCCAGGTCTCTGGGACTGAAAAGAGACCGCGCTCCTGCCACCATCAGAGCTCAATCACGAGAATCCTCGTCCAGCTCATGTCAGCCGCACTGAAGCCTGACAATTTACACAGGCTGAAATGTCACTGAACCTTGATGTATTCACCTCTTTCAAACATTTGGCTTCTGATCCAAAGTCCACTAGTATGCAGCACTGGCTTTAATTCTGGTAGAGTTGACTCAGACCTTGCTACTTGGGATTTACACCCAGAGAAGACAAACATCCTCGTCTTCTCATCAGACACCTACCCTTGGCACAGGACTGGGCTTGCACAAACAAAATTGTCCCAGAGCTGGCTGTACTGCTGCACTGACAGCGAACCAGAGCAGCCCCTCTCACTTCTTGGGCATTTTATTTTTGATTCCACTTTTTTGATCCTCCTGCTGTACTATGTTTGTAAAGGTTTAAAATTCCCCAACCCTCTCAGTACACTCAAAAGTGTGCACTCTAAAGTTCTTGAGTGCAATTTCAAGCTTGAGTTTATGAAGGAAATTTCTGTACCATTTCTGCTACAGTACATCCAAAAGCTATGACATTATCCATCAGGCTCTGAGGTCCAAATGAGAGTTTTAAAAAGATTAAGCACCCCACAGAACACAGAGCTTTAGAACAGAACTCTTTTTCATTTTCGATTTTTTTTCTTTTTTTTCTTTCTTTTTCTATTTTTACCATGTGGGGGGGTGTGAGTAAGGAGAAAGGACAACCCAGCAGCCAAAGAAGAAAAAGAAAAATCAACATATTCGGGTTTTGTTTGGTCTTTCAGACCTCACAGGCTCTAGAGCATGTGTCAAGTTTCCAGTGAAACAGCTTTGTTTCCCAGTACAAACATCCCTCTGGAGGCTGTTACCACTGATTCCTTTTCCTCAACTGGGGCCTGATTCAGCTCCCACTGAAACCAGCTGGATTTTTCCTTTTGTTCTGCTCTGGATCTCTTGGGCCTCTTGTGGCTGAAAACCAGCTATGCCCATGGGAACTTGCTTGCCTGAATTAAATTTGGTGCAAAGTTGTTCCTGTACAGTTCACTGGTACTCTCATACAATTGCAGTTCCTCCACAGCTGAAAGGCATCTCACTAAAGAACCCAAACCTGGGTAACTTCAGAGGATGATTCTGCTCTGGGGTAAGGAATGATGACAAGCACCTGTGCTGGGGTGCTGGGCCAGCCAGGCTGCCTTGGCTAGTGCAAGGGTGTCCCCTGAAAGCAGCACAGCCACTGGCACTGCCCAGAGAGGCTCATTCATGGCTCAGAAACAGGATTCTGTACTGATAGTGCTTGGGGAGGTTGGCCTTGAAGCCCATTACTTGCCTTTTGTGAACTGCCAGCAAGAAGACCCTTGCTGATCACCTGAGCAATCCTCTTCAAAATAAAATTAAATGGCACTGCTGATCCATCGCTGCTCATTCAGCCAGCAGACTGCTGGCATTGCCTTTTGCTTTCCTAGTGCCTTCTTATAAACCAGGTTTTTGCTGAGTCCATAGCCAGCTGTTGGTTTCCAGCCACTCCCAGGAGTGCCTCACAACACACTCTAGAATGTGAGAGATTTGTTGTATCGAGACAGCCATAAAAGTGAAGGAAAACAAGGCCTGTGAAAATAAACAAGCTGCACCTCTGTTTTGCAATCCCACCTAGTTCATTCCCTTACAATCGTACTAATCATTAGGACTCTTGAAATGTTTCCCAAGGAGAGGAAATGAAGTTGCTGAGATGGGAAAGGATATGAAATTTCCTGACCAGACTGAGGCACAGGTGCCCGGTATCTGGGATGTTATGCACTATTTACCAAGGGAAATGCTGCTGCTGGATTTTTTGCATGCCTCTAAAATCATTGTCCACCCCCCCTCAAAAAAGAAGTGCCATTATGTACTTCCTAATGCCTCCAGCTCTGAGAAGATGCTGAGGGCCAAGCAGCTGTGATTCTCTTATAAAGTACTTTGGCATCTGATGCCCCCTCCCCCATCCCAGCAGATTTAGTGTCAAAAGCTCTCTAAGGAAAAAGCCACATATGAAAAAAAGATCGTTGATGGAATGAAACTATAACCAGCTACTAAATCAATTGAGTTAGGAAATTCCCATTCCTTCCTCCATTCATCCAGAACCAAATCTCCTGTGGGAAGCCATTATTATTTGGATGTTAAAATCCTCTTCCTGTACCAAAAAACATTTCTGGAGCTGCAACAGCACAAAAACCTTGTTTATTAAATCCATGGGAAAATAATTCCACCTCCAAAGAGCTGAATGCTGGGCCACTGTCTGTGCACTGCCTGAAGTTCTTAGTTAAACAGCTGGGGAGCCTGAAGAAAATGTCTCATGACATCATCACTAAGCAATATCGAATTAAGAATGTAGATCATCATTTCACTCACACATCATTTGAGAACATTTTTAAGAAAGGAAATGAAAAGTTATGTTGTTGCCACCTGTGTTGATTACTCTTATGAATTAAGAGAGCCCAAAATCATTTTTCCCCCTGTATGTTTTAAGGAAAGACAATACGAAAAAGAGAGGCAGTGAACATGCAGGAATCCCCAGTGATTTTCTCAAATGGAGGGCTAGCCCCACGCTCAACAGCAGAGGGAATTTGAAGTGCCATGAAACTAAAGCTCCTTCAACTAAGAGCTGCAAAGGAGATATTAGTTTTGTGCTTTATTTTAATTAATTATATTTATACACAAACTCATAAAGATAGTTGTTTAATACTTCCTTTCTGGTAAATAGTGACGAAAACACAAAATATGTTTTCTCCCTGGTCTAAATTTTGCTATTGCTGCACTGCAGATCAGAATGTCCAGCCTGGGTTTGTACACATCCCTTCCTCTTTGAATACTTGTCACTCCAATTACCTGCATGGTTTAAAATGAAAAATAAGTTGCTAATAATTACTAAGCCAGTGGGGATGGATGGCTACTGAAACAAGAGAGTGTAGCTGTTTATTTGAAAAGCTAAATTTGCTTTGTATTATACTAAAAACATTTACTCTTGGCTTGATTTCAAAACTGATGAGGATCTAAAATGATTGAACTCAGTGTCTAATGCTTGTGTAATGCAGGTCTTGTGCAAAATGCAATGTATGATTTTTCGGTGCAACTACATGTCAGTATTCCAAGTAACTTGGAATTTTTACGTGGTAACTTTGGAGTTTGCTTTTCCTTTCTCCTTTTCAATATGACGAGCTATCTCCAAGGCTCTGAACAGTCACTTGGCCTGCAGGATGAGTCAGATTGCTTTCTTGATGAGCCCTGTGGAACTCTGTCAACAGAAGCCATATATAATTAGCCACAGGCAGGATTTGAACCTAGTAAAGACATAGTGAGACCATTATCCTGCAAAGTTCTAGCAAAAGATCTGGGAGGTTCTTGATTATTGTCAGTACCAGGAGGGATGTGACTGTTCTCTTTAGGAAAATCCATGCCCTCTCTATCTTTCATTTGGGAAGGAACAGAAATTGCCCAGAGACCTGTGTGATGCAATCTCATGAAAATGATGAGACTCCAAGGGACATCATGTTCACAGGGGCAACTGGGAGCTTCCACCCAGGCTGTCACATTGCACTGTTTGGAACAGCCCCTCCCACCCCCCACCCCCCCCACCCTCACATACCCCAGCACCTGCACCCCCAGGTCCCCTGCTGCCCTGCTCTGCTGGCGCCTTTGGCAACACTGGGCAACAAACGTTTGGTTTCCTCCTTTGCCCACTGCACACCAACTGCAGCCAGACTCCACTCACAGGAGGCCTTGGCTGCTTTGTCACTTGGGTTTGTTCTTGGCTAAATCTCTGCACTGACAGGGGCACCTCAGCACAGCAGCAAAGTTGGCCTTTTATCTTTGCTCTGGTGTTACTGCCATTACTGCCTCTACTGAGAGTAAATGGCAAACAAAATGTTTGTGTATTCCAAGATTTTTCAAGTGCTCCCTTCTTCCCTTTGCCTTTTGGCACAATGCTATTGATAGCACCCAACAGGCCAGGTTATTTAACTACCACAATACCACATAGCAAATGCATGACACATTATAGACTTTTTCTTCTCCCTACTGCATATCACAAAAGGTAACACTAGGACTCAAACAAAAACAAATTACCTCAGTAACTCCTGGAAAACTCAAGTGGTTAATCAGTTACCTTTTATTTACATATATATGCTTAATGCTGAATTAAGTTGTAAAAACCAAAGGCTGATTTATAGCCACAGTCAGCCTTAATTAACATTGATTCCAGGGGAATAGTAAATGTGAATAGCCTTCACAATTGAGGTTGAACAATGAACTCACTGGGTGTTGTCCAATTTGTAGCATGATTTACATGGAAGCAAGCCCTTCTTTTTCTAAGGTTACCCCTTTTTTATCTGGTGTTTAAGATGGGTTATATATAATCCATAGATAGGAACATTCGCTGTCAAATATTCTCCCTGATTTAGAGTCAGCCTTTACCATGGTCACTATAAATAAGGGAGAAAAAAACCCAATTTGAGGCTTTGCAGGGATTCCTTTTTCTTGCAATGTGTCATCGCTTCTCCATTTCATGGCATTTTTACGAAGTGGCCATAATGAAAGTCAGATTAAATGTACAGGATATATACATTTAATCAACAGCCATTGGAGTCAGTAGTGCTGGAAGAGTTATAAAAGCCCCTGTGAATGCAAATTTATTGCAAAAGAATCTGCGTCTCGGTGGTAGGAATATCTGCTGAATGGTACTACCTGACACAGAACACCTAAAACTTTCAAAAGTGAATTATTTAAGTGTAAGGCTTTGCTTGTAAAGCCACCAGCTGCTGGATTTCAAGACTTGAAACTGTTCCAAAACATGGGACTAGGTACTTTATTTGTGCACTAGAGTAAATACTCTGATTTTACTGCCAATTTAAATGTGCTCAGTTTACAGTAATGAGCTTGTATAGGCAATACCTTGTTTATAGAAAGTGGAACAGGAAGAAACTAACATTAACCATTAACAGTAGCAATTTCTCTTGCTTTCAGCTCTAAATTTATGCCAAATAGATCCTTCCCATGTCCTATCTGAAATATTTACTATTACTGTTCTTTTTCTAAGTCAGTGGGATAAATGGAGCATTCAATAAAATGATACAGCTTTTCCTTCCAGTCAGCTTGAATTGCAGCACTCTTTTGTAATTCCAAGGCACTATTTCTCATTCCTATGGTGAAATGTATTTCAAGAATAAATATATGTCCTGTGTACTAGCAAACCTGATGATAGGTGTTAATCCCAGCAGAATGGAGTTAACATTTTTTAATCTATTTAAAAAAGAACAGACCACTTCCCTAAGGGAAGTGTATTGAATTGTGGCTGCCACGATTTCTCAGGTTCTTGTACTCAACCAAACTGCTTTATTCTTTCAATGCAGCTCACACGAGAAGCCCATGTGTTTATGTACATCCTGTCACCTTAAACAAACATGCTTACATCTTCTCTGGCCATCTGCTCCTGAAGCTAGAAGCATTTCTCCCTTCCCCTCCCTCCTCAGCACCCCCCAACACACTCACTGGGTGCAGTTAACTCTAAGAAAACTCGGTGGAAAGCATGAAATAAATTCCTTCTTCTACACAGGTCACAGATCTCAGTGTTTCTTTGCTTCACGTACAGTCTAAAAGTGACAATGATACACCAGAGGATTTTGGCTTAGGCGTTGGTCATTAGAGATTGTGCTGGTGATTCTTTCACTGTCTCATTTTGGGTTAGCTCCAGAATGTCCCAACAGGGACCAGTACTTGGGTTTGTCAAACCTAAATGTCATCACTGAGCAGGAAGACACCAGCACAGTCTGAGGACCTCACAGTCCAAGGACGCAAACAGATTGAGGATAAATAGGGCATGCAAGGAAAGCAGTGGTAATGGTGTGGTAGGTCCTGTGATAGGTAACCTCTGAAAACCTGAACAGAAAGGGCAAGAGGGAGTAAAGAAAGGACAGACTCTGGAATGGATGGAGGGGGGCACACAGCAGAGGCTGAAGTTTGAGGCACAGGGAAGATCAGGAAACACAACAGAAACACATCCATAATTGCAAAAGCACATGGAATTGTTGGTTCTGTGTACAGTTCTATCAGCAGGGTCTTTTCCAGGCAGGCACAGGTTTCTCCTACACGGCTGCAGAGCCAGACACGAGCAAGCTCTGGAGCAGGAGCTGTGACACTGCAGCCACTGTGGCACCAAGCCTGAGCTAATAAGCCCTGCTGAGAGGAACACAGCTACAGGACTTCCATCTGGCTTGGAGAATAAGTTTGAGCAAGCTCATATCTGGTAACTGAAAACTCTACAGA
Source organism: Sturnus vulgaris (assembly GCF_052056855.1). Classification (NCBI taxonomy): domain Eukaryota; kingdom Metazoa; phylum Chordata; class Aves; order Passeriformes; family Sturnidae; genus Sturnus; species Sturnus vulgaris. The sequence continues at coordinate 7,024,305 of NC_142255.1, forward strand.
TGTATTTTTTGCCTTCATGTGTATAAAGATGGGCCAATTTCTCTCACCTGAGTGTCTTTGACGGGAATGGAGACTCCTCAAGCTTTCAAAGGGTCCCTGTCTTTATAAACACAGCCCTGTATGCAAAAAACCCCAAAACCCAGGTGGTGAACATTCCTTCTCTCTGCATGTGAACTCATGCATTCAGTGGAGTCAGGAGTAAAATTCCTGTGTATTTCATCGAGGCCAGGACATCCTCTTGCACATTTAAGGTTGTATTTCATGGAATCCAATAAAAGTACATTGATATCTGGACTTCAAGGAACCCAAATGGTGTCTGGAATTTTTGAACACTTCAATTCTTAGAAAGAATTAAAAGACAGAAGGAGTCTGAATACCTGGAAAACTTTTTGCTCAGTCATTTTCATGTAGTGCCTTCTTTAATTCTTGCTAATAAATAATTGCATCCTGTTCTTAAAAGTCATTCAGCAGAAAATAACTGACAAGTATGCAGCTACCAGTAAACATCTACTTCAAATAACTCATTTGTCATTACCTTTCTCAAGACAGCTGTTGTCAGCACCATTACCATTTAAATTTGTTTTGCCCCTGACAATTAAAATATCAACACTGAGAGAATGTAACAATTTCCATTGTTCCTAGCAGATAAGCAAGTTCTTTTTGTGCTGCAAGCCGTCACTGTAGCCATAATTAACTGACTGTGTATTGAAGAACTGTGATGTTTGAGATTATTCAGCCTTGACTGGGATGTATCAGTGACTAAATGTTTACTTACTGAACTGAGTGATTACTCCAAATCCTTGTCTTGTCTCCAGCAGTTTCAAGGCTTTTTCTCTGATACAGCTATTTCTTTTTTTAGTTTATTTGTTACAGTTTTTGAACCAAATTTGAACATCAACCAATGTTTAGACTTTGATGTTGCTTCTATAATGACAGTGCTATAGAATACAGAAAGACATCAGGGGCTGACCTCAGCCTGAACTCTTGAAAACTGTAATTTTCACATGCAAAAATAAGTTTCAGTTCTTTTGTATTAGAATCTGTAACTTTTCTCATGAGTTTGTTGTTATATGCATTACTCTTTGTTCATGCAAGAGACCTGATGACTTTTCTTTGTTTTCTAGATTTTCATCAATAATGAGTGGCAGAATTCTGAAAGTGGAAGAATATTCCCAGTATATAATCCAGCAACAGGAGAACAAATCTGTGACATTCAGGAAGCTGACAAGGTAATGTATTCCATGAATGGCTATATGTTTAATGTATAAATTAAATGTATAAAGATAATAGAAATGTATAAATAGATCAAAGCAACCAGTCCAGAATAGCACTACTGGGCAGTTCTTTTATTAATCATATTTCCAAAACCTGTCATGTGACTAATGTTGTATAACAGCAAATTCCATAAGCCTGCTTGTGTTATTTACCTGTGTCTTCAATTTTCTTCTTCCTTCTTCCCAGGTTGATACGGACAAGGCAGTGAGGGCAGCTCGGCTGGCTTTCTCCCTCGGCTCCGTTTGGAGGAGAATGGACGCCTCGGAAAGAGGCCATCTTTTGGATAAGTTAGCAGACTTGGTCGAAAGGGACAGGGCAATTCTTGCTGTAAGTGGTACATAAAAAATCAGTAATCAAATCAGTAGTCAGTTTTACATTCTGAGAGCCAATTCGTTCATAAATGGGTTGATATGAATTGTGTGTGAAAACCACACAGCAGCTTCCTGACTGAAATGGTTCTGTCTGCTCACAACGTGATGCAAAACCCATGAAAGCCAACAAGAGGCTTCCAGTGGGCTCAGATCAGCTTTAAATTGGACGTCACACAAAAGCAGGGGTAAGCACACGTGCGTGCCTGCCATGCACACCTGTAACTCCTCTAGAATAAGAAATGGCAGGTTGGGATGATTTGTGCAGACAGGAAGGGAAGGGCAAGTGACACTTGCTGGTGACACGAATTGCGGGTGCGGCTCCGTTTCGCTCTCGGATGAAGCCATCGGAACGGTGGCATTGTTAATGTTGTTTTCCGCATGTCAAATGCTTTGAACTAAGCCCGTGAACATCTTAATTCCAGCTTTGTCAACACTTAAATCATCTTACCACCAGCGGGTACTGTAAAATCGCCATGGGGAGAAGGAAGTGCACAGCAAATCAAGTTTACTCTGCCTGTCATTTAATTTTTATTTCTGGAGCCAAGTTCTTTACTGAGTTGCACTGCAGGCAGTGCCATTAATTGCTCTTGGGGATATAAGTCAGTGCAGAATTAGGCCTCCATTCTTCTCTATAGCAACTCATTTGATGGTTGGTGTATTACACATGGGTGTTCTTTGCCCATTCTTAATGATTTCTATTAGACAGCTATTGAGAACGAGTTAAGCTAGTCAACATCTTAGGATATTTTATTGGATTATTTTTTTTTGCTAAATGATCTTAGGAACCCCTAAGAGGATAGCTTATAAGATACTTTAAAATATAGGAATATTAACTAAAAAATAAAGACATTAGCTTGTTAATTTATGAGCTTCCCTAGAGGAAAGTTTGTTTATTTGATGGCAATAAATAAACTGTCTGTACAGTATAGATATCTCAGACCTCAGCAGGAGTCTTGGCAACCATATAGAGAAATTTTTATATTCACATCAATTATATAAAGAGGGATGTGTCCATTCTTCTCTTTATGGATTCAGATCATTAATACAGGGTTACAAGGAGCCCCTTCTCAGCTGTTATCATTAACATAACAGAACCCAGTTTGACAGGCATTTTTATCTTGGCTCCTGATTAAAGCAATTCAGCATTTATAGATCTGGACCAAACACAGTGGCTATTAGGTTCAAAGTACACAAAGGCACATGTACATGCATGTGGATACACACATAAACCCACAAGACAGCCGACAGACAAACACACATAAACACACACATATATTCTTAAAATCATAGCCATTCCAGAATACTCCAGAAGAAACCAGTTTGAGTTTTTCAAGGAAAATACTTTTTGTTAACATTTGTGAAAAGAAGTAACAAAGGAGATCAGATGATTGTTCTGAACCTTCTGCATTAAAATTACACCAAGGTGTAACTGATTGATCTTCATTAAAATCTTTGTCATGGTTCAAGAGCTGTTAAGATGGTGAATACTTAGGTACAATAGTCCAAAAATGTTACTGTACTTACATCTCTTTACTTTTTCTTGTCCTTCAGACTATGGAATCACTGAACAGTGGCAAACCGTTCTTGCAAGCTTTCTATGTAGATCTCCAGGGAGTCATAAAAACCTTGAGGTATTATGCTGGTTGGGCAGACAAAATCCATGGAATGACCATTCCTGTAGGTAAGGGGAATTAAAGCACAGCTATGCACCTAAACCTTCTCATGGCCAGACTAAAGCTTAGTAGCTCACAGCTTTGTGGAAAGCAGAGGAGAAGCCTGGTTTGCTCTTACAGTGTGTAGTGTGTTGCTGAAGCAGATGTTGGAAAGTCAGCAAGGGCAGGACTGGATGCCCTGCTCTTGCTCTACCCTACATGCACATATGAGGAGGGCTTGGTTTCTTTTGCATGTGTCCATCTGAGAAGGACATAGCCCAATATCTACCTTTAATTATTGATACACATGTAAAAATGGATGAGGTATAAGCCTGATAAACACCTTGGAACTCATACAAATAGTGTTGGGTGCCTGTTTAAGAAACAGTATCATTATGTATGGATCTTGTTTGTATATGTCTTCTTATGCCAATAATTTTACCTTGGACTAACACTGGATCTAACTTAATTTATAATTTTAGAGCATTCTTAATGTTACTACAGAGAACTACATACATATGAGATATATTTTGTTATAAATGCTTCTTCAAATTATTCAGTGGGATGAGTTTTATATGGTATATATGAGATAAACCTTCATGCATGCTAGGAAATTATTATGTTCTTAATATTTTGCTAAAGAGATATGAAAAAATCCTTACCATTATTTAACAAGTCTCTCCCTCCTGCTCCTCCCTCCCAGCTGTTTAACAAATACAGGCTGCATTGTCTGATGCAAACATATTCATTCATCTGCAGTCTGGACTAGATGCACCAAGTGCTACAATTACACGACATGGCAAAATAGCAGAAAATTATTTTATGTACGTGCAGTCATTAAGATAAGTGTACTGATCTTTCACCTGCATAAAATAAATCTCAGGAAAAACGTTAAGGAAAACGAACATTCATTATGTGGATTCTTTTTGGCTTCATGGTGCACATGTTCATTGCACATGCAAGTTTATTCCACTTTACCCAGTAAGGCCAGGAGGGCACACTCAGGGGTAAATGCCCCGTGCTGTTGCCCAGCTATTTCCCTGGTGTTTCACTGTGTGACACAGTAGCTGCAGTGCACTCACTCGCCTCTCTGCAGCAGACAACCAAACCACCCCAGTGAGGCAAGCAGATAAATTGGAAATGTGCCTCCAAAATTTTCAGAAGGGAAACATCATATAACTCTTCTTGCACTGTTACTCATCTTGATGTTTCATCTTATTAAAACCACAGTGTGCACTGATTGGCATTTATTTCATTACCTTATTTTCACCAAAGAAATGACAATAATAGTATTTCAGGTGTAGACATTCCTGCAAGGACTCAAAGTTTTCCACAGTCATTTAGGCTGAGATTCATAAGTCCCAGTTTTGCTGTTTGCACTTCACATTTAATCATACAAAAGTGCAGACCACACTATAAATTCATGTATTCAGCAAATTTCCTGTTTCCTAATCTCTTTCTCCCTGGTCAGTGAATGCCTCCTCCTCACTCTTTAGCCCCACAGGTACACAGAAATTAGGTCAACCACCAAAAGGCACTGCCAGATAAAGGAGAATAAATATTCTCTGCTTATTCTTGGTTTCAAGTACCTTATAGGATAAAACCTGATTTTTTTCAGTAAGGTGGACTATGCTGTGCGAAAGGAAGGTGCATTTTCAGCATGCCTTACTCAGGGCAAACTTTGTGCTAACACAGTTTTCAGTAGTGTAGAATCATAAGTCCATTCACAGATCTTCAGGGGATCAATTAGTTCTTCTTCGTTTAACACTTCTCTTTGTTCCTCTATTTTCACACTAAATTTGTCATTCTCATGAAGCTATTTTAGGGCAAAGCCAGTGTTAAACAGCAGTGCTCTTTATGTTCACTTACCATCAGCTCACCAAAGATAAACAAGAAAACAAAACAAAAAAAAACCCACTATTAAATCTTGTCTTTCTATTCAGTGTGCTAATGAATCTGAAACCTCCCAATCTTTTGTTGCTGCTGTTTTTGTTGAAGTTTTCTTTTCCTGTAAAATAAAAACAGGCAATTGATAGACAAGTAGAAGAAGTGTGTTTTACAGTCACATTCCTTTTGGTCCCAGAGCTACAAAGCCTTCAGACTGCCCTTTGCTTGCTCCCATGCGTAAAGCCTTGATGATTTAAATTAAAACAAAATGAGACTAGACCAGAAACTGTTAAACTAATAAACTGAATGCAAGCAGAAATGTATCTTTAAAGCAATATATGCTATGATATAGTTTAAAGAACAAATTCAGCTCTCCTCACCCACTTGTTTGCTGTGTCCTGCTATATGAGGCATGAGTTGTTATGCAAATAAAAAATCCGTGTTAGAGACTCCTGATGGAAATCTGAGCAAACACATCTGTGGACGATATTGCTGTCCCAAAGTGAGATCCCTGGATAAATGGGACTTGCTTCCTGATTAAAAATTAAAATCTTTGGGCCAGGTGCTAAGCAGCTGCAAATTGATCTTGCCCTATTAATATCAGTGAGGACGGAAGAATGTCAGTTTACTTCAGCTGAGTATATTAAAAAAAACCTTTTAGCACAAAGTTTTTGATTGGAGGTAGGATCACTGTCTGGTCCCTCTCAGGCAATGTTCTTCTGGCTGCCAGCTAGTAACGGGTAAGAGTAACAATCATCAGCCACAGAATCTTAGAATAAGGGTCATTAGCATGACTAAAAACTCTCAAACATTTAAAAAGCCTCCTATATAATTTCTAAGCACAAGGGACCTTTCTGTGCTCACTGTTTAGAATAATGGAATTAATCTCATTTAATTCATGAGTTATTTTGTCATGGTAACAGCTTGTTCTACATTATAGACAGGGTGGCTCTCAGATCCACCTTTGGCCTGTCCAGAGACATCCAAGCCTTCTGAATAACTTCAAGTCACATATGTTCCCAAAGATATTGTTAGAAAGCAACCTCAAAAATCCCATCTTGACAGAAAATCTGTGGATGATGAACTTTGGAAGTATGTGTCAAAAAGGGCAGCTGTCTAGAGTCTAGTGGGAGACAGCAGGGAGAGCAGCTCTGCAGGGGAGGCATCGCTCTGCGGAAAGAACGTTCTGCCTACGCTGGGCAGAATTAACCACCATTTGTCTGCCTTGGCAAGAGGTTCAGGTTATCTATAACTCTGTGTGATGAAGCATGCAGACATGTGGCAGTGATTATGCAGTGACAATCTAAAGTCAGACAGTGCTAATGTAACTGTGTTACTGTTATGTTGCCACCATCCTTCTGGATGAGAACCCACCTCTCACAGTACTACTGAGTACAAGCTGGTATTTTTAGCTGACTCCTCTGTATTCCTCTTGAGCACTTAAACAGTTTTGCTTGTATGTACTTCTCTGTATTTTGACTTCTACTTCTGTCAGATCTGATGAATCTTCCTGTGGTCTGTGAACCACTGCTAGCATCTGTGAAAGATAACCTGGAAAACCAAACTGATCATCTTAGTCTGTGACACAAATATTCTCATCTCCACTCGGGAATTGTCAAACGTCTGGAGATCAAAATGTTACAATGACGTTTTGTCAATGCAGTGCAAACTAACTAACCAACTTCTACCTTTTCCTGCTCCCTTTTCTCTCTTTCCCTCTCTCCTTTATTGTCTCTGTTATGTCCCTGGTCTTGGTTGCAGACTACTGTTACCTTTCTCATAATTATTTTGTATCTGGCCCCCAGCTGACATACCAGCTACTCTAGCTCAGGTTTCTACAAAGCAAATCCTGTAAAGTAGATGGATAGAAATAAGCAGACCTGACAATAAGTTATTTCTAATCAAATTCAAGTTGAAGTCTTTTCTTAAACCCAAGAAACTTTAAGGATTAACCTGTTTATTGTTACCAGATATATCTTAGAGGATATTGCAGCAGGTTCCCAAAACACACTCTCCATTGTGAAGTCAGGCCCTTCCCCAGCATTGTACAAGGGTGGCTGCAGCTCTGGACTGAACGGGGGAGAGGCTGGGGCGGCCACTTCCCAGCCCAGCCTGGGAGGGAAAGCACATACCCTGTGTCAGACAGAACAATGGGGGCAAAAGCCTTGTAATCTCTCCTCTGCCTCCTGTTACTCCTTTCCACTGTCTAACCTTTTCTTATCCTGGTAAATCATCTCATGCCAGTAAGCCTAGGTAACCTCATCATTCTCACATACTTAGCTGAAATTATTTAACCAAGTTAAGAGATTTGAGTTTTTCTAGAAGACCAAGCACTACAGGCCAAGGGGCACATTCAGCTCATGCCTTTAGCATAGCCTTCCCTCAGCCTCACTGAAAAACATACGACCTAAATTCAGACATAGTTTGAGTCTGGGCTAGTTTATACAGCTACAAGACTCAGTTGAGGTACAAAGGTGCAGTAAATCCACTTTGCACAGGTGCAGGCTGAGCACACTAACAAAGCTGCTGGTTAGACAGTACCCTAACTGGTCCCCACACAGCAAGTCCCTTTCTGGCTCTTTGTTAACTGGGAAGAAACCTGCATGTGTAACCTCAGCATGTGCCCCCGGACCACAGGAAGTAAATGATGCTCAGTGACAAAAGTCACAAACTTCCTCTCTTCATTCCATATCTAGAGATTGTGGTACATCATTCTATCACTTCACACTGCCTGTGTCCTCAATGGCAGATGAGTCAGCTGAATGTTACTCTATTACCCCACACTGGGTTGTAGATACACCTTTACATTGCTGTGTTCCACTCATGCCTTTCAGTAAATTGCCTTTGTGACTCTTCACTTCTCTTACCCTTAAATCAGCTGGGGCCAATAAGTGCTTCCATGATACTGCAATTTTATGTGCAGTGTAGCTCTCTGCCAAGGAACAAAGCAGGTTACTTTCTGATGGGAAGCCTGCTTCCTTTGTTCTACAGAAAGAACAATTAGGTTGGTCCTGAACCTAGGCTTCCCATGCTGGCTCACAAAAAACCACTTCCATGACTTCTTTATTTCTTTTACTGCCATCAAAGGCTGATCCTTAGAGCTTTTTCCCTCTCTCTATTTTAATTTTTTTTTTTGTTCTGCCAAGTCAAACTGCACTTGAGAGTAAGCATGCTCATCTGTTTCAGATGGAGATTATTTTACGTTTACAAGACATGAACCCATCGGAGTGTGTGGACAGATCATCCCTGTGAGTATCTCTACTAGTGCTTTCTATTTATTTTCATTTGAACCAGCTCTCTTTAAAGACACATAAAACATGGTCTTCAGCTATGTGTGTTTTCCATTACGAAAAAAGCTGAGCTCATATTGTTGACATATCTTTAACAGCCTCCCTGCAAATGCTTATTTGAACATGCTAATAGGGTTTAGGCTCTGTTATTAGGAGTTAAGTTCTCAAGTCATAGAATTCACATGATTAAAATAAGCAAAGCAAAACACAGTGTTAATATGCTGTCAGTGGTTATGGATGTTCACACAACTTATGGAAAATTGATGCTTTGCTGTGGTAGTCTCTTTATTTATTTAGTTTTTTCTGTGATTTAACAGGCTCCTCAGTTCCTGGGAGAATGTGATGTATTTTAATTCCATTCTTTCCTGCTATTTCTTTTACAAGGCTGGAGGAGAAAAGGAAACTCCAGGAGACATATCATTACAATTAACATTGTGTAGCTAATAGAAGACATGAAATGTTTGTTTAATTTGTTGTGAGAGAGAAACAGATCATTTAATCAAATCCAATACTCCCCCTACACCCCAGCAGACACCCTCATAATAAAATCTTGCTGAACACTGCATGGGAATTGCACTGAAAGGGTAACTTTTTCAGGAGAGCCAGTTAACCAGCTTTGGCAGAAATTTCAATGGGAGGCTCACATATAGCTATTAAAATATTGCATGGAAGCTTTTTTGCTTGACAAAACACTGAGGGACTAATCAGGCCATTCTCTGAAATTTTTATTGATGCTGATTTTTTATTTTGTTCATGTTACCACAGAGCCACTAAACAGAAACACGGAGCAATTCCATTACAAAAGGAGCAGCCAAAAAGATTACTTTAACAATGTTAAGCCCTTCCTCCCTATTTATATTTGTTGTTATTTCATGTCTTTGTTAAGGGGTGGCTTTTGTGTTTGGCACCCAGCAGAAACCCAGAGAAACATCCAATGATTCAGAGTCTGTGGCTACAGCAGTCCTGCAAACACCTACACACGCTCCTAACTTGGTCCTTATGAATGAAAGATTCCACAGCTCTGTCCCTGTTCCTCAGCCAGGCACATGGATAAGCATTTGCTAAATGACAGCCCCAACATCTAAGCCCAGCATTGCTGGACATCTCTTATGTTTGTTTCACTGAGCTTAACTGACAGACCTGCTGAAGAAGCTTGGCCACAGGCTGGGGATCATGGCAAAAGTCAGGGTACCCAGCCATCTACCATACATGTTTGTTCCTCCCTCAGTTTTGTCCTCCAAAGCCTGAAGATGGCTGTCATATCCATCTATTCTAACACCACTGCTGATCTGTTCTGTATTTCCTCCATGCTACCAGTCCCAGAAGACAGCCCAGGCTGCTGCATATGCTTGGCCATTGCCTGAGCAAATACATTATTCGAAAATAAAATTAAACAGCAAGTCTAACACTGAACTCCTCATCCTCTTTCACATCCCAGCTTCCATCAAAACATGTGCTCTTTGGCAGTGCTGTAGCATAAACAGGGCTATATAGTACCCTATAAAACTGCTGTGAGCTCTCCTTGCAATGCCATTAGAAGTGCAGGCTGTTAGCACACTGCTGGCCCGACAGCTCCCCTCCCAGGTTTATGTACTGGAGATGGAATTAAAACATCACTTTGTCTCCGGAGTTTATAAACAACAGAGGGAGTAAAAAATTGGGTGTTCGGTGAAGGAAAGACAGTTGTGTATTTTTTCAAGCTAGCCAGGGGCTAGAGAGATGTCTGAGAGTGGCAGCTGATATGCATCAGGCAGCAACACGTTCTGGCCAGTGGCTGACTCTGTGACTGATATTTTCTATTCTCTTTCTAAAAGAGACTGTGCATGCATTTGGAAGAGTGATTGTGCAAACACAGTTATTTTATTACTCTGACATTTTCACTAAAATCAGGAGGACTATCCACTTAACCTGCTAGGATCAGGCCTTGGTGCAAAAGGCTTGTTACTTTTATCTTTATCCAAGGCATGTTTTGTGCATGGAATTAATATAATTCCCTACATCATCTGCTGTTCAATGAAGTTATAATAAATGACAATTCAAAATTTTACAGCAGCAAAGAGTTTCTCAACTTGTTTTTTACTGTTCTTTTAACATCTTCCATATAGATTTCTCTAAGAATCTAAGTAAGAAGTCTTCAAGAAAAAGAAATGCTTTGATTGAACATTGACATTTATGGAATTTTTATTGTAATTCCATCAATGAAGGATTATATAATTTTGAATATAAATTTTATATCATTCAGGGATATGAAATTTACATCCGAAACTGCTTCAGCGTGAGCAAATGGTTCTTTCCAAATATATCAGAAGCAAAACCTATTTTCATGGGGCAATTAAAAGTGCCAATAGCAAAACAGTTAATGAAATAAAAAGTTGTGACTTAAAAAATTAACAGATAACAGAATTTTTTTTAATGGAGATTGCAGGTGGGGGTTGTATTTCTTTGAACAGGAGAGAAAGAACTAAGAAGTCAAACTAAGAACTCACTGTTGTTGCTTTCTTAATGGCAGTGATTTTTTAAAAAGTCCTTGCTTTGTGCTGGGAAAGATTTATGTTGAGGATCAGCCTGAGAAATAAGTGAGGTATCAGCTTGACATCTTGAAAACAAAACACCACGGCAATATTTTTCCATCTATCATCTTTTTTTTTTCCTACAGTGGAACTTCCCCCTGCTGATGTTTGCATGGAAGATTGCTCCAGCTCTGTGCTGTGGCAATACAGTAGTTATTAAACCAGCAGAACAAACACCACTCAGTGCTCTCTATATGGGTGCCCTTATCAAAGAGGTAAGAATAACTGGGGGGAGTGATGTCTGTCCCTCCTTGTGAGGAGGGAACCACCAGCACATGCCTGCTTTAATGTGCTCTAACAGTTCTCATAAGTCATGCTTACCTTCATTCATTCCTATTTTGACAGGCTGGCTTTCCACCAGGAGTTGTCAATATTTTGCCAGGATTTGGTCCAATTGTTGGTGCAGCCATAGCCTCTCATGTTGGCATTGATAAAATTGCTTTCACTGGATCCACTGAGGTAAGAGGATTCACATATTACTGTAGAATGTGAATAAATACTTCAGTCCTTGTGCTACATTTCTTATTGTCACCGAGTAAGAGTTACATCTAAACAAGAGAGGTCTGTGCTTCCCAGCTAAACTTATGTACCACAGGACTTCCCAAGCACAAGCAGCTCCTTTCCTCCAGCCCCTGCTGTGCTCAGCACCTCAGCACAGGAGATATGCCTGGAAAAATATTACTGGGATTTCCTGTGGGCTTATGAGGATGTGAATCACATGCAAGTAGGCAGAACATCCCGTGTATATCATAGCACACATAAGTGCTGCTTCAACATCCATAATTTGTGTATCCTGCTGTACTTGGGGAAAAGGGAGAGGAAGGGAGCAAATTGTGCAAATATACTTCAACTTTGATGCTGCATTCAAGTATATTGAGGATGAGGAGGAGGCCTAAAAAGGAAGGAATGTGGGGAGAAAAGGACATTGTCCAAGGTGTCGGTCCCAAAATGATGGAAAGAAGCTGTCCAGAGAATGAAGGGAGTCAGTTTTCTCCTGGATGACAAAATATCTTGTTATGAGTCTATGCTGCAGATGTTAGAGAGGAGGCTCTCTGAAGATGCAGGCTGCAATCTGCAGCAAGACTAACCCCCAAAACTCTCATCACATCTTGCTCTCAAATATGTGCCAAGCTGGCTGTTATCAGGGTTGGGGTGGGGATGACAGAGGTACTCCAGACTGAAGTCACAGGAGAAGGGGCCTTATCTCATCGTCTGAAGGCAGACAGAAAGGAATCTCTGTGGGAGTTTCAGGGCTGGTTATATTTAGAGAGTGCTAAACCCAGCCCTTTCCAATTCAAAATCTGACAAACTATTGTATGGAGGGAGCTAAACCCCAGGGATCCAGTCTCTCTTTGATATGTTTGACTCCCACTCGTGGCAGTGGAAGGCTTTATGCATCCCAGGGATACTGCTCTTCACAGTGAGGCAATTTGTTTTTTGATTTGCATCGATAAATTCACTGATCATGCAGCCCTACTAGATATGTGGGTATCTCCCTGGTGGGCCCAGGGATTGCAGAGATCTGCTCAATTATTTCAAATAAATTATTATGGTGGAATTATTCTGTAAATGAGTGTGCAAGTCAAACACAAACCTAAACTACCAGTAAAATGTAGCTGCAGTTGCATGCCTAATTTGCACACACAGGTGTTTTGTAATTACTATGCTACATGCCTGTACATGATTTTTTAATGACAACTTCAGATTCTAACATACACAGGTTACATTCTAAGTCAACAGCTACATCAGATTTCAGATTATTCTATGGAATTACACTAGTCATTACATCTCCTGTATCCAATTAAGATTAGCATCCTGGAATACTGAAAATTTTAATATGAGCTGATTACCCCCCATAAATTAAGTTGAAACAATTGTTTTCATAAAGATATGTGGTCTCTGTTTAAGATAAATATTCTATTATACAGGATGTTGCACTGTTTGGAAGAGGAAAAATACAGATGGGTTAGGTTTCAAAGTTGTCTCTTGTAGCCAAAATAAATTTTTATTGTAGTTCCAGACAGCTTTAGTTTTAATAGGCGTTTAAACTCAAAAGCTGTGGGTTTTATACTAACTCAGTGCCTACCTTTAAAAGCCTTACTAATAGGAAGTGAAAAGCATTACAGAGATGAAAAAGCAATTCTCTAAGAACCTAAAGCAAGAACAGATGGATCGTTTTAATGCAGAGTTAGTGTAAACTATTCCATATTGTTTCTGATTTCCTGTAACACTGAATTTTTGTAACAGCAAGTCAACATTGTAACATTTTAAACACCATATTCTGATATGAGCTGGACTGTAGTCTCTGACTCCTCCAAAGCAGATTTCAATTTCTAGTGAAATAATAGTGGAAATATTTTGTCTCTCTGGTACTTGTCTGAAACGTATCAACTGTACGCTCCAGTGATGGGAATTTCCAATAGCCATTAGGTGTATAAACACCACGTTTTAACTCCATTCCTCCATTCCATCCATGTGCTAGTTTAGACAGTTCATGATGGGCAAATTAATGATAAAACCTATCAGTACAAATGCAAAGATCTTAAAATTGGGATTCTGAAGCATAGGTTTTTTCTCAAGTTTTCACCATGAGGTTCTTTAATATAAGTTCTATACCTCTGAAGTATACTTATCATAAATGAAAACTCCCCATTTGCCTGTAAAAATCACAAAAATGGGCTATTACTATTTTTCTGTATTCTATTCTATTTCTATATTCTATTACTATATTACTATTTTTCCTGCAGCATTCTTGAAAGGCAGAAAACAGGCTGCTCCTCCTAAAAAAAAAAAAAAAAAAAAAAAAAAAAAAAGGAATGCTAATGTGTTCCAATATTTGTAGAACCCAATCCATAGAAACAGGAGCCAAAAGGCCAAGTTCACAACCTTAACTCAATAAAGCCTGACACAGCCACACCACAGAGCCCTCCAGCCTCGCACCTTATCTTGCAACAGGACCAGTACCAGATGCTCACAGAAGAGAGCATGTGTGGAGTGATCCTTTCCTTGCTGCAGCCTCACAGCTTCTGCCAATCCACAACTGACACACTTCCTGAGCCCAGAGGGCCACATGGACACTTGTACTCCATGTGGCAATGGCCTCGTCACCTGTGCATTAGTCCAGTGCCTCTGGACAGTCCTGGTGACTGGAGGCCTCAAGCCCATGCCCATGCAATGACAACACAGAAACAACTTTCAACTTCTGCTTCTGATTTCTAGCTTAGAGCTATCCAGTGTGCACTCTCTTCCTCTGGGTTTTAGATTCTCGAGTGCTCTGAATTTTTTTTTAAATACTGCTATTTACTTTTCACACACACAAAATAATGTGTGAAAAAAGCATAAAGAACTCTTTTTCTCTGGCACAATTACTGTTTGATTTCACTTCTCTCCATCTTTCCTGCTGCCCCTCCTTTATGGGTTAGCCTGCATACATTAAAAGAATAGTCTGCCAACTCTTTCATCCCTCAGCCTATCTGCTTCTTATGAAACACTCTCCCATGGATCATCTTCCTTTCCCAATTTCCTAGTACATGGATCTATCTCAAAACTCTTCTGTCCACAGCTCACTTGGAAAGGGAAGGGTTGTACAAACAGCTGGCAGGCTATGGATTTCACTCTGACAACTGTCACAGTGAAAGGAATAAAATCATACTGAGCATGACAGCCCACCTAAAATACTATGCCTCCCTAGATTCCAGTAGCTTTCTTGGCTTCTCTGCTTGCTTTGGTTTGCTCTTCAGCAGCCTGTTTGGTATGGACATTTTAACCAAAATGTTTATTTTTATTGTGTTGGTTTTAGTGAACCAGGCCTAATCCATGATCCTCCTTAATTACAGCAATCTCCTCTCAGGCTTCACTGACACTTTTTTTTTCTTCATCTTCCACAACCAGATGAAATTTAAACTGTCACAAGCAAACGTTCTTTCAGTCAATACAACCATATTAACAGTTGCTCCTATCCTTTTCCTACCTTTCCTTGAAAGTCCATAATCAACTTACATATCTCATTACATCTTACTGAATTTCTCCTTGATCCTTCTGGTCCCAAGCTGCAGGGTGAGATTCCCACTCACTGGGAGCATGGGAGAGGCACTGTAAAGCTCAGCTGTGTCCCACTATGCCCGTTGTTTACTGTACATGCCTTTTCCTTTTGCACTGCCCCTCTCTGCCTCAGTTTCTTCACTGTTCCACATATTCTTGTCAGAGTTCCTTTTAAAAATTATTAGCAACTATTTAATTAAAACTAGTAATTTACAATTTCTAAGAACAGGTCCAAACTCGGGATGTGTGGCATTCCCATGCGTCTGCTGTTAGGCTGCAGTGCTCAGAATTACAGATATTCTACAAGTCTCTTGCCCAGTGAAATAACAGTAGGCTTTATGTATTTCCAAGACAAATGCTGATGAGGGGACAATTTTTACACATACCACAAATGCAAAGAGTTTCTTCATATTGCTTTCTTATTCTCTGAAAGAACTTTTGCTATGCAAAAAAGGTGAGAGGCCTTCAAATATCAGAGAAAAGCAGCCATCAGAAGCAGGTTTACTCTTAATTTGCCTTTTTTTCCATTCAAATCTGTTAGTTCAGTTAAGGCTTTGCAAATACAGCGATTTTCCTGCTGTGAGCTGTCTGCCCAAGTTGCTACCTGTGTGCTCCATCTGATCTGGAAGTGGTGTTGAAATGGTGTACCCCTAAGTTCCTGGTGCACAGGGAATAGTTGAGGGGAGTATGTTCTGAGTTTAAAATTAGATATGATTATGGAGAGTAAGAAGTTACAAATATTTTTAAATGCAGATTTACAGCCCTGCCTAGGATAAAAATTGTGTTTTGATTGTTGCAAAAGTTTAATGAGTTCTAATAACTTCTGTTTAAAACCAAATGTGTAACCTCTAAATCAGACTAGCTTACAACTCTCTCCAGTTGTTAAACGCTCTCAAGATGAGAATTATAGATAACACACAAAACATTTGAAGTTCTGGCCAACAAGAAATGTATCCTAAGTGGCTGGTTTCCACTTTGTTCAAACTACGACCCATTAAAATGCAGACAGATTTAAGATAGGATTCAGGTCTGTGTTCAGGCAGTTCTGTGGAGTAACCCAAATAAATATCCAACAAATTGGTTTGGATGCCTGTGTAAACAAAAGGTCTATAAACAACTGCAATAAACCCCAGCAAAAGAGACTGCATTTTGCTTGGCAGAATGTTTTCTTTATGCACTTAGATTAACAAACCATGATCTCATCATTAGTCAACAAGATACTAGAGAGACCATCAAAGCAAACTACGGGAGAGTTGAGATTGATTCATGCCAAACAAATGTTTGTAGCTAACAGCTGTATTACCACTGATTCTAATTTACTCAGCAGGATTCTCCTTTCATTTCTAAAGTGAGATAAATGTCCCAATGCATGATGTAGACAGAATGTCCTCCTACTGCACGGCCAATGAGTTGTGTGAGCTCTCCTGGATCACACATCTCTTACCGGTTTTAGGCTTCATGAAAAATTGCAACCTGACCTCTTCTACTTTACCAATAAGAATCCTAAAGGTGATCTGACCTGTTCTGAGAAGTCTGTGAGCTTA
This sequence comes from Sturnus vulgaris, assembly GCF_052056855.1. NCBI lineage: Eukaryota > Metazoa > Chordata > Aves > Passeriformes > Sturnidae > Sturnus > Sturnus vulgaris. The sequence goes on from NC_142255.1 coordinate 7,040,935, forward strand.
TAGTGCTACACACATGCCCTGTGTAAGGATTTAGGAAGGCTACATTAGCATTTGTTCCTGCTCCTGCAGAATCTTTTGGATCCTATCTTGGACAGCTTGTGACTCCTGAATGAGAAGAAGTTGTTTCCCTTTTCCTTTTTTTGTGTTTTTGGTAGCATTTAGGAAGCTGTCCCTGGGCAACTGTTGTGCCTGTTTGCCTACAAAAGATGCATGTCAAAAGGAATCACCTTCTTAAACCCAATACAAATAGGATGGCCCTATGTTAGCAGGAGTTTAGCCACAGACTTCCATGGGGCCAGGATTTAACCTATGGAACAAATGAGCCATTTATAGCTTAGGATTCTCTCCAGGAATTTGTGTTTGGGTTTGCCTTTTCACTTGTGCTGCACTATTCAGTATGCTCTTTTCAGGGCTGTTCCTCACATAGGGCATTGCAGTCAAATAAAGCTGCTCTTCTTTGTGACAGTATTTCAAATTCGCTTGTCCTTGCAGGAGACACACCCTGAATGTGCCAAGAGGCTCTAAAATGCTTTTCAGAAATATTTTGCATATAATCTGGAATTCATGATAAATAAGGCAGACTGAGTGAGCAGCAGCATGGGTTTGAGGGTTTTGCCAAAACAATGACAGACATCCAGTGTCTCAACAGCTGGAGACAAAACTGTACTTACAGAAAACATTGAAAATTTCTGTCTGGCCACACCATCTCCCCAAAACTCAATCAATCTCTTGTAACTTAAACCACTTACTGTTCTTCAGATATTCTCTCTATATCCCAAGAAAGGTATAGAAGGTATTATTTTAAATGCCTAACTAACTGATGATATATATCTACTCAGTCAAATTTTGCATTGTTCATGGAATCTTTTAATCCATACATTTCCCTGTCCAGTTCTTCCCTTCACTGTCTTGTCTGTGGCAGTATCAAGAAAATGACCTGCTGTTCAGCTAGACTGCAGTTCCCCTATATTCAGGTGTTCCCTGACGATTTACTGTTTATCTGTGAGCAAAGGAAGGTTCAGAGCAAAGGAGAACCCAGACATTCCGAATGACAGAGCTGAAGAGGAAATATCACAAACCTTGGAGGTTTGCTTTTGACTCATGAGACTTTGAGTGCTCTAACAGTAATAGACAAATCCACCTGTTCCCATTAGAAATACAGATTTCTGTCTGAAAACAGAAAATTAAGAGTACATGAAAGGCAATAAATGCTTTTTAATTTCTGCACGAAGTATTTAAAATGCGACTGCTTAGGCCTCCTCTTGAAAGAGACATTAAACTTCCATATAGAGAAGGCATAAATAAACAACAATCAAATGTCTTAGATCATGATAACTGCCCAATGTCACACCATTGACAGTCCAGAAATAGACCCTTCCAGGACTAGCCTTCAAATAGCTTTGTTGCACAAGAGCGCCTCAAACTACTTTTTAAATCTTTGTTGTTGTTGGTCTGCATAACAAATTGTTTTCTTTGAGATGGACCAAATTACGTGTGCCTCACCCTCCATGCAGCTTACAAGGTTATGGTACTTCACAAGCTGTCCGGGGATACTCCTGATATCAATCTTGAAGCCTATTCAAAACAAGGATGGGGAGTCAGGCCTTTCTCTGCCAACATTCCTGCTGAATAATCACACAGCTCCATTATCTGTGGGGGAGTCCTCTCTTCCAGCGTTCCCTCTCCAGGCTGTGCTGCCTATTGGGAGCTCAGGGATAGAGCTGAGAGACACCGCGGGAAGCGTGTCCTGAAAGCCCATGCAGATTGCAACACTATCACTTATCCCTTTCATGCTGTCTTTCTCCATAAAGAGAGGGTCAGTCACAAAAGGCCGCCTTTGTCACTAAATAACCACGGTGCTGGTGCCTTCCCTAAGACTTTTCTCAACTTATAAGTGTACAGGGCACAACGGGAGCACAGTGAACAAAAATGCTGAGCAGCATGAGCCCCACCATCCTGATGTCTACACGGATCTCTAACAGGAAAGACACAGTGAAGCCTTCTATTAAGTTTTTACTTGGAAACTTGACAACAGCTTCCCTGTATTAAAAATACCTCAGACTACACTTTTCCAAATTAACACCACTGTCTCAAAGCCCTTTGGATTTGAATATTTGCCATACACACTATACTTGGACTTGCATGCTTGTCAATCACTTGTTTGCATGGAATCCTTTAAAATCTTTACTTATTTGTACAAAAGTGTTTTGACATTAAAGTAGAACGGAAGGCAGAGAGATGAAGGCTGGACACATTGCTCTGGCTTCCTTGGTCTGTCCTGCTCTTTGTGAATTTTTGAGGGGAAATAGCTGGTTGTTGTTCTTTGAGAGAGGGGGGTTCAAGGCAGTGAGGGTGTGAATGGCATTGGCTGGCACGGGCTATAAATACAGAACTCTGGTTTCTAGTGTACATTTTCAGCACAGTTTGAGAGGCTGGAATTTCCAGATGACGTGCTCGATGTATGTGGTGGGGGTGGAAGGCAGAAAGGATCCTTTTTTTTCAGGTTCACTTCTGGCTGTCAGTCAAACATAGCAATAAAATCAGCTCCAATTAAGGGGATATGCAAGGAATTTCATGATAATGTCAACACTCCATTCCATCAATACAGGGGTAAAGAAAAAAAAGCTTTTTCTTTTTTCTTTTTAAAGAGAAAACCTCAGTCACACTCAACTGTGGTATCACCAGATAAACAGTTAATCACAAAGGTACATGAAGTGGTTCACAATTCTTTCATTATCCTGTGGGGTTTTTCCTTTGTTTTTTTTTTTTTCTTTGGGGGCCCTGGTTTCTGTTTCATTTGCTTTCTGATTACTCCAGTGCTGACTTAACTTTCTCTAGCAGACTGCCTTCAATTCTCTAAGAGGTTCAGCTTCTCATCCATTAACCCCTTGCTGCAGGGAATCTCACTCACATAACCTTCGAAATAGAAAACAGATAGAGAGACCAGAGTACTACATGGAGAAAAAAGCCCAGCTCTGGACTCGCTCCCATCTCATGTCACCTCTAACTTTCTGTGTGACATTAAAACATGTCTCAGTTAAAATAAAGCACTTACCAAGGTTCTTAGGCTTCTTAATATTCAACAGGTACTTTTAATCCTGTTTTTTACCATGTAGGAGCCTAAATCTACTTGTGATTACTTCCTTAGCTGCAAAATGGTCACAGTTATACTGCAACCATACAAACCATACAACTGATCTGTTTTGGATTTGTTGATCCAGGGAGAGGAGAATTTCCCCTCCAACTGTACTGATGTGGAGGCATGTCAGATCTGTAGCTGTCAGATTGCTACTCCATTTAATCTACTCTCATGTTCATTGGTGAGATCTGCAATTTGTAGCTGCTCCAGCTGACCCCACAATCTACAAAGACAATTTGGAGATGACTTTGACCTCCTCAATCCGTATTAAGATTATCTGTGGTGCAGCTGTGGATCAGGTCTGGGATAGTGCTTTTGTAACTTCTTGCCTACTTGGTATTCTGCTCTGTGCTGTTAATCCTGCAGAGGAGGATGATTTCATCAGAATTTGATGTATTAAGCCTTGTGAACATGTCAATGGTTTGATAGAAGTAATTGCAGTTACATCCATTTCAAATTTCTAATTCAGCTCTCCTAAAATGCCTTAGAAGAAAGCCCCAAGCCATTTTAGCATAGCTGCATGGGGGTGAATGGTACACAAACATAGTGCTGTGCCTTCTCCCCTCTCAATTTCTAGGAAAAAAAAAAAAAAAAAAGGAAAGCTGTCCACTGCTGATGAGAATATGTTTGGATCGAAGAACCTGCTGGATTATTTAAAGCTCTGCTCTACTGATAGCCAACCCTGGCTGTTAAAATGAGCTGTATGACTACATTCCCTGTAAAATGTGTGTCCATTTCCTTTCAGGTTGGGAAGCTGATCCAAGAAGCAGCTGGAAGGAGTAATTTGAAGAGAGTTACACTGGAGCTGGGTGGGAAAAGCCCAAACATTATTTTCGCAGATGCTGATTGTAAGTCAGCACTTCCATATTTTGCTAAAAACATGATTGTGTGATGTCTTTTTTCTACTTTTCTTCTTTTTTAAAACTAATTTTAGGGTACATCTCTCCTATAAAGTGAAATGAAGCAATACAGCTGTAACTAATGGCACTTTTCAATCTTACAGAAGCAACCTAAGGTGTGCTATCTCTTATAAAATACAATTTTGAACCCACAGATTCATAGTCAACAAGAGAGCAGAAAAAAGGTTACAACCAAGCATATAGACAGAGTGTTTTTTACAGTTAGTCCCACACACATTTGCCATCCTATGCTCTGCAGCAAGGTGATTTAGTGGTTTAAATCTAGAAATTCTGTTATTTTTTTGGTTCAAAGAAATTATAAAAAGGGAGGACTTTTATGTACACTTGACTTGCTAATCTAGTCAGTGCAGTATTTCTTTGTTAAGTAGCTGTAAAGTGAGATTATTCCATTTTTTAAATTTTCACAACTAAAGAATTGTGTATTGAAATATCCTCACTGCCACTGTCAGCAGGGAGCTGAAAATTTTGGCAGATGTATGATGTTGTGCAGCTGAGATTTCTGGCACCTGAGAAGGTACAGGACAGCTGTTTAGGACAGGATATAAACACAAACTGGAAGTTTCTGCTTAAATGATCAGCCACGAAATAGTTACAATGTTGATATCTAAATTGTCAGCAGGAGGTTTTGAAGTTAACACCCCCTTAAGATGAATGAGATGGGTCACACCATCTCTCTGAGCTCTTGTTTCAGGCTGGGTGTAGGCACACTGTACTCAATGCCCTTCCTGAGAACTTTGCAACCCCAATAAACAGACACATAAGGATTTGATCTTCTCATTTAAAAGGGGGAAGTGAATAGAATGATTTTGAATAACATGAATTACAGGAGATGGTTACAATCCTGTATCCATTTTCAAAACTTACCAATATCTGAAAAACTAGGGAAAGCTTGACAACTTCCAGCATATTTCTACATAGAAATGCTTTACCAAGTTGAGGATTGAAATTTCAGCCACAGTCATCCTGGTAAGCTAAAAAATCTCTTGTCAACTGGAGCCAGATGCAGATATTCCAGCCTTCTACCCCAGTTACTCATCTCCACCTCCCACCAGATATGCCCACACCTCAAATGTCCCTCACGTGCTAACTAAGATTTGAACACCTAAACTTTTCCAGTAGAGCAACACGTTGCCAGGAGCAGGTCTGTGTTATGACCTTCCACAGGGGAAGGACAACTGCTCTCTGGTCTTCCCACAATTACAACCTCCAGCACTTGACCTAAGACTTAAACTTCAAAGCTCTGATTATTTAAAAACAGCAACTGGCTCACTGTTCCAAAGGAGTTGTTTGTTTTGCATGAGGAACGCTGTGTGCCAAAAGTTAGCAGAAAGCATGATAAAGCTGTTGAAGGTTTAGTGCACCAAACAAACAGAGAAGAATGGTTAGAGCCCCTCATGGTGAAAACTGTTAACAATAGAGGAAGAAACATTAGTTAATCACAGCTATCCACTAGTGCTTTCAATCTCCATGGAGCTGCCAGGGAAAATTTGAATGTGGCCTAGGGAACACCCCATATAATTTTTCTAAAGACCACACTGAGGGCATAAAAAGACATTTCTGTTAGACAGAGTTTCTAGAATTTGTTGAAAGTAAAGCACAGTTGCTTTGTTTAGTCCATAAAAGATTATACTTTAAGCAGTGTTCCAAAGGGCTACAACTGGTAACAGAGGTATTACAGTGCTGTAGGGCATCACTGTTTAGGGATTGCTTCATTATTCTTGTCTAGTCAGTTATTACACCCAAAGTAAGAACGTGGCCTTGAATGTCTCTCCTGCTTGGACAGAACGTGTTAGTTGTATCTCCAGGGAAGTTAGAGAAGAAATCGAGGGTTGATTGTTCTCTAACAGGCCTATAATGTTAAAGCCTTACCCAGTCATCTGCATGGGTGAAGAGGAAATTTCTATGTTGCAGAAGAAGAATCTGGCTTTTTGGGAAGGACAGGTCTTGCCATTATCAAAATCAAATTCTCCCATGTATTTGGTTTGCTGTAATTCTCACTCATGAAGTATTAAACCCAGTGCCACATTGGGACCACAGGCAAATTTGCCTTTCCTATAGTGGTCCAGTCAGATGTATTTATGTGGGGCACATTCTTCTGAAGTTCCCTTAAGGGTTTTACTTGGTAAACGACATTTTGCTGGATATAAGACACTGGTGAAGTTGTATATCTTACTCCTGTTGACTGCTAAAGCACTGTCTTAACTTTTCCAGTGGGAATCATCCTCATTTCTGACCTGACACAACTAAAGGATGTCTTGATTTAGTTTTATTTAACCAAATCCTACTACTGAAGTTTCAGGAACGTGGCACTGTGTAACACACATAGCCCTGGTGCAAAGGCAGATTTGCCCATGGTATTGCAGTGCAACATGTGCTGTGTTGGTTTTCAGTGGACTACGCTGTGGAACAAGCTCACCAAGGAGTCTTCTTCAATCAAGGTCAATGCTGCACTGCAGGCTCACGGATTTATGTGGAAGAATCAATCTATGAAGAGTTTGTTAGAAGAAGTGTAGAACGTGCAAAGAGGAGAGTTGTGGGGAGTCCTTTTGACCCAACTACAGAGCAAGGTCCACAGGTAAAGGAGTAGAGCTTTGGCTCTACAGCCTAGGAGGTGCCTGCAAGTATTTAAACTCCACTAAGGCAGAGTACACACTCACTCAAGGTCCCAGACAGCTGACACAATACATACTTTCAAGATTAAAATTCTAAGGTAGTAAATAAGCTGTGCAGCTCTGAGTTGTATTCTTGTTAAATAAAAAAAGAATCTCAGTTTAAATATCAATGTTTGCCTCCCAGTTTTAAAAGCAAGATTTGGCCCTTCAGTCCCCAAAATACTGGTGTAAACTGTGAGAAGCTCTTAAAAGTGTCAGTGAGCACTTAACTGTCAAGAACTGTCTACAACCATAACTATGCTTGGAGATCCAGGAATTCTAAGCAGAAGATGGCCATAATCAGAAATAAGTCCTAAGAAAATGTTCCTCCCGCTAACAACCAGCTGGATTTATAACATTTTCTGGAAGTTAATCTGGGACAAAAACTAATGATCTGCTTTTTTTTGTGCTTGTAAACTAGTTTATTTAGCAAGAGCATGGGTTAAGCCACAAGTAAAAGGTGACACATCTTAAGAAGTCTGAGCCCAAGGTTACAGTCAGCACCTGCTTGTAGATCTTTGGCATCTGCAGCTCAAAGAGCAGTGAATGGAAGCAGGAACTGATTCACTGGAACATGACTTGTCTAAAAACACCTATTCCGACTTGTCAAGTACATGGTCTGCACATCTAACAGCTTCTTCTCTTTTTCAGATTGATAAAAAACAATACAACAAGATCTTGGAACTGATTCAAAGTGGCATCACTGAAGGAGCAAAACTTGAATGTGGGGGAAAGGGGCTGGGAAGAAAGGGATTCTTCATTGAACCTACAGTGTTTTCCAATGTAACAGATGACATGCGGATTGCCAAGGAGGAGGTACTCACACGTGTGGGCAAGATCCTTTCAAAACATCCTAAATATTACTTTTTTTCCTTTTGTTTAATGACAAAGACAAAAACCTCAGGGTGAAAATAATGACCATATTTAAAAAAAAAAAAAAGAAATCTATTCAGAACTCCTTATGCACACAGCAGGTGACATCAGCTGGGTAAGGAAGCTCAATTTTTTTCACTGATCGTAAGGTCTCAGATATGAAAGAGGAGATATGGGTAGAATGGACAAGTTCCCCTGAGGCACCTGCTTTGGGAAAATCATGCAGTTTTACAGACAGATATCACTATTTATCACAAACTTTTGCTGTGGGAAATTTTAAAGAGTATAATAGGAGATAGAGAGGATAATTAAGAAAGCAGTATAAAACAAGAATAAAATTTCTCTGAGGTGGCTAGTTTATTAATTATTAATCTTTGTTGCAGATTTTTGGACCTGTTCAAGAAATACTGAGATTTAAAACCATGGATGAAGTTATAGAGAGAGCCAACAATTCTGATTTTGGGCTGGTAGCTGCTGTCTTTACAAATGACATAAACAAGGCCCTGACAGTCTCTTCAGCAATGCAGGCTGGGACAGTCTGGTAAGCAGAAGTTATCCTACTCCCACTCTTGAAGATAAAGAGTTTGACTCACTATCATCATTTCACTTCAGTTTTGCACCCTTTGTTAAGAATATTTATGCAGCCTGTCCTAGAGTGGATCACTGGCCAAGCCATGGAACAGCAGTGGGAGGTGCTGTGGCTGCTCACTGCTGGGGAATGCTGCTGGAGCTGGAGAGCACCTTGCTTCCCAGGAGCACGGCAGCACTGCTGAGCAGCTTTACTGACAACAAACAGGATCAACGATCCTTTCTGGGGAGCACAACAATCCTGGGAGGTTTTCCTAAAGGCACAAAAGATTATGTACTTTCTACAACATTAAGAAACTGAGGAGACACTTCCTCTCCAGTCTTTTAGGAATAGGGAATGCCAACTCTAGAGTTTAGTAGCTTGCAATTCAGTATGTCAAACCTGAGTAAACTAAAGATGTGCAAGAAATGAGGGAGAAAAAGGACAAACTCAAATCTAACAGCTCTTTGTTATAAATTGGCACTGAGGTTTGGCAGCAGATTAACAGTTCATTACTGAAGATGTGTCCAAGGTATGGTGCTCTCCTCCAGCCCTCATAGGTCAAATCCAATTCTCCTTAGGAGTAAGAAGCAGACTGTTGTTTTTGCAGCATAAATCCCTCATTTCTTTTCAACACGAAACAAGTTTGTTATTACTGAGAGGTATAGAGTGTCCTTAGCTCCACAAGTCTCAGCCTGTCTCTGAGTTATCCAGAGGTCTTTCTGGCAGTGCAGCTGGACTTAATGCCTCTTCCTGTTACAGGATAAATTGCTACAATGCCTTAAATGCCCAAAGTCCTTTTGGAGGATTCAAAATGTCTGGCAATGGGAGAGAGATGTAAGTATCACACTGCTGTTTTCTAAATTGTTTTCAACTCTACAACTTAATAAATATTAATGAATGTTTCCATGCAAACTAAGATCCAGAAATATTCCAACCTGAGAATGAGGGCAAAATATAAGGTGACCTGTAATCATCATTGCCAGTTCTAAATGCAATTAATTTGCATGGTAAAACCACCTTTTTTAACATTGCAAACTAACTTATTGGAATTCACTTCTTATCCTGAAAGGAACTGAAAATTTCTGAATATTTTTCTGAACTTGTAACCTGTATTTTCTGGAAAGTTTTAAAGCCATATTAAGCATCTTTTCAGAAAGACTCTCTCTTTAGTGATGCTGAGTGCTTGTTGACTGGTTTGGTGTACTTGTTTCAGAGTTGTTTTGCCATGTATTGTGTCTCTCTTGGTAGTTTTTCCTTTCCTTTCTTCAGTTTTCACTATATTTATTAATATAGGTACATTTGAATTTCATAAAAAAGTTATCAGCTTGCAGATTTTTAAACAACAAAATCAGGCAAAGAGAAGGAAACAAATGTGTTACCTCCCTTTGAAAAAGACCACTTGCCATTATAAAGCTTTCTGTCTTTCTTATTCCATTTAGCACTAAGTACCAAATATTTTGAAATAGAGCTCCACACTTAAATATTGTCCCATGTACCTAATTTAAAGTCTTACCAGTTTCTCATTCTCATTACAATCACAAGGAAGTTTAGCAATTGCATCAGCCCCAGATTGGTTACATACCAAGGATTCAATTAATTTCTGTGCAGGAGGTATGTGTACCAGATATGTCTCACCTAAGTTTTCAAAATAGCTTATGGCTAATGGCAAACTCAGCAGTAAAACCAAAGTAAGGTCAAACTCTTTAAAACTTTAAATATGTTGAAGTATACAACTTGATCTATAAAATAAGCTTTATGTAATCTGAAGTATTTTCCCTCGTTAGGGAGTACTTTGAATAACACATTCATACTATTCACATTCATGAGTTATGAGGTGATCTCACACTGGCATAAATATGTCAGGTCATCTAACTCTTATCATTGTGAAAATATTCTAAAACTACTAAGCTCGATAGAGCACATGAGTAACTTGACACCCAGAGGTGACCCCACTGACTCCAGGGAGGTTCAACTGTGCAAGCAAAATATTCACATATCAATGTTGCAGAGTTCTTAAAAGGGGAGAAAGCCAGGCAGCACCCCAGCTCTCACGGAAAAATCTGTGGTAATTGCATACTTGATTCCCACTACAGCTTTGAAAGTATTCATCATAAATAATAAATGTTTGGAATGGCAATATTCTCCATCTCACAAAGATGCCTGAAAAACTACCTATAAGTAATTATTCTAGTCCTTTCAGAACCTCTTTGATCAGATATCACCTTCTAATTCACCTCCTCCACCCTGCATTAACACCTGCATACTTTTATTAAAATACCAGTTTCCTACATTCTTGTTTTTGAGGCATACATTTTACAGAACAAATAATGTTGAGTTGGGTAGTTAAAGGAAAAAAAAAAGTATCTCTACATAAGTGTGTCATTGCTAAGGTGACACTATATTACAGCCAGATCATAACTTGGCTCCTGTGCTGCCTGTGCCAGCACTGCATTATCTGGGACTTGTTTTGGTCCTGCATTTAAATTCACAGGTTTTCATCACACGTGGGCAAAAAATCAACACAGAGTTGAGAACTGTTTTACTCATTTTACACTCCCACAAAATGTAACAGAGTATGTTCATCCCAGTACTCATGTACACAAGATTTCTGATTGCATTAATGCTACTTACAGTATTCTTGTATCCTTGAAGAGGTCTAGAAGACATGGGTTTGGGTTTTTTTCATTCATGTTTCTTTAAAGCTTCTTATCACTACCTGGGAGATGTAAAATTTAACACATGTAACTAAAAATTGGGTGGTTCCTGCAAAAAAACCCTCATTGCTTTAATACAGAAAATATATTCTACTTCCACACTTGGATTGTACCTGTTTTGAGGTGGGGACACTGTTTGCTTTACATCCACAGCATATGGAAGGCATAAATTCACTAATGACATAAAGAGACTTCTCCATTACTCAAAATAGGCACAGGAAAATGGGAATACCTGTACTTCAGAGAAGACAAGTCCCAAAAAGCCATGCCACATCCACTCTAAACATCAGCAGAGGGGCCAAAGAGATGACCCAGGCTGCAGCTGACTAAAACAAAATGTTAATAGCATTCAGAAACACCCACTTTTAAGTGTAATCTATCCAAAGCAGAATGTGCTCCCCTCAGAGCCATGTGTCAGATGATGACTGGGACCTAGTAGGTGCCTGCTCTCTAGCAGTGTGGAGTTCTTATGTAATGTCCTGTGCCAGAACAAAACAAGGAATTCTACTGGGAATCATAGAAGGGAATCTGAGCAAGCTGAACTCTCTTCCACTAGATGTTTTGCTAGGGAGAAAAGATCATCTTTATCCATGGTTGTGAGTAGTTCATCTTTCATTGTGCTCAGTCTGAACCTTCCCTTTCTTGAGTGCAATATAAACAGTAATTTCACTAGCCAGTGGGGTAGGTCTTGGTGTTGGGACATTTTTCAAAGTCTAGAAAGGACAGAGGACATCAATTAACTCCCAAAACTCCATCAACAGACAGTGAGTATTTCTGGGTTTAATGTTGTCTATCTCCTTATCAAATTCTGAAGCCATCCCATTGCTCTGACCTAAACTGAACTGCAACTTTGGATTAATATCTTAACTTTAACAAGAAATCACTTTGCAGATTTTTGCTTGATAAACAGTACCTGGTATAAGCTGATGCTGCAATTTGTTCTTTAGGGGCGAATGTGGATTGAGAGAATATTCTGAAGTTAAAACTGTGACAATAAAGATCCCTCAGAAGAACTCCTAAAATGACAAAGGACCGTGTTGTGCAGAAGAGCACATGATGCCACCTTCTCTATTCCTTATGGAGACCAGCACTCAGGAATAAAAAGTGTTACACAATATATATTTAAGAAATTAAGTTGCAACATATATACTGGGCACATAACTGCATACATAATACAAACCAACTCTGCATGTTTTCATAAAACTCTCCTGAGAATCATTACATCTTTATAAAACAAATCATAACGAGATAAAATTGCTACTGGGCATCATTTAATAATGTTTCCAGCTATAAAACTGTTAAATGCAAATGCATGCACGCACACATTTATCTCTTCCTTAAATAAACAAAGTAAGTCTTACTGCTTTCAGGTTGCCTTCTCAAACAGACCTGCCTTGTACTGACATTGTAGTTTCAATCAGGGCTCTACAAGACACATTATATCCAAAACACTAGCAGTGAACAACACAAACAAATGTCATTGATGTTCTTAAAAAATAAAAGGCTCTGAATGGTCATGGCCCCAAACCTGGTGTGGTGGCAACTTTCCAATTAGCACGCCCACAGAAAGAGGTCAGACTAGGGAGGGAACAATCTGCTGCATGGCCAATGAAAGCCAAATACTTATCAGCGAAATTTGGCTTTCATGGCTCACAGCAATTTAGATTTCAAAGCTTATTTTCGTAATTACTTTATGTCTTGCTATAAGCAAAAAGTCCTCCTTCTTTTAAAGGAACTTGAAGGGATTTACCTGCCTGCCAAAAGAGCAAGGCCAGACAGGGTGGGTGGGTGTTAACGAGAACAGGAACAGATTCCAAGGCTTCACAGAATATTTTAGCTTTCACTGCTTGTCTAGTTTTGTTGTTGTTGTTGTTACTGTTGCTTTCACCTTTTCTCTTTTTTTTTAAACAAATATATGCACGCACAGGCTCCATTTATTTGTCTGCTATTAAAATGCCTGTGATTACACTGGGAATCATTAAGTACTTGTTACAGCTTTTACTAAATGATGTCTTGCCATCCTCACCATGCTTGTGCACCTCAGGTGATGTTACTGGCTGGTACTGAGCTTTCAATTATTTGGGGTTTTTTTGATCTAGGACAAAAATATCAGCAAGTTATCTCAGAATTGAGGTGTTTACAGCCTGTCACATTATTACCTGCTGCCTACAGAATCTCTTCAAATCTATCACTGATAAACTAAACACTATCTCTTTCTTTTTTTCAGCTGCAGAGCTCATCAGTTCCCCAGATTTATTTTTTAAGGAGGTTTCATTTTATCTTTTAACCTAGAATTAAGAAAATCTATTTTAGAAGTACAGTAAATAATCCACACAGTGTAGCTACATGATCTGGGGTGTAAGGACAGAATTACAGCCTTAGGTGTAAGTTTTCCTAGCTGCAGAGTCTATGCTATGAACTGTTGAAAACTCCGTCCCTGATCAGAAACTAACTTCTGCATGTTCTTAAGTTCCTTTATTCTCTGAGGAATTCCTCTTAGATTTCAAGTTGTATGTGCCCTTCAACATACTGCTGGATCAGGACAAGAGTCTCCAGCACTTTGTAGTGTGGTGGCCCTCAATATTTTGTAACTCATGTCAAACTGTGTACGTGTGTTTAAGCAATACATCTACATGCCATTATTCAGAACTGATAGTACATTCACAGACATGAAGATAAATCCAAGTATTCCTGAGTTGTTAAATTCAAATGCCATATACTTCTACTGCAGTATATGTCAGAGTGAAGAGAAACAAAATACAACAAGTAAGAGATTAGTTATCTTTTAAACTGCAATATAAAATGTGGGAAAGGAGATTTTACTTCTTTTCTCCTATTTACTTAAAAAAGAAACTTCCTGTGCTTACGGCATTTACACCGTGTACTCTTTTGTATTCCTTTCGTGTATTTTGTATGTCTGTGCTTTATTCCCAATACATTCAGGTAAATAATATAGAGTTACCATTCTTTCAACCCTGTCACTGCAGCTCCATTTGATGTACATGGGTTTGTGAAATCCTTTTTTAGATGTACCATCTGCATGGATCCAACAAAACATTTTTCCAGTCCCTGCAGCTTTTTGTTACAGTTTTTAATCATGTATATAGTTATATGTTATTAAAAAAGTAAAAGGATATTTTCTATGAAGTTTTTTCCATTAAAAAGGTTTAGAGAAAGACTTTAGACTGTGAGACTCCTTTATTGTTGACAGAGCTATAAAAATATTAAAAAAAATATTTTCTTAGCAAAAGATCTGCTCTCACAGTAGCTTTATTTTCATTTGCAAAATGAATGAAGTAAAAGGCCAATTACATTTTCTGGAATATTATTGCAGCTGTATGAAAACACTTGTGAATTGCAGATCTAGGTCATAGTCAAAGTTCATCCTCACCCTTATGGTCATAAAGTTTAGCTATTGGGGCAGGTCTGAAGTCATCAAAAACAGTGGGGCACCCTTACAAACTGCTGCATCACAGCTTGATTTTTGGATAATATTTTAAAAAATCATGATGCCTTTTCTTTCTCTAGTAGATGTTTCACAGAGATTATTAAATTAACACTCAGACCCTTTATAGAGAGATAGTCTACTTAACTTTGATTTGAAAATGCTAAAATGGGACAAGGGCAGACTGAATTCACGTGGCCAGGTACAGTACAACGCTCCCTCAAGCAATGCCTTTATTCCAGGTTACTTTCATTGCCAGGAACTGCATTCCTTTTTGAAATGGTGCCTATTTAGGTAAAGTAACTATTTAATTAATACAGCCAAGCTACTTCATTGTATGGCAAGCAATAGTCATACCTCAGTGTCACAGAATAATACTGTTGGTTTAATCAACAGTTGAGAGGCAATCACAGTGAAGTAACTTGACTAGAATAGATGGGATAAAAGAGAATAAAACTCAATAATAGGAAGGAAATTGCATTCGTAGGAAGGAGCATTGTTCCTCAAAGTCTGGAATATCAGGTATATATTAAGCAGAGTATCATTTCTCCTTAACTAGTGGCATGGACATCTCTGTCATGGGACTTTGCACAATTAGCACTTTCCATATTCCCCATCTCTCTGACCCACTTGCCACCTGTCTCAGCACTCCAAACAGTCACACAGGCACAAGCAATGGAGACCTTTTCTGAAAGCAAAACAAAGGAAGAAATACTGGAACCCACTGAAAACAAGGAGTGTCTTCTAGTGAAATGAGCAAAGTTTTAGTCCATAGTAAATAAGCGCTCTGTGGAGCTCCAGCCAGTGAAAGTGAATGTATCAATAAAAGTGTACAGGTGTAGTAAAGGGAGAGTTTGGAACTAATTGTGCATTTCTTCTAGAAAAGGATGTGAAGAAAGGCAAAAAGTTTCAATTATGTGGTCTTCAGACTAAGCAGTGGATATTGATACTACTTGGATAGCATTCACACATTTATTGGTGCCCTGTTACAGAGAATGCTCTTCCTCCCCACAGAGGCCAGGGTGAAAAATCTTGCCTTGCATATGCAGCGGCACTGTGTGTCACAGTACCCTGTTATTTCTTAGTTCTGTCCTGGTAAAAGAGAAAGCCATAATAACACTGAATTGAGGGCACCAGCAGAGCTGGAGAGCAAGTGAAAGACAAGCAATACACCATACTTTTTACTTATGACTCTGCATGGTTACATGTAGAGCTCTGGAGAGCTACATTTACCACCTTACATTTGCATCCATACGTCTCCATTTACTGCATGCTAAGTCCATCAACACAGGAAGTTATTTTTCTCGTAACAACTTCATACCACAATGACTGATATTCACAGTGCTGTATCTATCAGGAAGCAGGAAAAGCCTCTGTGGCTATGAGATGCCATCAGCATTCCCAACCCATTCAAACAGATTTCTCTCAGCGCATTAGACTACAGCTGCATAAAATGCATCTTCCTCCCTTGTGGAGGAATTAAACACACAGTCTATAATTCTTTCTGTATCTTCACTCTATCTTCTGTGTCCACTGACAGTGCTCAGGTATTAGGGAACTGTGTGTGGCTCAGCCAGAAAGCTCAGGAACTCCTGAAGCAAGTGCAGGACTTAAGCATGAAATTGGGCCATTTATAAGGAGTTTAAAGTTAAAATAGTGGTATAATCTCACATGAGTAAAGTGTGGCTAGAAAATGCACCTACTAAGGCTTGAGGCTTGGGGTCCCACTTCGCTCTTCCACCCAGCACAATGTGGAGTGCTGGGATGCTGGTTTCAATAAGGACTTCCCTAATTTTTCTCAGAGGACTGAAACTGGCGTGCTGGAATTCAAGGTTAACACAAGTAACAGATGATTACAGCTGGCTGCAGCACAACTTCAGGCATTTCAGTGATGCAGAGCAGGTTAAGTTTTCTGTGTAGCCACAGCTGCTACACTGGGTAGTGCTCAGCACCAAGTGCCTGGTTATCTATGCCTTAGCCCCAGAGGCTGCACATACACACACACAGGACTGAGAAACAGTCCCAAACAGTGAGGAGAGGCACAAGGCTGATTTGCCTTTTGGAACAACTGGGGTAAGCCACCACAGCTGCTGCATAATGTTCCTACCTAAGTCCCTTAGCTTACTATTATACAGGGAGGAAAAGCACATCTGCATGCCCCTGGTTCCTAAGAACAGTTGATTCTGTTGATTCTCAAACAGTTCTGCCAGCTGAGTTTGCATCCTGAACCCTCACTAAAAGGCAGCTTCATCCCACTAGCACAGGTATTCTAGAGCTCAGTTGCATCATAAAAAGACCACAACTATTTTTTTTCTGATATCATAAATTTAAATCCACACAAGCCAGTATGGAATAGAGACTGCATCTACACTCCACTGCTTATTTATGGTAAGTATTTGCACTGTTACTTTTCATGCATTATTAGGACGAGTTTCATCAAATAAGAGAGGCTGGCTTGTACTGTGCACAGTACATGTATTTTTTGCTGTGCCAGCAGTGCCAGGAAGCACTCTAGGGAACACTATTTTCACCTGATTTCATGTGAAATTTATAAACACATCATGGAGGGCCCTTGCCACCATCTGTAATACCCTAAAGTTGCCAATGTCCAAGAAGGCTGAGACATCTGCTGTGACAATCTCCCTTAAGGATCAACTGAGTCTACATTACTGTTTTGTTCCCCAGTGCATTACTCTAACCATTCCTTGTATTATCATTTAATCCTAGTATCTCACATCAAATCCTGCAATTCTGGGATCTTGTCAAGGTGTTTTTAACTGCCTGGAGCCTCTTGATGAGACACACTACATAAACCTGCATTGTGCAACCACCACAGCAATAGACTGTAAGAAAAGCTCCAGCTGCAGAGGTTGCCAAGGAGGCTGTGCACACAGCAGGCTGGAGTAACCCAAAAGGGTGCTTGTGAAATGTTTGTGCTGCTGGCAGGCAGCATATTGCCAGGACAGATCACACATCATGCATTTGCACATCAAATGAAGCTGCACTGGTCTGAGAGCATGGGAAAGGCCTGTCTTGAACGGCATGTGTCCTACTTCCTAAACATGTATATTTTACACTTTACACTTGGTTATTGGCCAGATTGAAAGTACCACAAGTTCCCCAAAGCTTGTCGCTTTGCCTTTGAAGTAGAACTGTTTGGATAATGTTTCCTTTGGCAATTTATCTATGTAACAAAGGAGGAACTTAACTGCCTTGGCCTCTCAACGATCCACCACTAGCTTTTGTTGAAGTCTTCATATTTTTGTGTATATGCACTCTCACAGAATTTTATCATTTTTGTAACCTTGCTTAGCCCCTCTCCTTCTCCCTCACGGTTCTGTGTAGTGAAGCTGGTGCTCATATTAACTCACTTAATTCTGGGGGTTTTCCCTGCTCTATATATGCCTGGCTGAGTTCCTATTTCCTAGAGCAGCCTAATTAGCAAGATGTTTGTGTGCACCTTGCTCCTGCTACCAAACAAAAAGAAAATGTGCTTCTACTGCTTGCCTGTGCAAAAGGGTTCCAGCTCATGGTCCACCGTTTTTCTCTCTCTCCATACTCACACCATACCACAAGATGGGGGACATAGAGCAGGATCTTCTGAGAAGTTTCTGCTGTTTTCCGCTTTCTGATGGTCCAAAGCCTCTCCCACAGTGTTTGGCATTTGACATCTAATCTCAAAGCACAGTCAGTGCCTGGCAAGAAAGGCCTTCTTTAGTTTTTAATTTTGAACATTGCAAACACTCAGGTTTCTGGGAAGGATGCTGAATGGAAAGGCACTTTTTGCTCTCACCAAGAAACTGCAGATAAGGGATTTTGGCTAAAGCATTCCCCACTAGGCGATGCCTAGTGGCATCTGACACTACTGGATCAGAACTCACAGCTTGTTCATTCACCAGAGAAGATTGTGGCTCTTGCTTAAAGCTGGCTGGTGGGATGCCCTATCCAAGGCTGTACAGCTATGGGGACTATGTAGACAGACTCTATTCAAATCAAGTATTCCAAGGAATCCAGAAAAGTCACCAGATGTTCTTCAGCCTTATTCCTCCAGCATCACGTGCATACATGTCCTATTTTAAATACAGCCTGGCTGGGAAATAAAGGAGAAAAACATATTGTTGCCAAAGAAATAGGCATTGAGAGAGCTGTTGTTCTGAGTAGGCTGGAGCTCCTGAGCAGTACCAGGAAAGCTCCCATACCACGATGCTGCATTGTCCCAGGGATGCCTTACCACAGGGGAGCCACTGGTGTGAGGGAGGACACTGCTGAGAGCACCACACCCCTTCTGTCCTGGCATGAAACTAAACTGGATCAAAGACCCTTTCCTGAAAATCTCTCCCATGTTTCTCCACAGTGCACACTGCACACCTTAAGCCACAGGAAGCCATTGCTACACTGCTCCTGGCAACTGCTAAATTGGCCAGGTCTCTGAACACACCAACATATACAGACCACCTACTTCCATAATGCCACTGCAGCAAAACCCAGAGCAATTCCTATACTGTCTTTGCTGCAGCTCAGCCTCTCCAGCAGTCTTCCCCTTGCAGCATTTGCCTCCCAAGGACAAACACATTTCTGGGGAAAAATGCCCAGGAAATACCAGTGGTAAAATAGACTCTTACAGGAGCTTCCTTAAAGAACATCTGACACTTAAAAGTCTCATTAGATCTCTTTTGTGAACGTTTCTAATGACACTCTTTCAGATCACTCTAGTGGGAAAATTATAGTAGGCACCAGCTGCCCAATGCCTTTCAAAAAGACACAGAAAGGTGCACACAACTCCTGCATCTGTAGCAGCTTCACAGTCCAGTATCTGAGACAAATATATTAAGTTAATTTAATTTTATAGAGACATAAAAAACAACTATGACAAAAATCACTAGAGAAACTGTTTCTCAGTGTTCAAAACCACCTTGTAGTTCTTTCCTATGAAAATACCAAGGCTGTTTTCTTCCCTATAGTGAACTGCATGTATATTATAGAAGGGCTGGTGTAATGCTCTGCTAAAAGACAGGATTGCTGGTTGCTTTCTATTGTAAAACACATAGAGCATCCTGAGCTCTTTCTCAGGGTTTTGGCAAAGAGGCTCTTTTAACTAACTGTGTTCTTAGGTAGAACAGCAAAAAATGACTTGACGATTTGTTTTTACAATGTCCTCTCTGGGAAGACTAATTACCAGCTAACCTTGTAGCATGCAGTTTCAAACATGAAAAGAGTGGGGCCCCATTCCTTTTCAGGAAAAATTCATACTAGAGACTGCAGTATCTCTCTGAGTGAGGACATTTTGCTGGAAGTTTCTAAAAGCTCTAGGCTTATGGGCTGGTCAAAAGATTTCATGATGCTTTTAGAATTTTGCTGATAGAATGAAAAATTTTAAAACGAAAAATTGATCGGAAAAAACCCCACGTTTCCTCAGTTTTACTATTTGTCCCTTTGGGGTAGTAATACAGTCACCAAACCAAAGCCACTGGAAATGGTGTTCTCAGCTGTTTTGCTGACAGAAGAACAAAGGTAAATTTCATGCATTAGTTGTGGAAGTTTGTGTTCAGCAGCAAGAACCATGTTGCACAGAGCACTGAGTTGAGCCACCAGCAGATTCTGCCTGAGAAAGGAAATCAAACTGATGAGCTTCTTCCAACTTGTCTTTGTTTCAACAAAGTTTCAGGACAAACACCTTTTCTTCCTTATTATTCTTCCTATTGGACTTCTTTCTCCCTTCTTAATTCCTCTTCCTCTTGGAGTAAATGGTGCCTCTCTAAAGGTTTGGGCTGAGGCAAAGCCCTGAATACACATGCAGTCTCTGCTAGTGTTTTCCAGCTGTGCTATTAAACATTGGGAAGGCCAGGCAATAGCTTCTCATTAGAGTGTTCCTGGGTGATCCAGACTGCAGAACCAAGGCAGCAAACATCTCTGAGTTTTCTGGCTCGGGCACAGCAGCCAGTGTTTGGTAAGTCATCAGTCACATCTGCACAAGCCTATCTTAACCATCCTCTCCATTCCAACACACCTTTTCCCCAATTACAGTTATCAGGCTTTACAGCAAATAATTTTGTAATCTACTTTTACTGCAACTAAGAAGCAGCAAACAGTGTATGTCAGAACTCATTGTTCAAACATGGTTTATAATCTTCAAGACAAAAGTAAACTTGCTAGGTTTTTAAATCTTTCCCTGCTTTGAATGTTATTAAACCTCTAGAAGACATCCTTGATTACTTCAGCTTGAGTTGCAAACCACTGTAAACACAGGGGAATTAGAATCTGAGCTACTGTAGATGCTGCTGAGTGGAGAGAAAAATTGATAAACCAGGACAAAATTTACAGATAGCAATGCAGAGTGGGAGGCTTAAATGGGTTTTCACTTCCTCTTTTCCCTACAGGCCTTAGCACACCTTGTACAGCCTCATGCCTCACTCCCAGTCATGCACTTGATCACATCTCCTGCACAGCTCCTCCTCTAAAACTCTCCTTTAAGTGGTATTATTTTAGAAATTTAAATTAAAAGTTCCTCGGCATGTAAGACGTCTAGTTACATAAACCTCATGAAATATTCAGGATTTCCTGAACCCCTGTAAAATCTAAACCCATGCATTTGCTTCAGCTGCTTATTTATGTCAGGGATTTTCAAGAAGTTCAGACCTGGAAAGGAACTTGTTGTCTCTTCATGAGACTGTAGCTATCATCACTTCCTATAGAATACATTTACAACATGAATAGGCTTTGGACAATCTACAAACCAAAGTTACAAGAACTGTGGGAGTTCCAGTTACAAGGTAAGCATCCATTTTGAAACTCTTCTAATAAAATCAAGTTATTTCAGCTGCAATGGCCTGCAGGGACAACAATATTTGCTTTCTTTTGCAACATCTTTGTCAATCCTCCTTCATGGCACAAAGAAAGGAAAAGTTGTTAATTAATCACGGATTATTTGTACTCACTTCATCAAAACCATGGCCTCACTGTCCTCTACAAACATCCTAGATTTGGTATAGACCTTGAAGGTTTTAAAAGTAAAATGAAAACATATGAAGAAAATTATTATTATTATTATTATCATTCTACAGACAAGGTGATTGAGAGAAAAAAAAAAGAGCAACTCATCCCAAGATTACAGAGGACAATCTTCTGCAAAGGCTAGGACTAAGCACGGATCTATCTCCTGACTCCTAGAACAGTGACCTGCTTGGTACTGGCTTGTTACTTATATTATTGCAAAGGAAAAATTAATACATACAAACACATACACAGAGATGATGAGACTCTTGCAGAGGAATTCAGTTTGTCTAAAGATCTGTAAAAGTAGAATTTACACTTCTGACAAACTGAGCTGAGGAAAGCCCTTGAAATTCTTTGGAACTAATGATCTTTTAAGGCCTTATGTAGTGGGGTCTGATTTTCCTTGTGACACATAGCCACACCAGCCACTCACTTCTACATATTTAGACTCAGGATCTCTCAGCTAATAAACAGTACCATCAGCTTTCACCATGGCTTGACCAGAGACAAGTGAGCTTTTCAGCACTTGTGTCACTCTCCAGCAGTTCTGGTGTGTTGTGTTGTTTTCTGCTTCTCCACAGCCAAGTGGCAAGCTCCATCTTGGGTACACCTGTGATTTATTCATTTGTTTGCTTGTTTGTTTATTTTTACACACACACATTTTCAAGCTGCAGGTTTTTTGTTTGGATGCACACAATTCAATCCCCTGCATTCCCTTTCTCTCCCTATTCCTACAATTGCTCCCCACAACAGGTGAGTTTGCTGAGGACCTAAGCACTGTTCTTCCCTGATGAGTTCACTGGGAACTGACTGTGTTCAGCACCTATAAAAACCTAGGATATACTGGTATTTGAGTACCTGTGAGGCATTAATTCAAGGAAGCAATTTAGAATCAGGTTGTGCTTAACACCAATTAATTACAGCCTGACTAAAAATCTTGGAAAAGCTGAGTCTAGAGATGGAACTCTACCTGAGATTCCTAACTGAGGTCCAGCCAGCACGGGCAGTGGCTTTCAGGGGAGAGCTCTGCCCTGAGGTGACTCTGGTGACTGGATCTCTTAAGAGAGTAGTAGGAGACCAGACACACAGAGCAGGTGTCAGTACCTCCAGCACAGACATAGCAATTTAGAGCAAGATTCATCTTGTCCAGGTTCCTAATTTGGGCATCTTATTTTAATCTTACCCTGGTTAATTCAAATCATCTGCAATGCTGTATGTTTTAAACTCACAGCTATTGATGAGTGATGGCAAAGCTACATAAGTATGTATGCAATGTGCTGAGTCACCCGCAGGGAATCCTGATTAGAGCCTCTTACTGATTGTCGTTTAAGCCTAAGGACTGAAAACACCAAGGTGCCAATAAACAACTCCACTGTAACACAGGTACATTAATGCCTTGAGAATGTAAAAATAAAAATAAAAAAATTAAAAGAAAGTGCATACTTTTAAGTAAAAAACCCCTATAATTTTAGAAAAACATATACAGAGAAAAAACACAAACAGAAACTAGTAGAAGTTCATTCTGAGTTCTTGACAATCACCATCCTAAATGTTAATGATTTTGTAAACTGATCAGATAATTCATGTTGATATGCTTTTTCTTAAACTCTTGCCACTAAATTACTTTGGTTCCTCTTGCACCTAAGCATTTACATAGTGTTATTTATGCAGGCCTGTATATTATTTTCCTCTACTCTTTTACTACTAGTCTCTGTAGTCTTTTTTGCTAATACTGAACAAACAGCATATAGTTACAGTAGCTCCTTGCTCTAAGCTTCTGGTATTTTCTTTTTACAGTGCAATACCATCCTAGAAGGTACCAAGTACTACAAACAATTCAGCTGCCTTCACAACTACAACAATATGCTCAAGCCAGTGCAAACAAGTGATGCAATGCAAGCTGTGTTCTTCCCAAGGGTGGAGAGCATTCCCCAACCAGACTCTCAACTTGTTTTTTCCCAAGGAGAATAACTTGCAAGGTCACTTTTGACCCTTACTTCTCATGGAGTGGCCACAGTCCACCCAGCAGAGCTAAGGGGAAAGAAAATTAACCTTTGAACTATCCTTGCTCATATAAAGTGTACATGAACTAGCAAACAGCAATACATAACACTAATTAATTGCAGCTTTACTTGCAAGGATTGAAAGATTCTCCTAAATAACCTGAAAGGGCCTGAGACTATTAACAAATTCCTGTGGCTTTATTCAGAAGCTCAAATGAGATGGAAATATCCAAGCCTGGTCTAAATTCCAAATGCACAAGCCTCAATTATATTATTAATATTTCTATAACCATTGTATGGAAATAATGATTTCCATACAAGTCTATCATTCAGAAAATACTTTAACTGAAAGAAAAACAACACAATTTAAATAGACTGTATCTTCATACTGTTTGCTGTTTAAAGCACTGTGGAAATAGATAACATTAAAATATATTATTTAGTGATGGGATTAGTACTACAACAATTTTTTAGTTATTAATCAGGCTTCTTTATATGACCATGGTGTGATCACTTAAAACCGACATTTGTTATTCTGA
Source organism: Sturnus vulgaris (assembly GCF_052056855.1). NCBI lineage: Eukaryota > Metazoa > Chordata > Aves > Passeriformes > Sturnidae > Sturnus > Sturnus vulgaris. The sequence goes on from NC_142255.1 coordinate 7,064,783, forward strand.
TGAATATAAATAGCATTTTTATTATGATTTTATTCTTTAAGCAGCCAAAACATGTATCTCTGAATTGGTCCCTACTGGCATTTGGACTTCTGGCAGTTTTTCAAATATATAACTAGATGTGAGCAGAAAAACATATAAAAGGAGACATAAATTCAGGTGGATTAAGAAATACTTGGACTTTTGCAAAATGCTGAATATCTCTGAACTCTCACCAAGGCTTAATACCCAAGTACACCTGTTGTCCTGTTCATTCCCATTCAGAATGTTTTTCATAGTTCAGTGCACCAGACAATTTTTTCTTGTCATGACAGTCTCAATTCAGCTGACTCTGGTTAGAAATCTCTTCTTGTGACAGCCCAGCCCGTTCTCCAAAGAATGGTGATAAGCAGCCAGACTTCTTAAAGGCCAGACCAGTATTTTTTCAATCTTTTCAGACATTACTAGCCCATAACATAGAACAGAACACTTCAATATCAGCCTTTTGCAATTCAATCAATATTCTTACCTAACAAGCCAAAAAGCCTCAAAAAACTTATCATCTTTTGCCTTAAATGTGTACACATATATCCAAGAAACAAAAAAATCTAAACCAGAACCCATCACTGCCCATGGGAATAGACATGAGAACAGACACACAACAGATTCTTTTTACTCTGTACTGCCAGGAGGTTCTCAGACTGTGCATGGGGGGAAAGTCTGCAGGGAGACTCTCATACCACCTACCAAACACTGCTGCTGCAAGATTTTCTAGCTTCTTTCCAACAGAGAAACAGCTTCTGGAGTGTTACAAAAAGCCATGCTTGGGCCAGTTTGGACTAGATTGGACTGAAACTGTGCATCTACTGCCCACAATAAAGAAAAGTTTTCTTGCACAGGGTAATATGACTTACATAAAATGTAGTCTTCATGTCCATAGCATTCCTTAACATCTAAAAGAATCATGAACCAAAGGTTTGACCTTCCAGTAGGTAACATCTGTTGTCCCAGTGATGTGTTCCTCAACAAATAAGTGCATAACACTAAAGATAACATGTGATATTGGTAAAGCAAAGCAAAGCAAAACAAAACAAACAAGAGAGAGAGAAAAGACAAGAAAAGACATCACATTTTTCAGAGCAGGGCAGAACAAATGTTTGACTGAGAAGCTTCAGGTCCGGCTGGGAGAAGGCCAAGACTAATTTAACCTTTGGTCAAATGGTTGGGAGTTAGCTAGTTTCCTTTTTCCTCTTACATCACTCCCAGAGATTTCGACAAAAATAATATGGCCCCGATTACATGACATTACAGGCTCTCATAATGCACTGGGGAGGATAGTGTTGAAACCCCTTAGAGACAAATTAATCCCAGCAAAGCAACAGCTGTAAGATTGCTATAAAGGGGGAAAACAACTGCAATGTTTGCATTATGTACTTATGATTTTAATATAACTTATTAAGGGGATTAGAATATTGGACATTTTAATAGGTCTAACAGCTTTGTATCATCATGAAAATATCAGCTGTCAGGTTGCACATAACTGCCATTAGGGCATTTAACCACTCAGTACATTCCTTTAAAAAGCTGAAGTATACCCAGGTATAAGACGATTTCTTGTGCTTTCAGGAAATGTATGCAGTCAGAGAGGGTTTTTTTAAACATGCTGCAACGATCACCACTGCTGTCACTGTGTGCCTCCCAGAGCCCCTGTGAGCACTCAGGTGTCAGGCACCTGCTCAGCCCGCCCGCCCTGGGACGCTGCTGCAGCCGGGGCATTTCCAAATCAAGCATTCCCCAGGTGAAGCAAACACGACCCTTCTGTCCTGCTCTCTAGTTTACACACATCCCCCTTTTCTTGTACTCTTAAATGTGTTATCAAGCACATGGTGTTCTTATCTGACATAAAACTATTCTGGTTGTAGCCTATTTTGGAAGATAAACTGACCTAAAGGCAGATTCCAGTTTAAGCTCCCTCCCTATAGCCAACCCACATACTCCTCCCAGGTTTTGGGGCCTGCCACTCACGTGCTGCCAGACAAAGCCACCTGCACCCAGCTTGGCAGAATCTCTGTCACAGCAGCCAGCCCTGAGGCCACATGTGCTGCAGGCCGACTAACGGGCCTGGAGAGCTGCAAAGTGGTTGTTTCAGTAGGGCCAGACTGCAAAGGGTGTGCTGACCCTATGTTCCTCCCCACCCACACCTTCTGCCCCCACAGTGCTGTGTCAGACCTCATCCACCACAGCATTCCAGGCAGGGATGATGATCCAGCACAGGCAGGACACAGGACAGGTCACAGGCAAGTTCACCTGGGCCAGGTCTGGACACAGCACATGAAGAGAAGCGCTGCAAAGCCAAGCTGGCTGGAAGATGTTCCCAGCCACAACGCTGGGACACTGCTGGGCACTGCCCCTCGTCCCCAGGCCCACAGGGGTACACGGTGGGCCAGCACCATGGGCTCACCGCTCACACCCTCACATCAGTCACACCACGAGCCTTTACCCATCCTTGTGCAGCACAAACCCCTGGTGTAGCCCTGCCCTCCTCTCACTGCCTGCAGAGCAGCTCTGCCCAAGCAGCTGAACCGTGTCCTTGTGGGAAAGACTTCAACGAAATCCATTGCTTTTTGAGATAAAGCAGCCAAAACTACCTCCCTCAGTTTATAGCAGCCGGTGGAAAGCTGTGCAGTAAGCAAGAAGTGCAGAGACCTCTGCATGTGTTATGAAGAGACAGGAAGACGATTTCTTTCCAAACTGAGAAAATATGCTCATATGGAACAGTATTTTTAGGTGGTTTGTGTTGCTACTTTGAGAACAGGTTTTATCTTCCCTTACTTAGTTTGGATTGCGCGTCTGCCTTCCAGTTTGGAGGAGTAAAGAGAGTTGGTCATGGTAACTGTGAAATATGACACTACATGCATTTTTAAGAACCGGTGTTATATATGGTAAGGTTAATTTCATCCAACTAAATTGTGAGTGCAGTTTGTTAGTGCTTTGTTTAACAAACTGTAGCTAATAACGCATGAGTATAACAACTAGTTCATAATATCACAAATATTGCTGTGAAGCAGCACATATTGCAACTTAATCTCATGAAAAGCATAAAGCAGTTTCATAAATTTACATCACTTTTGAATAAACACCATTTTTTATTTAAAATTGGGGGTTTTTTATCAGGTGAGACAAGATATGACTAAATATGCTGTTATGTTTACCCATATACTTTATGAAAACATAGGGATTTCATGGCAGATTTTAAGAATATACTACCAGACCTGCACCTTGATGAATGCTGTATCACTGTTATTGTATGTAATCCACAGGGGTTTAATAATGTAAAAATCCACAAGAGCTTAATAAACATACTGTCTTACAGAAATTTTAACATAATAAAATAAAATGTGGAAACTTGAGAAGAAGTAATTAATAAAAGCAGTGAAAGCTTGCACACTGTGTTAAAAGCTCAACACTACCCCCAAACTTAAAAGCTGTGAAGGCATACGCCTCTGGTGTGCAGGCTGCACTTCAGGCTGGGGCTGGGCTGCTGCCCATCTGAGGGCTGCTAAGGTGGGCCAGAGACCAGAGCTTTCCCTGATAGCTCAGGCAGGTTCCAAAACTCTGCAGCTGAGAGACTTTTACTTGTTGCTGTATAATTCCCATTCATGCTGTTCACAAAGTCACAGCATTGGTCTGCTGTGAAATCAGAAAGATGGAGGGGCTTCCACACGACAAACACTGCCAGGTGTGCAGTGAACATGCAGTTGCCTGATGTGCCTTGCTGAGAACAGGGCTCCAGCAGCCAGATCTGCCCAGGGACCATTGCTGTGGCCTGACTGGCAGGGCCTTTCTGTATTTCATGAGGGCAGAAAGGGCCTGTTGGGGTGACATGTTGTTTATAGGAGGACTTACAGATAAGAAATTACCTGTGTTCTTGTGGAGGGCAGAGCTGACACTTCTTAGGAGATGCAAAATATGTCTCAAAGACAAGGGTCTCCACTGCTATGCAAGGTATGCTTTGATGTTATTCCTCTGAATGATCTTTCAAGATCTACTGAATCGGAAAGGCATTTCTGCATAAGGTGGAAGAAACAATCAGATCTGTTAAGTAACAAGACATAACACAGCATTTTCCTGCAAATGTAGTTGTTCTGCATACATGCAAAAGATCTACAAGTCTGCTGGGAAATAAACAAGGTCTTTCCAAGAATCATTCCAAACCTGGAAATCAAGAATGTTCTTACTTCATAAATGCCTTATTAACTGTATACACTTTCATGTATTTTCTACAGAAAGTTTACACTCTAAAGTGTATGGCCCATGCCAAAAAAGAGGGGAGAGAGAGTAGGGCAAAAAATATAAATATGAGCAATGTATGTCTTGCAGTTATTTTTCAGTCCTACATTATATGAGAACTGTAATCTCAAGCAGGGACTAAGTGCACTAAGTAAATGAGAAAAGCCCATTTAAGTGTAGCCCAAGGTGCAATCATTACAGCTTTTTTGACATGCAACTGCCTCTAGACCTTGCCACTGTGAAAGGCCTGATCCTGGCTATCCTCCACCATCTAAACAGGTAAGTGCCATTTGATCAGCTTTGCTTTAGAGTGGCAAGTAAAGAGACTGGATGTCTAGGTAAAGGAATAAGATAGAAAAGCCTAGGATGGTAGCAAGAAGGCTACTAAAATAACCTGTGGCATAACAAACAATCTACATGAAAGGCAGCCCATATTAATAGTGCTCTGAAAATTCACTGTGTTCAAACAGGGCACTAGAATGTGCAACAGTGTTGACCCACTAGCATGCAAAAGTAATTCCTTGAATAAAGACAGGGATCAGTAATCCATGGCACTTTCAGCCAAGAAAAGTCTGCACGTGCATGAATGCCTTGTAGGAGGCCTAGTTTGTGGCTGAGAGCTGAGGGTTACACAAGCTGAAAAGAAGTATCCATGGGAAGTAGCAGCTTCCAGCTTCCACTGAGATCAGCCACACAAGGAATACCACCCATCAGCCAGCCCATCTGGAAATCAACAGGAAACATGAAGTGCTGCTTTGCCAGAAGGAAGTTGCTGCCATTAGCTCTGATCTGCTTGCATCCTTCACCTCTAACTGTAGAATACCCATTGTGGACACCAAAATAACCAACTGGCCACTCTAAAATGCTGCTCACCCCAGTAGTATAACACATTGTTACACCAGTTCCACGACCTAGTTGAGCAATTTTAGTAAAGTTGCTTGATAAAAATATCGAGACCATACATTTCTAGTAATTATATGATGAAAATCTTAGGGCTTTTTAGAGGATATCTAGTAAGGCAAACTAATCAACATAGTATATGTAGAGGAGCAATAAGATTAGAGTTTGTGAGACTGTTATATTTCAGCCTTATTAATGATTATAATATGGAAAAAAAAATCCTTTTCCAGGACTGAGTAGTCACAATCTGTTGGGTGAAACAAGGTGGAAGTGAGGCTGCTCTCCTGAGTCTCTGCATTAAAAACCTTTGTATGATCCAGCTTTTAATAGACTATTTTAACATATTAAAAATAACAGTTTTAAAAACCAGTATGCAGTCTCACTGCATATAAATGCAGACTCATGCATATATGCATATTACTGAAAGATATATTTTTCCTTAACTTCTGAATATGAGAGCCATGCTGGTAGGCAGACTTCTCAAATATCTTCCATTTCATGGTACACTTTTATGGTGGGAAGTTATTGACATCAGAAAGGAAGAATAATGAAACTGAGGTCACAGAGTTATTTACACTGGCGGGTGGATCCCACAGCATTCCTGTATGATTCGATTGTTTTGATGACCCTCTTTTTGGGATTCTGTCACACATTACATCTGATGTTTGGATCTTGGTAACTTGAAAGGGACACTGAGAGGTCTGTTTGGTTTCTGTTACCACTGAGTTAACACAAGGTTAAAAAGTCTGTCCCTGTTCAAGCCAATGGCACAATTCCCAATGACTTCGGGAAGTTTCCAAACTCCCCGTCCCAAACTGCTAACAAGGCAAACAGAAGGAGCCATAGACATACCAAGTTGAGCAAGGGACACCTAAAGAACACCCAGGGAACATTCAGAGAAATGTGATTAAATTACTGAGGAGGGAAGGGAGAAAAAATAGTCAGCAGTATGCAAGTGCCATTAAAAGGCAAGCTTTACTTTAAATTTTTTAATGTGGGCATTATTGCCTTAAAGACTTTTGTTTAGAGTTAGGAATTGACAAACTACGGCTGCATAAAGCAATAAAAAAAATAGAGCACAAAAGGTCATATTTAGATCATAAGCAGGAATCTCATAAAGGAGAAATCTCCCCAGACCTGAGATGAGCCTTCCTTTTGTTTTCAGACCATTACTGTAAAGATGTTAACCTTCACAGATACTGTACCATGATCTGCCCAGCAGGAATTAAAAGCCCAGGCCACAGTGATTGAAAAAACCAGAGTAGTGACACATTAGCAGCAAGGACGTGTATGTATGACTGTGAATAACGCAGCTCTGATCCTGGTGCAGAAGCCTGGGGCTTCATTACATTTAATTACTTCCGGCTTTAAATCAAGGCCTGCTTCAAAATGAGGGTGGCTGCTATTAAACTAAATTACTTTCCCCCCAAGCTTGTATGGAAAAGTACAGTACCAAAGGAAGACAGCTTCTATTAAAAGCAGTATGGTAAAGGTGCTGCTGCCAGTCTAGAGATGGTTTGTAACTGGGAGCAGCTCATAAATGAAGCTTTATATGATACCTGTCTTCAATATTTTATAAGGGAGAAATGTTTGTATTTGGCTCAGTTCCTTTCTGCCTGATTCTTTTTGCAGCTCCTTGTGCTGCTCTGAACTGCTACATGACAACTGTTCCTAATGCAGAAGTGACACATCAGCACATCCTTCTTCCTGTGGGCTTCCCCTCTCCAGGGTGGATATAGGGAGTGCCAGTACAACACTCAGCAACACGAGACTTCTCAGAAACAGAGTGCTCTGAGATGCAGGCAGGTTTGGATGACCATTTGTTGGAGCATGTATTTCAAACATAAACACATTAAGTGATAGAAGAAACCTTCTCCCACAAAGGTCACAACACTAACATCCTGGACCTACCCAGATGACAGGCCCAATTAATACTGGTTAAAAAACCAGTACAAAGCAAAACACCAGCAACAGCCCTTGAAAATAATCTGCTGTCGATATACCAGATTCCTAGCAGACAAGCTGAAATTAAAATGAGGGATGGGTTACTCAAATCAACCCAAATACAAACTTAATGAGAATTAACCCAAATCTTCTGACAGATTTTTTTAATCCCTGTTGTGTTTTGGCTCTCACTCATATTCAGCATCTGCTCTCTATCCTTGATCACTATCCGAATATTTGTTCCATGCACTTAATTTCATTCTCTTTCAATTTACAGCCTGCCTGGTTCATTTGTTCATTCTTTGATTTACTCTCACATTTTCTCAGCTTTTCATCTCTTTCTGCTTTTTTTTCTCCCTCTCCTGGCTTTATTGTCTCTCTCTCTTTTTTTTTCCCTCTGCCTTAGCCTATACAGCCCTAAATTTCTCTTCCCAATTTCCCTGTTGCCTTCCTGTCACCATTTGTTTTCTATCACCCTTCTTTTCTGCTGGTTGATGTTGGAAATATTTCAGGAATTTGTAATTCTCAGTGCCATGAGAACCGTTATCTTTGCATTTTCACTGGTGAAAGTGCTCCCAGCATGGTGAAGATGATGAGGATGATGACGGAGCGGGCCTGGGACAGAGAGGCTTCAGATGGACTCTTCCCTGAGCCCACTTTGCCTCCAGAGTGGTATGCTCCAGTGTGGAATGTGCGAGAGGAAGCTGGGTCCGTGGGGAGTGCACAGGCTGGGGGCAGGGAATGTGTATTGAGAAACCTCAAATTCCACACAACAGAAATGAGTACAGGAGAAACTGAAATACAAGAGAGAAGCAAGATGAGGGACCAGCTGGAGAAGGGTGGGGGGGGAAGTGCAGGAAGAACAATACACCCACCATCACCACACCCTAGCCTTCAAGCTTTTCTTTCATGCAGGTGCAGATGAGAAGCAGTACGAGCCCTTGTTAATATTCACTTGCTCTGAGTAGTAATACTAAGAAAGTCTCAGACTGCAATCTACCCATTATTTCTTTCCCTGAGCAGGGTCAGAGGTCACCTTTAAAATAACAACTGCAAACAAAAGGCAATTACATGGAATAAAAAATGATCAGTGACTGAAAAAGCTAGTCAGTGCATGGAGTGTGGTGACTTGTCATTGGAATATGACAATATGCCAACTCAAAGTCACCACAGAGAGAAAAATAAATAAACGGGTAAGTGACTGTATTCTAATACCTAGAGATGTCTCAGGAAAGGACCATCAAAGGTTAACCAACCTGCTTTGTTATTGTTTCTGCTGCGCCTGCTATTGTTATTTGTATTCTGGTATCACCAAGAGGCCTCAACCAAGATCAAGGCCATTGCATTAGATACAAGATAAATATGCACAGGAAGCAAAAGTTCCTGTTTTAAAAACCTAAAGCTTAATGGATGAGATGAGCAAGTTGAGGAAAAACTGAGATAATGAGAAGTGAAATGACTCAAACTGAGTCACAGCAGGTCAGTCTGAGAGCCCTATCCTATCTTTTAGAGTTGCAAGAGCTGAATAGGAAGAAATTGGGAATACTGTATATACTATAATGATTATTGTTTAGAAATGTAAGAATTCCATAGCCTCTTCCTTCCTTAGTGATGGAAGCCTCCTCTGTATGTGGAGATAAATTTAGTTCGTGTTTGCTGTTTACTTAGTTGGTCTTTCAAATGCTGACCATAATGTCTCACCATGATAAACATACATGGTACTCACTACCATTTACAGATCATGTGCATGGTGATGAGATGAGGATATGTGCAGCTAATATAAAATATCTTTGTCTTGTCCAGTTCTCTTTCTTCTTCCCTTCAGTTTCAGTGCTGGCTTTAGTTAAGCTCTCACAGTTTCAAGAGCTGCCAGAATTGTCATGCTGTTACAGAACAGGTGACCTCAATCAGCAGCAGGACTTAAGACTCCTTGGACTCTGTGGTCTTCTCTGCTTCAAGTTCACATTCTCCAAATAGTACTGCAAAGAGTTTGCTAAAACGTGCCCCTCTGCATTTCAGCTCCAGCTGAAATCCAAGTATTAAAGCTAACAGCTGGTAAAGGGAAGCCACATCTCCACAATGCATTTTGCCAAATAGGAGCAGCACAGCATAATGTTCAAAACCAGGGTTTCAAAATCTTCAGAAACATTTTGCTACAACCTGCTAATGTAAGATAGTGCAGAGATGGCCCTAAATGCCAATTACAGACATACCACTATCATTCAGCATCACCCATGTTTTTCAGAACTTCAGACTTCAAAAAAAACAGAATAAACCCAGGACTGTAACACCAGCTATTCCCAAGACTTCAGGATGGATGCAGAGTGGTAGTTAATGTTGCAAGACACGTATATGATAATGAACCATAAAGTTTGCTTACACTGGGTCAACAGGACACAGTGGTACCATGTTTGAGAGATGCCTGTGCACTAAACTCACAAGTGTTCTTGAAAAGACTTTCAGCATGGGTCACTACTATAGAAGAAAAACTCTCTTCTGAATAATAAAGAAGAGTAAGCAAGTTAATATCTGTAGAGATATCTTTCCCAACTAAAAACATTTTTCCCTCTCAGGATCAGAGAGAAGAACCCCTGAGCTGATCAGCTGCCAGTGCCAGTCACAGTGTCTTCTGAGCACCATGCAAGCTCCAAGCAGAAGACCTGTGACTACAGCAGAGAACACATTAGCCCTTGTCCTCATGATTTCCCCTGAAATCCTATTAACTGACTGGCAGTTACTGCAGCATTGATTTGACTCCTGTCTCCAACATGTAAACCAAAGTAGCATATTTATCAGAAGCTGTTGAATGGCTTAAGATGGCCAACTAGAAATGAAACTGTAAATTACAAAACTCTGACATGGAGAATGAGGAGAGCTTTCCAAAATCCTGAGAGAAACAAGTGAGGGGAGGTACTTCATCAAGTGCACCTCTCTCAGAATGGCATATTCTTGAGGACCTATTTCAAAACTGTTTGGGTCCAGCATATAAAAATCCAAAGCCAAGAATACTCAGTTTTCTCAGATGAGAAAACAATTAGAACAACATAGAGTAGATTAAACACCACAGCCTATTTAAAGCACTTAAAGGTGGTCCTTTATTCTCAGTAGTCCTCAGGCATGTCAACATAAAATCCCTTAAAGAGAATTATCAAATTCAATGTACTTAATAAAGAGGTTCTGTTCCAAATACTTTAACTTCATTTGTGATCATTAAGCACTAGTGGTCTCAGGACACAAAAAATAGAAGGGGAAAGTCAGAAAAGGACTCAGATATGAATCAAAGTATACCATAAAAATACTTCATCATTACTGTCTAAGCTTTTGAAAAAATGTTTCAAATATCAGACTGGAACTGCTACCTCATATGGTGTTCAAAATGTGGCATAGTTAAGCAGATGTGGCCACACCAGACAAGTAAAAACTTATATAAAATTATCTATGGTTTCTTGTGGCTCACAAACTGTATAGGAGTCAGCTATGTCATGCTGTTGCAACAAAATGTAAACACAAGAGGATAGAAACAGAAGCACAAGGAGGAAGACAGAGTACAGTTGTAAGTTGAAGTTGGTAAAGTTAAAATAATGAGGCTGACCAGGGATTCTGACAGTATGGTCACTGAAAGATTCAATGAGCTGGAGGCACGCAGCCTCATGAAAACACTCGAGAAAGTGACGGGGGGATTGGCAGGTTTGGAACAGTAACAAGCTCTGAACATGTACAAGGCCATACAGAAAGGACTGGAAGAGTCTGACCTCCATAAATTTAAACTGTGGCAGTGAAAGGTCAGATTATGCATTAGGGAAAGCATTTTTAATGTTAAGTATTATACTGGATTAGATCATCAGAAAAACTGTGGTGTCTTCATCACTGGAACCCTTTAAGAATAGTTAAACACTTATTTGGAACGACTGACTTAGACTGCAGCACTTCTTGGGGCAAGGAAATAGACTGGATGATTGCTCAGCATAATGGTTTTTTACATTTGTTATTGCAATTGGTCACCTGGAATAGAAGTCACTTCTCTGGACAGGGAAGCATCATCCGACTTCTGGTAATGTTCATATTCAAATGCTCCAGTTGTCAGACATTTATGTTAGAGAATAGGTTTGGCAGAGCGAAAAAGGGAAGTTATCAACATGTCTTGAATAGTAATCTGGAGTCTGAAAAACAGAAAATCAATTCAGCTGTGAAGGACAGAATGCATTTGGAAGTGTCCTCAAATCACTTCCCAGATTGACAAATCACAGCCATAATTTTCTGCACAACTGACACAGTTTTCAAACACTGAGGCCACCTTCACCTCTTTTCATGCTGTCTGATGCAAAATTATGCTTGATTTTCCTGTGGAGAACAGAGGGTAAGGGCTCTCCCTACAAGATTTTTGGGCAAAACCAAGAAAACGTGGTTGACATTTCAAACTAATGCTCTTGATTACCACTTGTGTTCAGTTCAAAATACTATCTTCCTTGTTCAACATGTCAATCTGTTTGACTTTTGTAACAAATACAGTCAGACCTGTGCATATTGCATTTCAGAAAAGTTTTTGGTTTTTTTTTTTCAAACATCTGTTTGGAAGTGTTAAGGTTCTGCTGAAAAACCTCACGCAGATGTGGGCAGCATGCCATATTCTGAACAACAATAGAATCTCCAAGCATCCTCCCAAGACATGCTTTAAAAAAATTCCCAAAGAAGAATGAAATAAAATCTTTTTAACCCAAAATTTCTTCTGCTAAGCTGCACATGCTGCCATATCTGTCCACTTGCAAGGAAGACCAAGTTAGTTACCATTTTCTGGCAGTGCCATGTATTGCACTATTGTATTTAGTCCCATTTACATGATCCCACAGTATGTTTTCCATGTATCCTATATCCACTGTAGCCTAGCACATTAGTCAAAGGAGAAGAAAATGGGGGAGAAAGCACCACAGAACTCAGAGCAATTAAGGTTTTCTTATTTCTTCCCTTTTTGCCATTACTGTACCGTGCATGTGCTAAATATCTGCCAGAATTCTCCACCCAAACTTAGTGCTCTCAATTCACCCATGCTTTTCAACACTTCTCTTGAGATTCTCATCCCATTGTTTCTTTCAAATTTCATTTTCTTTTCTCCTTTACTCTCTTGTTTTCTTTACTTTCCTCCTCTATTTTTCATAGTCCCTCTCACCCCTGCAGGAAAGAAAGAAAAAAAAAAAAAAGAAAGGAATGAAATGAACTGCATTTTAACAATCAGAATAACAGTGAAACAATGCTCTTGAGATCCCATCTGTTGCCAACACATCTCCCAAGACAGCAAATGATGGGCATTCCTTGCTAAATAAAGAGAATTTCCCACACCCATTAAAGATCTACACAGCAAAGACTGTTGCTTAAGTATTTACTTTTTATGGCATACAAGAAAACTACCTGGAATTGTAAATACCAATGACATATTGTTCACATCTCTACCAAACATGTGGTCAGTGGCCATATGGATAACTTCTGAGTGTGAAATGTCCTTTCTCTTTTTTACAGTGCTGCAATATCTTTGTGCCAGAAGCTTTTTTAAAAGTTTAATTGCATAATTCTACCTCCGGTGCATGAAGTTAAATTCTATTTACAAACAAAACTCACATCCCTTCCTACCCTAAGAATCTACCAAAGCAAACTGACTCAGTTCCTACGTCTTACCTAATAAAGAGTTGATTCTTTTTTTAATTTTAATTCATTCAAACTTTCGCTGATTAGGATTTCACAGATCTTGATCCAACACAGAAACATTTATGCACACCATTTATATAATCCATCTAATTCACAAGTAATAGCAATTATTTAATTATTATTGCCCTGGATTTATTGGATTTATAAAGTAGACCTATCAAAAACAAAAACATTGGCACAACATTTTTCAAAGTTAGACAGTTTACTAAGTCCTTAAATAGGAGCATAGTAAAGCTACAGAAGAACATGTTTAAAGTGTCATTTCTCATTAACTTGATAATGAACCTCTTCATTAAAAAAGGAAAGTGACAGACTCTTTAAGAGATATTGTGCGAGTTCTTAAGAATTTTCTTGGGTGTTGCCTTGACATCTCTACTGTTTCAGCTTTAGGTCTGCGCTCTAAAGAAATGCGATTTCCATATGGTTAAGCAAATGTTTCTCACCAGCATATCTCCAAACCCAAGTTATTTTGTATCTCCTTTTTCATTAGAGTTGTATCCCAGATGGTGCTTCACAACAATAGGTGTTACTGTGAAAATACTGAGCCTTCAGAAATGTAAAACAACTACAGAAAATCTGAGGCAAGGATGGGGAAAAATGCTGCATTAATATCACTTTGTTTGCATCAGCCCTGAAAGATTTTTTTAAAATGGGTGGAAATCCACGATCCAGAAAAATGAAGCAAGGAAAAGCCAAATCTGGAAGTGTAAGAGCAAGTAATGAGCCTCAATTAGTTGAAGAGATGAAAGGCGACAAAGATGAAACCAAGTAATTTTAAAATTAAGCAATCCTTTTTTTTGAAGCAGCCTGTGAGTTGAGCAGGGAACCATTTGAGTTGTTTGAGGACGTGGATGGTTTGGTTATGGTCTCTTGCATATGAAAGAATGCAGACAGCACTGCTCTGTATAAGCTAGAACCTGGAGGGGGGAAAGCATTGAATGCCACAAGGAAAGAAACTGCTTTAGGAAAGGTGGAGAGACAAAACCAACCACAAAGAGGATTATGGCTAAAGCAAATCCAAAGCCTGACATACATTTGGTGCTTTAGAGCTATGATTGATGTGGTGAGGAGGAATTATTCAGTGTTCAAGCAGCAGGCCGAATTTCAAGGTAGGGGAGTCAAAAGATCTGAGCAGAGAAGGGAGGCAGATGATATCGAGTCATGTTAAGGAAGTTGCCCTGTTTTTGTAAGATATTTAGCTGAAGAAATTAGCCAAAATATATTTAGTGAAGGCTCTGAACAGATTTACAGTTGAACCTGATAAGAATGAAAACAATGACAATGTAAGGCACAGTTCCTAGGCAAGGATAGCATCTTTTATTATATATAAATGATGTAGACCTTTTGATGTAACTGAAAAATAAAGTCTTTCAAATAGGGAATTTCCTCTTCTCATTCCATACAAATACAACACAAACCATGTTTTGCAATAACTACAGTTAAGATACCCAAGAAAATAGTGGAAAAGACAGGGGCCTAGACTACATAAAGGTACATACCTTAGCAAAAAGCATTGCCATTACATACAGAATAGAAGGGAAGACAGATGTCTGGTTAATGTACACAAAACCTTGGAAGGGGGAGGACAGCTGAAACAGTTCAGAGGGGTGAACATAGTTGAAAGCAGAATATAGGTACTGCCATTATCTTCCATACAACAAAATCCTTTGTTGAAAACTATGGATGATAAAAAGAAGATTTGCGCCAAACTAAAATGTATTTCTCCAGCTGAGTACAAGCATCTCTGAAAGCTCAAGGTTTGATCCTTATATCCAGAAAATGCTATTTCAAAAGATGTTCTCTCTCTTCAGTGATACAACATCACAGATAGAATATTGCTGAATTGATCATCTGCTGTGATAAACTATTTTGGAAATACAGTCTTTCAAGAAGTAATATAAAACTTAGCTTCTGCCTACACATAATATGCCTGGTTTAGTAATCCATTACTCAGCAAGTGCACAAACTACTTGTGTCTCCACTATGTGTTAAAATAACCATAGCCAGAAGTTAAAAGTCTGAGTTTCCTCATACAAGGAGGAAACAGGGAAAACGTTTCAGGAGGAAATGGTCACACCTGTTTAGCAATGCCTGACTGATAAAATGGTGTGAACACCTTTGTAAACGACCTAAAATGCCTCAAGGATTACACATAGTGGTTACATTTATGTTTCCTTGTCTATTCTGGCAAAGTAACAGTCTCTCACATTTCTAAAATACTGCCATAAAGATTCAGGAAGCACATGCATCAGGTACAGCTTCATATACTTTCCCAGTTGGAATTTGTTAAATCATTTTTGCATTTTCCCTTCTCCATTCCATGTCCTCTTTCTTATTCATCTTGAGGTCTGTTTCCTTATCTGGCCATGGCTGTGGAATGGATTTATATCACACTGCACATGCAAACATTCACTCATATTCAAATCAAGGACAGTGGCATTTTCCTACAGTTTGTTGGGTGGGAAGAGTAGGAATATGTTCTATAAACAATTCTGAAGGATTATAAATAGTGTCTGCTCCTGTCTGTGTGACAGATCTCAAGTCAGCAAGAACCAGTTAGCCTTATGCTTTCCATCTCTTCTCTCTCTAAGAGATAAAGAAATCCACAACCAATTTGCTAGTTGAAAAGACGACAGGATGTAAGGAGCACAATTCTCTCCCAGATGATGAGGGCTGAATTCACAGCCTTTACTCTTTAGCATCATTAATACTACCTCAATTATGTTTGATTATGATGAAGATATAATTAGTATAAAGATCCATTATGTTTTATTGATGTTAATTGTATGTTGATTATAAATGAGACAGGATGTATTTACATGAGCTTCACAATTCGAGGAAGGTTGTGAAATCAGAGTCCAATCCTGCACCAAGAATAAAACCTGCACCTTCTATAATTGTAATAGTATCCAGATGTTCCTCTGTAACATGAATGCAGGTGGTGAAAGCAGTAAACTGGTATGGAGCAGATGTGCTCTTAGCACAGGTGGGACTTGCTCCCAGTGCTACAGTGAATTTTGCACTCACTGACGTAACAAAAGAAGAGTCCAGAAGATAGAAGAGTAATGAAAAAAGTGAATTAAAAACGTAAAAAATAGTTTCCATCTTGGTAGTGCACCTTGATTGGTGAAATTTTAGAAAAATCTCACAAGCAGAGAAAACAGGGATTTTTTAAAAACTGAAAACAACAAAAATCCGAAGTGGCCAGCAATGGAGCATGTTTAGATGCAGAAACCCTGGAGGGTGTGGTACTTCATGCTTTGTGGGATATGCAGAATGTGCATCAGTTGCAGAGATTGTTTCTGCCTCATACCACCACATAGATAATCACTGTTACCATGTTTTGGCTACATATTATTCACCTGACACTTGAGAATTAGGCTCTTCTTTACTGCTCTGTTGTGGCAGATACAGGAAGACTGATTCGACTTTGTCAGCAAGCTGGGCCAACCAGCCTCATTCCAATTAACTTTTCAGACTGCATGTAAATAAATCTAACAAGTCTTCACTGTCATGTAGAACAGACTTTCTGAAATTTTACATAAAGGCTGAGTGCTATTTGCACTTCTCTGTCATTATATAACACCTGCTCCCAAAATACATGCACCATTTAGGCCCTCTCTGTGCTAGATGTCAAACCAATCGGTACCAGTCTAAACAAAGATAATCGTGCCCCAAAAGCATCTACATTGGAAGACAGTCCACTGGATATGAAGAGACAAAATGCACTTGGAAACTGAGAACATAGTATCACCTGGACAGGATTGCAATGGCCATGTTCTCTGTAGACATATAAGCAAGGGAAAATATTTGAGAGGGTATAGAAGGGATGGAATGAGACATTATTGTGGATGTTTCGTTATGGTGTGCTTGCCAAGTGTAGAAGTATACTGGAGTATATTCAACAGGTATCTGGTAGATGCTATTAAGCATCTAGATACCAGAGATAGAATCCTCTGCATACAGAAAGGCTAGGCTGCAACAGACTGTGAAAATGAAATCTGAAATGGATGGATGTCCCAGACTACCTGAAGGACAGGAAAGAAGCCCCACAGCAGCACTCTGAGTAGATCTAACAGTGCAAGACTATGGGTGACAAAGGGAAGAAACCACCACATAGTAAATTAGGACAGTAGGCCAGTACAGTGTCCTTCGCCTGCAAAACACTCAAACTGCAATTGCTTGGTCACCAATGCACAGATTTATGTTGGATTAGTTTTCATTTATCTCCTTGTCATTATTTATGCTCCATGCTCAGGGACATCACCCAAAATAGGTGGTTTATAGACAAATAATAAAGAGCCTGGTTCCTGTCCCAGGGAGTTTGCAGTCTAGACAAAAACATCTCTGCTATTCCTAATCATATCAAGCTGAATCTGGCCATTCACATTTGGAGCCCAGATGAGAATAAGATTTCTAAGGCATGCCCCATGACTACTTTTCCTCCGTGAGTTGAGTAATCAAGTTATAAACCATACCATGATGGACTGGGCAATTAAACATTCTCTAGCTCATCTGAAGAGATTGCTATGGCAACAATTTCTATACCAGCTCTATTGTTGGTCTCATTTCTTCTACCTTCTTCTTTATTTAGTAAGTCGTTCTTTATCTTATACAAGGTGGTTATCCTGATAGCAGCAGACATAGATAGTGTAAGAATGCTGCTATATAAGGAAAATAACGTAGCTATGATATGTCTGGATCAAAGAGATAAATATCTAACATACCTAAATTGTGATAACGATTCCCTGCACGAACAAGAAGCTTTATAACGGTATGCTGAAAACTTGGACAGTGAGAAAGCACAATGCCTCCTTAAGCAACCTCCAAACAAGTACTTTAGGGGACAATCACAGACTGCAGTGTGTAATTATTTTGACAGTGATAGGACCTAATAGCTTGATGGCTCCAAGATACCTTATAGTGGGTGCAGTGCACTGTGGCCATATCTAAGTTAGCTTTAAATTAGCCAATAGGCATACCAATCACTGGTCAAAAGTTAACTGCTTTAAGACTTCCAGACTTGGGCCATACATTAAGATTCATCCCATTCAGAGATGAAGGAAACCACCTGGAGCAGAAGCACAGTTATTGTGGAATTACTGCACAGCAACACCATGCAATAAGATCAGAAGGTCTACTGATGAATATGGAGTGCATTTGAAATACCCTGTTACACAAAATAGGCTGATTATAAACTTAAATCGAAATAATTCTCTTAACAGTTTGGACAAAGTAATTCTGTAAAGGGGATATATCCATACATTACATCGTATCCAAGGAACAAGGAGAAAAAATTCCTGTATTTTGACGTTTGAGAGATCACCATTTTTACATTTTTTACTGCATTCACCTCTACCATGAGTGCACAGCACATTTAATGGAATTAAAGTTCTCACGTATGTCTGTAATATCTCAACTTATTGAGAGGAATAAATATCACAGTCTAAAGGTATTGATCAACTATTCCTATGATTTCGACCTTTCCCTAGGACCAGCAGGAGTCAGTTCACAAAAGGAAGATCTATGCCAATGTGTAAGTTTGGAAGGGAAGTTAAAATCCCATTATGGGACAAAACTAACAGCTGTAAAGGCTTAGGTGTTTTCCTCTCTTTCCTACTTCTGAGTTAAGAGAAAGGTCAGGTTAAAAGAGTTTGGAGTCCCAGAAAAGTGAGACAATCCAAGAAGGAACAAACAACTAGGAAAAGGCAAAAATTGCTCTGCTTTGAGATCTCTGGATAGTTTGAACTGCAAAACTATTATGATGGAAGGGAAAAGAGGAAATTACTCTTACCTGTTCTAAGCATCACCCTATCAAAAGAATCAGTCCCTGAAAAAGGACATATTCTGCATGTATCTTCGTAGGTAAGTTAAGTTGATATAGTGTGGGTATGATAAAGCCAAAGAAAACGGATACTCAAGATGCAACCCACCTCTTGTAATAGCAGGCAGATTTGTGGCAGGAGTGAACCAGCAAAAGCAATGCACTGATTTGCAAGAACCTAAACACCATTGATGCATCATAGAAATGAAGGATGGCTGACTCTCAAATGATTCTGTTAACTACAGCTGGTTACAATACTTGGAAAGTCACAGAAATTCTAGCCCAGAAAATCAGTTTCCTGTAGCATGAGTCCTAGGTCCTCTCTGTGTCAGACTGCAGCTAATAATTCTAGTCATGCTTTCTTGTTCCCACCTAAAAGATACCAAAGAAGGCAGAATTATGTGAAAATCTTGGGATAGAAGTTGTCAGTGGCTTAATAAAGATATAAATGGCTCCAACATGGGCCTGGTTTGACTTGGAAATATTGTTAAAATGCAAAACATTTGATGGTTTGGTTCAAAAAGGCAGGGAGTCAGACTTACTTTGCATGTTATAATCACATCATATATATGAAACAGCCTTTTACTGGAGTTTTGTTTCCATCATGTGATAGAAATGTGACCATTGTGTTGCAATGCAAGATATTTACAGCATAAATTAATTAATTTATTGCAGCATTTTTCATCCTTGTTACTGCATTGACATTGACTGCCTGTTTAAAATAAGCACTAAACCAGAACACATCCACACTGACTCGGTTCCCCTTATTGAGATAGATAAAAAAATACCTAAAAAATATGAATCTTGCAGGAAATTTATAAGCTTGATCACCCCATTTCACAATTACACTCCTGAATTATTGCAGTTATGTTTACATTTAAGTTTAAGGTACTTCTATCAAGAATGGTGCCTTTGTGTCACTACACCTGTTGTGAGTTTGCTTTTCTTTTTGGGGAGATAGGGATGGTTTTTAATGCTTAGTCAACTTCATACCAACAATACAGATGAAATCTTGGGGAAATGTAGGGAAGACACTAAAAAAAAGCCTGGTGTAAGTAAAGAATACCTAAAGGGATGCTGTTTGGATGAATGTGCTTCCTCCAGTTGTTCCACCTTTGTCTCTTTAGTGTGGCCACCTATCCCTCTCCTTATCATTTATATTTCACATGGGCTTTTTTTCAGTTACAGCTGTTGTTCTTCCCTATAAAAGGTATATTAATAAAAGGGAAATGGCAAATCCCTGCTGTGTTCTGACTGATGTGCATTTTTCAGGATATAAACAGCTGGAGTTTTTAAACTCTGTGTTCTGCATTATATGTGACTGGGAGATGAGGGAATGAGAGGGAAACCACATTTAATTTACTGTTAAGTTTTTATACATAGAAGAACCTAGGGAAACAATTTCAATAGTCTTAATTGTGGCATGTAAAAGCTGATACCCGTTGTGCCATGTGCATTATTGCTGAATAAAGGTCACAGTGTCAAATAGCACCACATTACCACATTGCTCAATATTCTAAGTATGGCTGACACACTAAGCAAAACTTGTCAGTATGTATTTAAGCAATTTATACCAGGGATATGGTATATGTCTGACCAAAAAAGAATTAGCATCAATTCTGAGGACTCCTTATAGCAATTTTTGAAATAATAACTTTTTCTCAAAGTTATTTATATCAAATTGAAATGTAATTGAGAGTTAAGTCTCTCCAGAGAACCCAGATACTGAATAAGTAAAATCATTAATAATCAAATTCTTTCCTTACTGCAATATACATGGGGTTTCAATTTAAGAAAATGAATATTTTTCTGTAGACTCCATTATGCTATTTGATGCTTGTACCATTTGATGCAGCTATGACTTTGATAAAAGGAAGGATCACGGTATTAACATGAATATAAATGCTAATAACCAATTCAGAGAAATACTAGTGGGCATGAAAGACAGAGCATCAGAAGAAGGAGGGGAAAGGGGACAGACTCTACTTCCCACTTCTACCATCTCCCCAGTGCCAGAACAGAAAGACAGGATCTCTTGGGCAGAGACAGCAGAGACACAATGGGACATCACTTGGCTGAGCATCACCAGTCCAGGGCCTCACTGAGTACAGCACCTGGCTGGGTACAACACAAATACTGCAGAGCCAGCACCGAGTAACACTTCCCTTTGGTTCTGCTTCTATCAGGAATCACTACATTACCCCATGGGTCAGTCTCAGCCATTATTTCTGCACTAGGAGCCAAAACACAAAGTTAACAATTTGCTGCTCAGAGAAATTATTTACAAGAAGGTAGCAGTGGCATAGAACACAAAGCTGCCAAAGTGTCAAACTATCTCTAAGGTGTCAAGCTGAAATGTTGCATTTCTAGTTATTTACATTGCCATTGCCTATGTTTTCAACCAGTATAATGAAGTTTCTGCTTTTTATGAGAGAGATGTCCCTCCCAAATTAATGCTTTTATTTGCTTTGAAAATAAAAACATTGGTGTATTCCATTCAATAGTTTACTTTAAAGCATTTCCCGTTTCATATCACAATGTTAGGAGAATAAAAAAGTCTATTGAAGAGTCCTGCATGGGAGAAAGATCTTTCCCATGTTCTCCAGTTCTCAGAGCACAATAAACTCTTGAACAATGCCTTCCAAGCTCTCTTTCTTGATTTCAGCATTTCCTACAACACACAATAATCCTTTTATTATGACAGAACCGATTGTACACAACTTCGTTTCTTCCTAATAAATGTCACCTCTCCTGTTATACAGTCTCAGCTTCTAATTTCTCCCTAGTGTTTACAACATGCTCCACCAGTTACCAACTGTCCACTGTCAAAACTGACATTGCTACAGGCTAGACATCTTCCAATGCAGTTTCCTCAGAGCCAGATATCCCCCCTAGCAAAACAAGTGAAAATACAACAAAATCTCACACAAAACACTCCACAAATAATCTCTCATTTCACATACATGTTTTATTACAACACAAACCCTAGCATGGTCCCACTGTCTTCTACTTCACAACTCTACTTTTGGACAGGTCTCAAGGGGCTCTTTTCCCTTCCTAGCTAATAATTGTGAAGAACAGGTACTGTTTTCTTTTTGATTTTAATTAGAAGTTGCTGTCTTCATCATTTTCCTATAAACTTGAAGTAAATAGAACTGAGAGTTGGCATATCCAATTCTGCTACAATTAAAATTTTACTCCACTTCTTACCCATCTGATATCTTACAACACTAAGAACTAAATGTGATGGTGTTTTTTTCCATTTCTTGCTTGTTTGGTAGCTAAACACTGATCTTTTCATCAAAATGGGCCATATAGAAGTCTGTTTTAAAGGTAAACCCCAATTCCAGAGAGCACCTTAACCTTTAATAAAGCTCAGTTTACATGCATGTTAAGGTGCTTCTATTCAACAAGCTCCTTTCTAGAACGGAGGCTAAAATTTGTAGGCATAACTGAAGCTCTTATACACTTATCCAAAGGACTCATTCATTACTGCTATGTACAGAAAATGCTTTAGAGTTTTTACATGAAGAATTGCAGCATGCTTAGTAGAATCAGAAACAGTGCATCCCAAAAATTTCTTCGGAGAGTACATTTGCTGTAATACAAGTGATAAAACTACTACCAACAGCCAAGTTCCCTTCCAACTTTTCATTTCTGAGTAATTTCTGCAATGAAGACAGAAGTGTAATAGACATGAAGGAATGTGGCAATCCATTTGTTTTATTTCTATGAAATTATTGCTGATTGCAGGTTTGGAGGATGTGTGGGTGAAGTTTGCTGATTTATTTCAGTTTGGTCAGGAATGCTTTTTTAAAACACCTTTAACCTTTTTCTTCCAAACAGTTAATTTGGGTCACTACTTTTGCACTGAAGCTTTGATTGTTAGAGGAAATACTTCTGCATACTTTTGCTCTGCTGTAAGAGAGGCAATATATTTTGGGCCATATGCCAACAGATTTTAACCACAAACTTAGGGAAAGAAGACAGATTAGATTGTGGTGGTCTCATAATCAGGGTTTCTCTGTACTCTTTTCTTGCTAAGAGCAAGTATTCACCAGTAAAGTCATACAGATTGCACATTCATAGTAATAGGGCAAACTAAATTCCTTCAGGTGCATTCCTCTAGCCTCTGCTAAGCATTCGACAGTAATTTTATCATAGGACTTCTTTAAAGTGTCCAGTCAAATAATATACTTCAAGATCTTCAAGGAATTCTCAACTGTTTTTCAGCATGCAAGAATTTTATTCAATAAAGGAATGTATCAAACAAAGACCTGCAGGTTTATGATGATGAGGAAAAGCCCAATTTCTATTCAAACATTTACACACACTGTTCATTTTAAAAGCTGGTGATCAAGCTGAAAAAGAGAAATATCGATTTGGTCATGGCATCTATCAACATGCCACTACATGTTTACCTCCAGTAGCAAAATTTCTAATTCTTCAGGCAATTTAGACAGATCAAATAGATGCTTCATCATCTCTCTAGGGAGACTATTCAATCATGTAATAATTCTCCCTCATATTTTCCTGATACTACTGGTTAAAGCCTTCCCTTTCTTAAATCATTCCTTTTCTGTGAAACTGTCAGTGATTGTGTGTTTTTACACTGAGAGTTCTTCTATTCCACCTTTGTTCCTGAGCAGCTGCTGGTGCTGGAGCAGGATCAGCTGATGTGGTGACTCTCACAGTTAGCACCTGGTCCAGAGCTGAGAGCGTGTGAATGCCCTGGTCAAGAAAATGTAGCAACATGGTGGATGTCTTAGGGAGTTGAAAATTCAGGGAGAGCTGTGCACCCCAGAGGTGGAGACTCCAGAGGCTTTAAAGGAAGCAGCAGGCAAATCATATGCAGAGCTTCTGTGATAGAGCAGCTGGGGAGGGACACTTCTCTCCTATGTTGACACTATGACATAAACATACTGCAAACCTTGACTGCTTCATATTCCATTTTTACTTGAAACACAATCAGGCAAGTGAAAAAGCAGACTCCTATCCCACTGCTGCAGTCTAATGCAAAGCAAATTATTTTTTGGGCAATGCAACAGCCTACAGATGGAACATGAACCCAAAAAAACACTGATGCATCATTGCACGAAGGGAATAGTGGCATCCACCGACTTCCCGTTTATATCCTAAGAACTGAAATTTCTAGTAAGGATGCTACTTTTTTCAGTCAGGGGGTTTAAAAATATTTCAGGTTTAAAGAGACTTGGGTTTGTAATTTTTAATTTCTTAGAGGATCGTAATGGAATGCACAGAAGCAGCAGCAGACCAAAGGCTTTAATATTGAACTGAAATCTGGGTTCATGTCCATGTTTTCCAAATCCATGGTAGTGCAATGCTGGACCTACGCTAAAAATCTCTCAATTAAGCCTGAAACTGATTTGCAGAACGAGAACCCATGCAAAGTATTTTTTTTCTCGATCTCATAATCTCTTCAGTTCCTCTGCTGTGTAGAAATCTTGTTATAAAAGGAACAAGTCTCACTAAGGTGCAGAAAGAATCTCTTCCTCCTGAGGAACAATGATGAGCACCTACAGGAGACAGTAACTCCAACCTTTGTTTAACATGCCCATAAGAAATGCATGCGGGACTGACTGAGGAGGCAGCTTGTGGCAGGGGGAGGCAGGAGGGAAATGCAGAGCTAGCAAGACAACTTAAATCAGCTTCCCACCTTAAAAAAACCCATCAGGTCACAATTGAAGTTTCTATGTGAAAAGTAGCTCTGTAAAGGTGCCACATGAAAAAGGAGGGTTGGAGAGCTTTGTCCTGTAAATTAAGTAATTTTCTACCCAATTCATAATCACAAGGGTTACCTCAGGAGAAGAAAAGCAATAGCAGTTTCTTGTCCCAGGTATGAAGTTCTGACAGTCACTTCTCTTTCCTAGTAACTCCCACTCACACAGCCTTATTTGATGATACAAATACATATAATACAGATAGGAGTAGATGTAACTCAAGTATAAATAAGCAGTCTCAAACTAATGAACACAGTAGTAAATTAAGAACATAGTATCCTCAAGAGCTATTACCATCACTAATGCATTTAGGTTGGTTTTAAGTATATGGAACTAAACTGAGCTCCCACAGGAACCCACAGGAAAAGGAAACCCCAGAGATCATCTTCCAATAGGATCAGACAAACTGCTTCACACCAAAATATTTCCACATTGCCCTTGTTTACCTATCCTGGAAGTCACCCTTGCATAGATTCTCTTCAGAAGAGGACACATGATGGAGAGACATCTCACTAAGGATTAAAGTAGTATTGTTGGTCAGCTTTGAAGAGGTGGGAGATAAATTTGAATAGTAACAGATTAGCAAGTCTTGCTTTGTACTGACCAAGGGATTTGACACTAAGAGGCAACAGAATAGTATGGACAGATAAAAACTATAGAAGGCACAACAAGCTGACTTTTGTAAATAGAAATCAAACCAAGAACCTTTCACAAAGCACTAGAAAATCCACCTCAGGACTCTTAGCTGTCATGTAAAAAGACAAAGAATCCTTTCTTTTAAAAGGGAGAAAGCAAAAAGTACATATTAAATGGTCAGTTTGCACCACAAGTTGCAGCAGAAGTTGGTCCCAGACAGCTGGGACCAGTAGCATTCAGCCTGTTCCCAAATGATGCAGAGAAGGGCATGAATGTTCAGAATTCCACAAAATGAAAAATAACTATGAAAAGCTGTAAAAACTATTTATGACATGACACTGAATGAAGAAAAAAAATAACAGGAGAAATTCAGTGTGGGTAAGTGTAAGGCAATGCAGAAAAATTAAACCCAACCTTAATTACACGTGTTTATCAATAGCATCCATAATAGTTATTGCCCTCAAGTCACAGTTTTTCAACATCTTTTCATATCAAATCAATTATATGAATCTATTTTAATTAACATATATTAATTATATTAACTAAAATATTAAATCAAATATAAATATTAAATTAATTATATATTATTATTAATAAAGACATTACATAAATGTTAATTAAAAGAAATTCATTGGTTATCATGAACAAAAATTAGAGTAAAAGAAGTATCAGTCATACCTCAGAAAGTATTACATGTGCAGCCGAAATGGACAACCTTGAGAATGATTATTAGTTACACAGATTAGAGTTAAAATGTGCATTAACTTTTTCTTATGAATATAACAAAATGTGACAGAGAAAGACATAATTGGTCTGTAATAATGGAAATTATCCATGCTGGCAAAATAGCAGCTCTGACTGTTCTACTACTTTCTCCTTTTAGCACAACACTGTAACTTGTGGCAAACACAGTCCCTGCAAAGTTTAGGGTAACACTTTTACCCCAAATGAGAGCTACTCCACAAACTCCTAAGTTTATTAAGCCACTCTGAGCTAGAAGTATGATGAAAAAAAAAAAAATGGTAGAACTACTGGATTCATTCTACTGAACTCCAAAACAGGATAATTCCTATAATCATTTAAATGCAAAAATGAAGAACAATTTCTCTAGCCATTCTTGTCTGTTTATTTTACTGAACTGTGGTAGAGATACTTAAAAGTGGCAGTGGGGATGTGTTTTTCTGCAGTCACCACTATTTTGTATCTCCTACCCCTCAAGCAAAGATATATTTATATTTTCAGTTTCTTGTTCCTTCCATCCCTTCCACAGGTAATCTTTCCCTTGACAAAGTTTTGCTGTGGACAAATGGTGCCTTTGCAGACCTCCTCAGAACATCAGTCTAAGTGAGTGTATTTTGCTATCAGTGTTTAGCATATTGATTAACTTGTTTTTAGATAAAAGCTGTGAAGGAGAAGATGCTTCTTTCTTCTGTTCCTCAGCAGGGATCTCAGCAGTTTTTCATCACCTCCAGACTACATAGAGGTGTGGGGCCAAGTTGTCTGCAAACACCAACAGCTGTGCTTGGTGTAGCCAGCAGCCCAAGCACATGTCATCTCAGCACTGCCCTCCAGGTATGCTATTTACTTTAAGTGGGGTAAACATCAGAAAAAAAGAAGCTTGTGGGAGAAGTTCTATACAACACAGTAGGAAATCTTACTGTGTTCGTTCACTGCTCTTCAGCTATCCTGTGAACTTTATACTAGTAACATTCCACCTAGACGATCCAAAAAACAGACAAAACCTACAAGGAGAAACGAGGTTTGACTTGTCATTCTTGGGTATGTGTGTAGGTTTTCAAGAGCCCTTTTTAGAGAAATGCATAAATTTTACTCCTACCCTAATCTAAAGGCTCTTCAGAAAGAAATGGTAAATCGAGGATTCAGAATTATTCAAAATATCAGTCATGAACAGCACTTTCTAGTTTCATTCCTCATTTTGGTGATAGACAGGGCCCTGCTTTCCAGTCTTTACCACAGTTACAGTTCTGGTAACTGTTCTTTGGCATCAAGCACTTACAGTTTTTCAAGCATTTTTAACATAAAACCTGATAATATTATTTTTTATCTGTGGAAAGATTCTCTACCCTGTTATTCACATAAATCTTTGAATCAGTTGCAGAGTCACTTATTAGCTATATGTGAGGTATTCACAGCCACTGCTGGACTTCAAGATCACTCTGGATTCCTCTCCATCCTGTTCCAGCCATGCCATGTCTGCCTTACAAGACCACAGGGTGCAGAAACTTTCCAAGAGGAGCTCGCCTCAAAGCAGCCTGGCACATCAGCAGGGGAACCATGAGAAGACAGCCAGCAGCTCAGTGCTAGCTGGGGGCCCAGACCATTGCACAAGCCTTCTCAGGCTGGGCTGGAATTTTCACAGAGCTTCAGTTCATGCTATTTGTTGTGACAGATTGTATCTTCTTGAGGGAAGATTGCAATGACAGGGGAAGATATACTAAAGAATGAATTACAGAAACTGCTGCTGATCACTGCATTGTAAAAGCTCTCCTGCTGGCACCACAGCTACTATTGCTCACAGCTGGGAGCAAAGTGTTTCAGAACTCAGCTCTCCAGCCCTTCCCTGACGCACTGAGATATGGCACTGCACATTCTAATTGCATTGTAAGAAGTAATGCAACAAAGTCGATCTTAGTTGACTCTCCCAGCTGAAAGTTGGCGTTCATTTCGTAACAGGAAAAAACACAAGCACAAAGAATTCTCTTTAAAGCTATGGAGCAGCTGAGCAGCACTTTCAGTGAAACTCAGGTTCTGTGGGAACAACGTCATGAAGTATGGGATGCTGATCAACATGGCCTAACACTTTCATTTCTTCTCATGAAATAAGTTACTTTTAAAATGACATTAGAATAATGAACAATACTTTCAATTGCAGCGTTGACAACTTCTCCTCAGCATCATGCTGCTTTTAAGTTAACATCTTTAGAAGAAATGCTGGCATAGTCATGTCCTCGGCAGGCACATGAAAGAGCAAAACCAAAGACCCAGAAGTTCACTAGCGAAACACATGGTTCAGACTCTGACCATTTGCTTGCAAGCATATGTAACATTTGTTTAAATTCCCATGCTATTGAGATGATTAACAAATAGCTTATTCACCCTGGTTTTTTCCCATGTCCCAATAGCTCAGGTAATAAGTAATCCTTTAAAAATGTTTTTAAAAAATCCCCCAAAGGTAAAGAAATCTGTTGAATCCCGGTAATTGGAGATTATTAATTTGCAAGACATCACATCTAAACAGGACAAGTTGTATTGAGTACAGTTACTTAAAAGGTATAGGCCCAGCCATTTTGGAAACTAGCTCACATTTTTCTTCAGCTTTTTACAAGAGGTGCCACAATGAAAAATTTTAAAAACTGACTCCATATTGACAGTCCTAAATATAGTCAAGCAACATAGGAACAAACAAAGAAAATGTCATCCAACCAACGTTAGTAAAAGTGAAAACCAAATATACTTGGTCTTCTTCTGGTTTCCCCATATCCATTTTATCCATGTTAATCATTGGAAAATACTCATGTGCAATTTTTTCTCTTTGCCATTTCATATCCATAAGTATTTTTGCAGTGTAGAAATGCAACTTACTAGAGATACTTCCTCATTTGTCCATCAAAATGCTAGCTCCATGATGTAGCAGAAGAAATATGTTACCATTACAATTTTAACAAAGAAAGAAACCCATGAAAACTGCAGCTGGCATCTGCAATCCAACCTGCTACAGGCAAAACAGCAGTGTTTACCTACCCTTTATTTCAATTTTGCCTGTATCCCTGCACCTGCATGAATTCTATCCATATACACTAAGTGCTTTTTATGAAACTTTAGCTTTTCTTTTGTGTTCTCTATATGATCCAATCTAGATCATTCTGTCCCCAAAAATACCTCAAGGCTATTAATGAGGCTGTATCAGTACAAGCAGGTTTTACCAGCTATCAGTACTTGTGGACAGTGTGCTGTCTTTGGATCTGCCAGCGATCTGCTAAGCCACAATTACCTTTAATCAAAAATATCATGAGAGGGAAAAGGCCTTCAAATCAAAATGCTGTTTTCCTTTGTAATTTACAAAGGCTTGCAAGTGGAACATAGGAATTAACTTCAGGCATTTCAAATATACATTTGAAGCAACATCAATAAAACTCCAGTAGGAGGAGTTCATGTTTTGATCAAAACCTATCTTCAGGTCAGGTTTTCAACCACAATCACAAAACCAAATCAGATTTTTAGGAAAAGTGCATTTTACATTTTCTAAAAAGTAGGACCCTGCAAGATACTTCAAAATAATCACTCAAGATCTGAAGCACAGAAAGTTATAATAATTTCTAGAAGGCCTGATTTTGACTTATCCCATCTGATGTGGAATGGTAGGAGAACATAGAATAATTTGACACTCATTCTAGTCCCATGGAGCTTGAAGAGGTTTTAAAAGACATATATAAAGATAGATTAAAATATTGATTGAAAAAAACCCATAAAATATACTTCAAATGGATTTTGAAATTTTCAAAATTATACTGGTGTCAAAGAAAAGAGTAAATTTCTTTTTAATAATGAATTTAAATTTTGTATTAAAAATGATTCTGACATTTGGGTTTTTTACTCCTATTTCCTTTCTCTTCTCACTTTGGAAGAGAAAACCAGAAAAGACAAAATGTAGAAAATGCTTTTCCCTGCTGGAAATGCAATTCCAATGCAAAGAAAATATCTACATGGAATTCACTGAAAAAGAGAGGGAGAGAGGTGTGTATGCACACACTTGTTCTAACAGTTCTGCTTTAAATATCCAGTTATCTGAGGATGGAATAATCTCTAGCCAAAACACTTGTACTTCATATTGGCTAAGCAAATACTTATCCCATGTGATGAATGTATCTATTTGTCTGTTGACTGAATCATAACCTCGTGCCTAACTAGTACAAATTGAAGGTTTGCCAGGGTTTATTTTATTTCATTAGCATGCAATTAGAGGATGGGTATGGTAATTTGTGAAGGCAACAGCTTATGCAATTTACTTCCTGAAACATGAAGCTCTGTAGTACCCACGTGCAATCTTAATATTGCTGGAGAAATTCTTATTCCTAAGGTTATACTGATACCTCACTTCCTGTTAGAATTAGGAAGCAGATAAAGGCAATTGTGGCTCTGTACAACTTATAATAATGAGCATTGCTATGTCATTGCCAAAAGAAATTGTATGTTGAGTAATATTTAAACATTATAATCCCTTCATAAAAGTGCTCCTCATAACACTTCAGGCGTTTGAATTGTCCCACCAGCACTACTTGATCTATCATGAGTTTTTTTATGTAGGAGTAACTCTGCATTTTATTTTTTTATGTGACACAAGAAAACAGTTTCCTGAGGTTTATTTTTCTCATCAGTAATTTGGACCTTATCTTTCAAAATCTTCCTCAGATATATACAAAACAGAACAGATTCTGTCCAGAGAGACACTTGTCAACAGGGAATACTTGTGAGTAAAAGACATGAACTCTTTTATTAAAGTCACCCAATTGAACACTTCATAGCTCAAGCAGCATCCATATTTCAAGTTAGAAAAAAAATTCTGAAGGACAAAGGCACCTCTTTCACAACACTAAGAGATTCTATCATTAGACAGGCCTGGCTATGAAGAAGAAACTGCAGAACCCAGCTCATGCCTTGCCGTCTAAGCCATTTGTTTTGTTAACTACCTGTCAATGTTGCAAAGTGATAATCTGGCAGAGGTACATAGATTCACAGCTTTCTTGAATAAACACTGTACTTCCCCACCCTGAACTTCTAAAGACAGAGTTCAAAAGAGAAAGCCAAGTTCATTTTCATATGCTGAAAAAGGCAGAAACTAACAACTCTTAGTTAAACAGAATGAGGCTTATTCCTTACTTGTCAGTTTACTTGTCAATATATTTGAGCAACTAAAATACGAACTGATGTGTCAGTCCATAATACTAAATCTAAAACTCCACATTAAAACAGATGTTATGACTTTAAGCGGGATGTGGTGTGAAACACATTTCACCACCATGATTTATAGTTTCTAAAATTTCATTCAAAAAGGAAAGGTATAACTACATACCAAAGAGCTAAGTTATTACAATGGAGAACATGATTGATAAACTCAGTGTTTTCTGAGCCTTTAATAGATATTCTCATTTTATGCACTACTGTAACTAAGTCAAACAGCAGACCTCCCCTCCTTACTAGGTCGTGAAAAAGCAACAGCATAACATCCTTGCATCTCCAAACCTGAGTCCAGAGGTAATGATCATTGTATCAAGGCTTCCAGCAGCCTAACAGCAGACCCCCGGGAAGTAGGATAATTTATAAATGCTTGCCTTTGTAAGCAGGCACAGTTTCTCTGATATGTTTGCCCAAGAACTAACTCAAATTACTCCCAAAGTACCTTTCTGAGGTACTTTATACTAGATGTACTATCTGCTAGAATACTGCAGCCAGCAAGAAATATCTTACAACCCCATCAGAGCAGATATTATTTCAAATGTTTCTGTTAACTGTGGTGAACAAGGCAACACTCCTGGAATGAAGTGATACCCTTTATCAGATGGGAAGGACAGACAAGATTTCAAGCATGAAGGTCAATATACTGATGCAGTATCTGACTGCCTCGCTGGTATTTTTCCTCAGAATGCTAGTGAAACTAAGCATCCTTTTTAGCTATGGAAAAGATAGCTCAATAAACTTTCTGTTTTATCAAAAAGAAGTGTCAAAAGCAAATATTTTAAATAATATTAATTTTTAACTTCTTGGTAAAGTGCATGTCATTTAGGTTCCTTGTCTGTCAAACGTGCTGCAGTTCTGGTACTTCCCCATGTTTTCTATGTGATTAACCACTCTTTTCTCACTTCTCCATTCATTTTTTTCCCCACATATCTTCACTGACCTGTGTGGCAACTTCTTAGCATGAATAGTATTCCTCATGTAGCCCCTTAAGGAAGCAGAACTGTAGGCAATAACATTGCTTTCTGCTCCCAGCAAGGCAAAGCAACTATAGAAATGCAGTTTTAGGAATAAGAATGCTATTCTTTATTCAAATGGCCTTGAAAGACATTTTGTATCTGATCTCACAGACATGATGAACAGGATGAGAGTTCAAGGGTGCAAAAGTCAACACAAGTGCTATTACTCTAGTGCCAAGAGATACAGAAGTCAGCAGTCTTGTTCTGGCTGCAGCTGATTCAAGTGAAGAGGTTACTGGTACCAGCGGCTTCACAGCTTATCCGAGATCACCACACCACTATTTGCTTCCTAAGCTAGTCCAATTAAATGACTAGGTTAGATTAAACTCTTTAACAGTATATGCATATTTTTTTCTCTCAGCCAGCCTACAGAGCACACAATTATTGTGGCAGATCTCCAGAGAGTGGGAAAAGAAACAGAAGAGAGCCCCTGGGCAGTAACCTGCTCACCCTGCAAAGCTGCAACCCGAAGACAATGTGTCACTTTATTGTATCTTCACATTATGGTTCCCTAGACAGAACTGAGCATTGTTTCCTTTATCCATAGAAACAATGGCATGCATAACTCCCCATGAAAAAGTTATTTGCAGAAGTTACTTGACAGTATTGTATATATCTGACAGAGTTGGGGGTAGCAATTAAATCGTGGATACAACAGAAAAACACAATGGCTGCATGCAATGTACATAATGAAGAAAGTGGATGTGACAGACAAGGTCCAGTTGTAGTGGGTACCGAAGGACACCAGAGGGATTGTGGTGGAGATTCTCCAGAGAGAACTGAGCTAGCATGAGTCTGGCAACAGCTGGTAATCCCTCAAGAGAAGAACCTTGTGCAAGTCCACAAAGCTGGTAGGTCCTCAGGAAAGAAGCACTTCTCGTAATCAAAAGGTTCACCACAATAAATACTTGGTTAATGCCACCAACATCTGATTTCTGGACTAAAGGGAATATATTGAGAGAGAAGGAAGGCTACTTGTAGATAAAACAGCCTCTTGTTCAAAGAAGTGGGGGAATAAAGAAGCTGCAAAGCCTAAACAAATAAAGCTGAGGAAGAATTCAGGGAGCAGTTTTCAGTGCAACAGTTCAAGTACTGAAGATCCTGTATCGTTAGTACTGTAAAAGTGATATAGATCATCCATCCACATGCCAAGGGATGACAGCATCTGGTCTAGAAAGGGGCAGTGCTGTCATTCTGCCAAAGTATTTGTTTCTGCAGTTATAACTAGGAAAGTTATAACTGCAGAAACTGAAGAGACCCTAGAATAAGATCTTCTGTATAGTAAATACTGTGAAGTAAAATTTAAAGCCCAAAAGACTACTGATGCCTGGAAAGGCTGACCTGGAACAGAGACCAGACAGAGCAAAAGGAATAAAATAGGTATTTATTGAAAGGATACACCTTGGGCCGTGCAAGAACCCAGACAGGGCTACACACAAATCAAATCCAAGATGGATCCCAGCCACAAGACTCCACACCTCTACAAGCCCTGGTTCATCTACAGATTGGG
This sequence comes from Sturnus vulgaris, assembly GCF_052056855.1. Taxonomy (NCBI): domain Eukaryota; kingdom Metazoa; phylum Chordata; class Aves; order Passeriformes; family Sturnidae; genus Sturnus; species Sturnus vulgaris. The sequence goes on from NC_142255.1 coordinate 7,098,293, forward strand.
GTCAACCATCCAAGCACAGCCCCAGGCCACAAAGTCTCAGACCCCTGGCCTGTCCCCCTTCCCTCACCTTTGTTTACTCTTCTTGGGTACCAGTCCTCCTTGATTCCCTAGTTAGGAAGGGACTGCCCCGTCCAACCACCCTGTGAAGAGAACCTACCAACACCCAACATGAAGTTTCAGAGCCACACAACAAGCAGCAGGGACTCTGGAAAAACATAAAAGCTAAAACCCAAGGCATCGCTACCTGCTGGGCAGTGCAGGCCAGGTCTGATGCAGAGGGCTCATACAGCACAGAACATTTATTGGATCATCCTGGCCAGCACTACCTGTAGCAGTCCAGAATAAAAGATGCTCTGGAGGTAAGCTCTCTGCTCCAGCCTGCTTCCAGCTGATTAAAGAATCCATCATGACTGCTGTTTCTTGGAGGGTTTTTTTTGCTGTCCTCATTAGTTATTTCCCTTGAAAAGTAACAAATACATTTTCTCTCCTTTTAAATTAAGAACAAAATAAAACAGCATATGCAAGTTAGACATAAATTCTGACTTATTCTGTGACTGTAACCATACAAACTCTCTGTGGGATATTTAGTTACACAATAGCCTCAATCAACAAAAACTAACTTAGAGGCATTACATCATCTGATCAGACCCAAAGGCAACAGCATTGTTACCTAACAACTTCAGACAGCTGATTAACCACTTTTTGTAGGGTGTCAATTACACCACACCCTGCTTGTTCAGAACTATGCTGTTGACAGTACAACACAGAAAGAGAAAAGCAAACCACCCCCCACATACACACCCCATGTACACACGCTAATGCTACTGCCAGAAGCATGTTTGTCATTAACTCAGCTACGAGTACTTAGAAACTTTCAGTAAATAAATAAAATAAACAGGCAGAGCCGCATAAAGGCACATCTGAGTTTGTTACAAGATGGCATAGTGAAATTTTAAATTTCTTTATGTTATGTCATGTTTTCAGGGAAAGAGAGGGTTTTAGTAGGAGCAATGAAGACCTGTAAGAAGTCATTCACCATTGACAATGTAATTCTGAGATTCACAATCCCAATGTGGAAAAGGGTCTTTTCTTTAAAAAAAAAAAACAAACAACAACAACAAAAAAAACCAAAAAAAAAAAAAAAAAAAACACCAAACAAAAAAAAAAAAAAAAAAAAAAAAAACAACAAAACAAACAACAAAAAAACCTCAACCATTTTTTATTTGATTTCCTTCACATTCTTTCTGCTTATTTTTACGATACATTTCATCATTATGTACATTATGGATGCTAAGGAAAATAAAGTGATGTTTTCAGTTTGACATGGAATGGCTAATGCATACTTTCCTTATAACCTCTCCTTTCCATGTGCCTGCTGGAAATTGTTTTTCATTGTTCGTAAATCCAAGGCGTGTTTACACTGGAATACAGGAAAAGCTAAAGTAGAATGCTGGTGTGTAAGCCATAGTGGCTTTTTTTTTGCTTTTGCTGTGAAGTGATAAATGATTCTTGGTCCCCCATGGGTTAGAGGGCACCAAACTTCAAATAACTACAACATCCGATAACAAAGTTTTTCTCCATCATTTGCAATCAAAACACCAAGAACACAGCCCTCTGGACCTCTCATCCTTCATGTTCAATTGTAAATCCTGATTAAATAGCTTGCAGGTGTCAGGATTAGAGTATATTCATTGGGAGCCTAAACACAGCACCAGCTGGGTTCCTCATTTGCCAGTTGTAGTTGCTTCTTTGTTTTGAAACTGTTGACAGTACAACTAAAAATATTCCTTTGGGTAGAGACGGCGTTAAATAACAAGCAGGATGAGTAAGAGAACAGCTGTAGATATTTTTCTGTGTTTAACATACCTGCCTTGTTGATTTATAGTAAGCCCTCCATATAATGTACATTCTGTGTAATCCAAAACATTTAACCTTTCGAGCTGGGGCTGTGATAAAGCTATCAAACACAGGAAAGGCTCTTGACAAGTCCTGTATTACCAGCCTTTTACTCAAAGGAAAAGTGAAATATAGTTTCACCTCCCTTTTAGTATACAACAACAAACATTATTATGCTTTATCAGTTGCTACCAACTAAACTGTATGCCAGACATCCACATAATCATCAGCATGGAGATGGAAGAAAAACCATGTAACTTAGGCAAGTTCTCAAAATCTTCCTCTGGTGAGGGTCCAGTTGGTTTGAGCATGGCTTTCTTGAGGGGAAGCTCAGGTCTTCATTTAAAACCAGAACCAAAGTGAGTGAGTGCTTCAAGAACAGAGAGGCCATTTTCACCATTAGTTCTTTGCACAAAAGCAAGCAGCATCTGCCAGCATTCAAGACCATCAGTTCAAATAAATCCCTTTTATTATGATTTTGTAGTGCACGGGTATTCCACCACTAATATTGTTTCAAGAGCTAACACTGGGGTTGCAGCTCATTTCTATCATTAAAGAAGTTGCATTGTTTTTGCTATTTTGTCCAAAGCTGCATTCTCTTTGGAATTAAGTTATGGCTACTTAAAAATCCCTGAAGTTTTCAAATACTTATTCACTTTGACTTCCTGTCCCAAACTCTTGAGTAAAACATTACAATGTTTTAATCCCAAAGGCCACTTCTTTTCAATGGGCAGTGAACCAAGTCATACAGCATAGATGTAAAGAGAGAGACATATGTGTATGAAAGACATTATTACTTTCCCTATAAAAGAAGAGGAAAAAATCTGAAACATTTAATAGTCTTTTTATTACATGGCACTGAAGCAAAAAAAATTTTTGAGGGTTTCAGATAATCAGTCCAAGATAAGCCTAAACAAAATATTGACTACTTTACACATCTGCATTTATGGGGGGAGGATCATGAGTAGACATGGGCCAAATGGTCCCAGAGCAATTTGCACAGTAGTGAGGCACTCACCTCACTCATGACTAATTGAACTCACTTTTCCCAACGTCAGGTCTCAGGAGAAATTCAAAGCACACTATAGCATTTAATACTGAGATTTTAACAAGTTAGCTTGAAATGCTGCTAGAGTTTTAAAAGCAAGTTCTTCCCAGTAAATAATATAATGAGAAAACATCAGCACTTAAGAGGATGCCACAGGGTTAATGCCAGGTTTTAAAAGACTTCAGAATGGATTTTACCCAGTTCACATGTCAGGAGGCACAGCACGGAATCAATTTACAGCAGGAGCCAAAGATCACAAATTTTAGGGGAGCCTGGGGACTGATTCCCCCAATCGGTGCCGTGGGGTGCACAGATGAAAGAGCAAACTTGTTTTTTTTCTTTAATGGTGACAGTGTATTCTGAAATTACGCACAGCAGGCAGGAGAGACCTGCATAGATTTCAAAAGATACTGCAGGTTTGTGTGCTGAAGCACACATTTAAGGTCCTAGTTAATGTGCTAGCCTTTCACCTCTGGAGGCCTGGGCTCAGATTTATCTGAGGTAAAATGAAGGAGAATTTGGGACTTCTATCTTCTTAACCCTTATTGGCCTTTCAGCCACACCACACAAGTACAAACCAGCTACTAAACTTTGGATCAAACTCTACTTACTTTTATTATTCTTAAGTCAACCTCAAGCAATTGTCCTAAACAATAATAACAGCACACTTCTGGGTTTCCACCAATTTAAACTGGAGTGAAAAGCCAAATTCTGGTCCCATTTATACCAATGAAAACCTACACCTCTACCAGTATTCAGGGAACCCATGCAGAGGTTAATCATAAGACATTAGAGAGCAGGACCCTACCAAGACTGGATAGAAGACTTTTTTCAGCTCCAGAATATTTGCTCAGAGCCTGATTGAAAGATGTTCCGTTCTCTATATTTGTCTTTTACTAATGCTGTTCTAGATATTTTCAATTAAGAAAAAAAACCCTCTTTACTGCTTTAAAGTCTTCATTGTCTCCAGATTGGCAGAAAGAGCTAAGAATGATTGTTTTTAAAATATACCAAAATAGTTTTGCTTAAGCTGATAGGGGGGAAAGGGAAAATCTGAATTTTCTCTGCAACCCTTATGTTTCAAGTCCCTCATTAAGTTTAGGTAATATACATAGCATTAAGTCTAAAAATACCTCAACAATATTCTTTCCACCTCCAGTGTAGAAATATTTGGTAGGAAAACATGATAATCACAATTTCCATTATGCATCAGGGCTGTTCCTCTTTTCCACGAAGGACATTAAAATAAATTCTGCTGATAATGAACTTGTGAGGCCCTCAGCAGGTTGAGAGAACACTGTTAGAATCACTTTTATAACCACCAAGCCAAAAAACTTGCTCTATATACTCACTGGATTCTCCCTTCCCCCTTCACTCTTTCCAAGTTCATTCAGTAACCGTGGGTCTAAAGAAGCCTAGCACACACAGCTGTTCCAGCACTGCTGGCCAGCAAGTCTGACACAAACATTCAAGTCTGAGGTTTGGCAGTTGTTTGTGTTGCACGTGTTAAACGCTGTTTTGTCTGTACTTAGGTGACAAACCAGTTTCAGAAAGAGGTTTAACATGACAACACCAAGAGCAATGAAAAGGGACACTTCTGTAAGGTAAATGTCACACACACATTACCAGAGCTCACAGAAAAAAAATTAAACCTGAATAATTAGACAATGGAAAGGAGTCAGTTATGCCCAATCACTTGTGCTAGCAGGAAAGGTGTGATACAATCCCACAAAAGGAAATACAAGGAAATGCAACTGCAAGATATGACACATTACAATCTGACACAATAGACAAGTGTGTAATACAAAGAAATGTGCAGGAACAAATATACTAAAGGGCTGAATACAAAATGACAGATTACACCTTTGTGCAGGGAGAGGAAGTTATAAAGATTTATTTTGCTAAAATTATTCCTAGTTCTGGCTCATTTTCATCATTAGAGAAAAATATAGAAAAGTCTGTATTAGGTCCTCTGAGATCTTCAAGTTTTTTCTAAACAGAACAGGTGAGTGAAACAAGGAAAACAGTGCAAACTTCCAGAGCTACAGCTTAGAAAGTGACAACCTGAGCCACACTGTGTGGCAAATGGTGTGGTCAGAACATATGGAAAACAGGTCTCGGGTTGATGACCAACCAAATACCTTGAATGTGATCCCCAGTGATCAGATACAATATATGCTCATTCATTCCCACAGAGCTCAAGTGATGTATGTGAGATGCTACTTTGTGAGCAGAGTGAACTAACCTGAAGCTTTTCTTCTGTATAGTTTCATGCATATATATAAAGAAATATATTTCCCTGAATGGCAATATCCTTTTGTTCTAGTCCAATAACTGAGGACAGAAATTATGTGAAAATTATGAGTAAATCTCAAGGGTGCTTTAACTTTTCTTTTTTGACATAGTTTAAGTGCCTTGAAAGACAAGTAATCTGATCAGTTCTAGTTGAACTGCATGTATACAATATATATGCAAGTTGTGTGTGTATGTGTGAAGAGATATAAATTTTAAAAATTTGCATGTCTTATAAGCAGTTGGTTAAACATATTATTTACTGATTAGAAGTTTAGATTTCATAATTAAAGTACTGTCAATGTCATTAAAGTCATTTCAGGCAGGTTAAGTATCTTGGACAGTGTTGTGTCCAGAGTTGTCTGGATTTTGTTTGTTAAAAATAACTTGGAATACATCTTGATCTATCTATAGAGATTAGAACAGTGGTGTTCCAACAAAAATTATGGAACAGCCTTTAACTCAATTTATTTTAAAGGGAACTTCCTTTGTTTCTAGCAAAGATTAGCCTGAAGCATGTTCACCAAAGCAGAGCAGAAAGGCATTAACTTCAAACACTTGAATCAGGCATCTGAGATTGCTAATCAACCTGCTGCTCCCTTTCTACTGTTCATTTGGAAGATAAATTCATTTCTTTCATGAATGGCACTCACACCACCTGTGACAGTATGTGAGCTCTACCACGAGGTGTTCAATCTGCATAAGGCACCAAGCAAGGTGCACCCTGCATTCCATGGCCCACCCTTTGCACCTCACTTCAATGTCCAAACCCAACAGAGCTGCTTGCTGGAACTTAACAATTGCAGCAGGAAAGAGCCTCAATTTAAAAAGTGCATCATCATGTGGCCTGTATAGATACTGCCTGTAACTGTAGGTTGTCACTGATTTCCCATGCCAGCTAAAGCAAGGAAACTGGAAACTGAGTTAGTCGTTCACAGCAACTAGCACTCAACAGAGATCAACATGACTACTCAACACGTATCTAAAAAAAGCTACCAGAAATGCCAATTTATACATTTTATAAATTATTTGGCATGGCACAAACTGTCAATTAATCCTAACAAAATAGCACTTGGCATAAAAAGGGTAATTTTTCAGCATACATTTTCTTAGAGCACACAAGTTCCATAAACTTCAATTCATTAAGTAAATAAATTTGAGGTTGAGGCATATAGATTGACATTAATATAAGTATCTTGGTGACATAATTTAGGGTTTTGTCTTAAATGGGCAAATTATGCCCAGCCAATACAGATAATTATTTTCTGAAGGAGTTACTAGTATATGTTCTACAAATTCTGCTTCAGTACTTTTAAATGTTTCCTAAAAGATGGATGGACTACTGCAAAGTTGTCCTAGTTATAAAAAACAACCTTCCTATACAATCTCAAATAGTTAAACCAGCAAGAGCTAATTATGGAATGATGCTTCACAGAACTTTATGCCTCATCTATTATTATGTATTTTCATCAAATATGATTGCTAATTTTACTGTAAGTAATAAAAAAGAAAGCTCTTTCATGTAGTTTAATTTAAAATGACAATATTTTTCAGCAAATGAAATGACATGCTGTCAATGAAATTTAAGCAACCTCAGGAGTACCATAGCTTTGACTAAATAATGATCAGATGAAAAATTAGTTGGTTAAGTCTTACCAAGGATGTCCACATATTAGTTAAGTCTGCATTGCAATGCTACATAAACATATACTTCTTTAGGGTTTGGTATTTTGGGTTGGTTTTTTTTTATTATTTTTTGGGTTTTTTCCACAAACTGAGTGTTTTTCATTTAGAGATTATATCATGAACAGATGTAGGATAATGTTAATAGTCCCTTCTGGAAACATAAATCAAAAGGTTTTACTTATTATTTGGTGTCAGCATTTAAAAGTTAAAGCATTTCCAGAACTGTCACCATTGAAATATTCCTTTTGCTTAAAGCTAAATTACAAAACAGTAATTTATTTTACAGTCCCAGCATCGTTTTTAAAACATATATAAGAGGGAAAATGGCAGGCAATGCCTTGTTCTCATGGCAACAGTGTAGACTGACAGTAGTAAGTCTGTTTCTACTTTAGGAAGACTGAAAACGCAACTCTACCAACTTTTTAAATGTTTGAGCAATTTTAAGTCTCCACAAAAGAGATTTTGGTTGTCAGCATGACACAAACATGATGTTTTCAGAAGTGAACTTCCCATTCCCAGCTCACTGAGCAAGTATTAACCAGAACCAAAATAAAAGCAGACTAAGGCCTTTTTACCAGAGATCTTAACCTCTCTTCCATACATATTCCTACACATAGAATATTGTGCAGGTGAAGCAAACTGCTACTACTTCAAAGTACTTGTCAAGGTATCTGCAGAAATGTTCCATTAACTATATCCAAAACACTTCAGATAGTAATCAAAACAAGCCCATATCCTTCTATATTCCCAGGAAAGGACTTTACTGGTTACTTCAATGTCCTGCAACTCAAGAACTCTGCAGCATCTTCCAGTTCAAGATTTGCTATGTATCCACCCTGGCCAGGTTCAGCAAGGAGCTTACATGCACTTTCATATTTGGGTTGTTGGTGGGGAAAAAAGTATAAATGCAAGTCTGTCCTTAAAGCATCAGTGAAATTTAATCAACACAGCAGCACAGTCTCAACATCCCCAAAAATCATCCTCCATTCCCATTTGACCAAGGTAAAAGCTAATTGCTTTATACGAGATTTACCTGAGGCTTTAAAGTAAGCAGATAAAAGACTATTCCCTTCTTTAAGCATTGCTATATGTAACATCCTTCATCACCTCTTCCTTTTTGGAATGGATGAATATCAAACAAACTCCTTCTGAAGATGCTCATGTCTCTCCACTAGCTCTAAAATTGAACCAGCTTCAACTAAGGACCAAGTTTTTAAAGTGTCCTATGGATATGAAATGAATCCTAAAGACTAGCCAGCTATTCTTACATCTTTGGTTCTGAAATTTCAGTCTTAATCCTCCTCTATCTAACCACCCTAACTGGTGCATTAGATCTTGTCTAGTATCTCTGTAGACCAATAGCAAAGGGCTAAAGTAAAGATGGAAGTGCTCTGGCTCCTATGTTTACTAAAAGAGACCACATCTTGCAGTCAGTACTGAAAAGTGGCTTAAACCTGCACCCTGGCAAACTGATCCTCTAGTTTCCACAGTATAATTTTCAAAAATGTCCATGTGAAAATGCAAGCACGTGCACTAAGGATTATTTTGACACATGGTATCCATCATTTGGATTTACCCATTTTCCAAAATAAACTGTTTTGTCGGTTTTCCTGTGCATGTGAATTTTTGAGTAAAAGCAACGTGTAACGTTACAAGACACATTCACGTGCTGACCTTTCACAAAACCAAAATGTGCACTAAAGCCAGGGTGGTGGGAAGCACTGCATTTTCATTTTGGCCACAAGACCAACACACAAAGATTTGAAAAGAGAAGCTGAATGACCCTAGCTTGCAGCCTAATTCTACTTCCTCACATGAACAATCTGATTGAGAATGTAGCATCAACAAAAGTTACTTGCATGAAAAAATGTTTATATAAGTAGATCCTTCCAGAAAATTTATCTGCATATGAAGTGCACTAAATAGGCCTCTGAAAGTAACTAAAATAACTGTACCTATATTAACTACTGGTTATTTCCAGAGGCTCTATGTTGCTTTAGTTTGTCATGTATATTTCTGTAGTACACAGTCACTGAACCAAGTTTTGTGTATTCCCTCTTATTTCTATAATCACAGTTTAACTGCTACTTTTACAGAACATCACTTATTACTTCCCATCCTCAGGGTACTTACACATGCTCAGTTTATTAACAGACCAAATTCTTCCTTACTTGACAAGTTTTTTTACATTTTATATTTCCAGTTAAATACTATGCTGGACTTGACTGTATTTAGAAACTAAAATTCCAACCTTTATATATAACAACCCAACATCTATGGGACTCTGCAAAACCTGGCCAGGAAAAGCCAAGCTACCAACAAAAGTCACCTAAAGCTGCAGCTCCACTACCAGGCCACAGAACAATGTAGCTACAATTCCTCATTTCCCTTCTGGAAAAGGGAGATTGCACACTTCAAGTGAGTTTACACAGAAACAGTTTGGAAGCATTCTGGCTTGACCAAACCATAGCTCATATTCCCACACAAAGGCTTTTCAGCACTCATGCATGTGGTGTAATAAATTGACCTGTATTTGAAAGAGCTCACAAAAAAGTCACTGTGAGTGAGCAGCCTTGAAATAAGAATCTTACAGTCCTTGTGGCACAGCCTGGAGCTGCATTCATCCTCTCCTAGGATCCACTGTGGCGTCATGACCCGAGCTGTGCAGGGCCACCACTACAGGATATTGTCACTAATTCCAAGCCTTCTTGCAACTTCCAACTCCAATTATTTTGGAAGGCGTAAAGGAATACTTCTCACTGACTCACTTCTTGTGACAGCCCTGTACAAAAATCCACATATTCAAAAACCCAGACATCATAAAATAGCGCACTTTTCATCCCCTTGAAATACTGCTCCTACCTTAAAGAATACCCACTAAAAGCACTTCTGTAAGGGGGAATACCTGTTTATCTTCTGTAAGTATCTGCAAAGAAAAATACTGAAACAAACAAACTGTATAACCAGCCTTTAGAGCAGAAAGAAGTTAATTCTGGAAGGGCACAGAACTTCCCACCCACAGAGCCCCAGAGTGTGCCTGTCAAGGACCTCTGGCTTTGTATCTATTGCTTTACATGAGGCAGGGATGGGGGTTAGTGCTTGCAGTCTGCAGTTTCTGGCAGAATCCCCAAAGTAATTTTCAATTAAAAGGTTAAATGCTGGTACTTGTCAAATGTGAAGATATACAGTGCTATAACAATACAAAATAGCTTCCTTACAATTAAATTAATTTCATCAGGTATTTAAATAGGGGTTGCAAATATTATGCCT